>NC_134471.1:4644381-4995692 GCF_964194025.1 Convolutriloba macropyga | reverse complement strand
AGTTTTAACTCCCTCATTTCAAATAAAAAGTGTGTCTTTCAATTAAGTTAACAAGTAGTTGGGCATTTGGAAACAATTCTGACTATTAGAAGCAAATATTACACTTCCAGATTCAAGTTTTTGCTGTTTTTCCTATTTTGCCTTGTTGATTTTTTTCTTCATTTCAGATTTTGTTTTCTTCTTCATTTTTTATAGCATTTGAGAGTTTGTGGTTTTCGAGTTAGTTGTTTAAACACTTTTGGCTGTCTTTCAAGTTGATTTAATTCAATTTAAGTATTAGTTATGAGTAGTTAAGAGTAGCTTGTGTTAACGAAAATTGAGAACATTTTTCCGATTTTGGTTTTTTGCATTTATCTCTTTTTACTTATTTTTTCTGATTTTAAACCTCCCGCCGTAGCTTCTGTTTATTAAACTTAAATTGATTTTTTTTGGAGTTGCTACAATAAAGTGACACATCAAGTTTCAGCTTTTCAGGTTTTTGTTCTTTGCATTTTTTAAATTGTGGTTTAATATTTCTCTACCGAATCTGCGTTTTGTTGTTGATCTAGCCGAGAAGTAAATAAATCTTTTGGCCAAATATTAGTTGCGAATGCAATTGAAAGCCAGACAGAGCATTATTCGTCAACAAAAAATCTACAATTTTCTGTTTTTCTTTTAGGTATCTATTAGGTATCTATTCTTTTAGGCAATTTATAATTTTGATTTTTAAATTCTCCGCCAAGTTTTGGATAGTAGACTGATATAAAAAATGAATTAATTGAAATTGCTTGCCTAATAGTGGTTGGGAAATTGTATTTTACCAATTTCTAGACTTTTGTGAGTGAATTTTATGTGGAATATTTTTTCGGATTTGTCCTTTGTTATCTCTTCTTCTTCGCGGTTTTTTTTCTGTGAACAAGTTAGAGTGTTTGACAATTGATATCACTTGGTTCTAAACTGCCTGCTTTAAAAGGTCTTTGGCCAATACCTAGGTTCTTTGCTCTCTCAAAAAAAATAAATTATATCAGATGGTTTATCAGTTTTAGTCAGTTACTTTTCTCTTGCTGAATTTCGTGTTTATAGTTCAAAACTTTCCCTACAATTATGTAGCAGGGCATTATGTCTGTGAGGATGGTCAGTTTCCTACTTCAAGTCCTTTCCGAATTTTTTCCGTCTATGTTTTTTATACTTCGTCCAATAAAAATTTTATTAAATTTTACCTTTGTTCACAGCTTGTTCAACATTTTACATGAAAACTTTTGACCTTTCTAGTTATTAATAGCTGCCGCAGCTTCTCCGCCGGCTATTGTAAGGCTCCTAATTTTTTTTCCATTTCAAAGAATTTGAATTGTGTTGGGGCGCTGTCTTTTTTTAAAGATATGTTCACACATTTTCATGATTTTTGAATTGAAATTGGAGTAGTGATTTTTGTCACGCCTAAGCAGGAAGTGGAGCGAGAAAGCGAGTGGTTTTGCGGCATGAATTTTTTTGCTCTAAATTTAAAGTGGAGTGAGAAAACGGTGTTTGAACAAAAATTTGCTTTCTTGCTATTGATTTTTTGTTCACATGCGGCAATTTCACTCTGATTTTTACTGTTTTTTCGATTTTTTGGACCGGATTTTTTCTAAGTCGTTTTTTCAATGCAGTCATAGTTCATTATAAGCCTAGTTTTTGTCTTGAACCAAATTTCGATTTCTTGCTAATGGTTTTTTGGTCACACGCGGCATTTTGAAATTGATTTTTTGTTTTTTTTTTTTTAATTTTTTTTGGACCTAATTTTTTTAGATGTGGTTCTCCCAATTCACCTATAATTCGTTCCAAGTCTAATTTTATGTTTAGTCAAGGAAAATTCTTTGAATTGTACGTCAGGATTTGTCCTGCTTTGTTTTTTACTTCGTCGAATAACAATTTTCCGCTTCACCTTATTTCACAACTTGTTCAATATTTTTCGTGAAATCTTTTTGACTTCTCTAGGCTAGTTTCCTTCTTCTCTCAATCTGTTCAAAGTTCTTTTAAACGGCAGTCACTCAGCAAAGCAATTCAAAATGAACAGAGTCAGTATTAAAGAACAAAATCAGGAATAGAAACGGGATAAACCCATAAAGCCTGATTTTAGATGCCCGTTACTCGAGCTTTGTTCTTAGTTACCATCTCTAATGCTTATTGTTATTGATATTAGCCCCTTTGTTGTCTCACTACAAAACAGGAGTATGTTCAGCTCCAAAATTACATCAAAATAGTTCGCACTTTAATATTTTTTGTACGAAAATCATTTTGTCACTAGTTTTTTCTCTTCTTTCAATCCCAATCTTGGTTATGGGAATCAACGGCGAATATTTTGCGGCAGTCTGCCGGGCATTTTTTTATTCTTTAATTCTGCTCAAATTGCTTTTAAACCGCAGTTACTCTGCAGTGCAATCTAAGGTGAACATCTTAGTGATCATCTCTAATGTTTTTTGTTGGTATTGATACTAGCCCGTTTATCCTGTCATTGTGAAACAGAAGTATATATAGCTAAGAAATGGAATAAAAAATAGTTCCACTTTAAAAATTACTATTTTGTCTGTTCTGTCAATCCCAATCGGCGTTATGGAAATCAATGACGGCTATTTACGGCAATCTGCTGTGTATTTTTTATTAATCGTATTTTAGGGAAATTGGGAAAATAAAGAGAACTGAAGAACCATGGTACTGAATTTTGATTGATTTGAGTTTTCTTAAAAAAGTTTGAAAAACAGGAAGTGAGTTGTTCATGAACGGGAAAGTCAACTTGGCTTGAATCGAAGTCGACCTTCAGGAAAAAGAGCTTCTAAACTTCTGATCTGTTTCAGGTGGCGGCCGAGACCTCAGTGAAGATCAATGCTGCGAGAGAAGAGTTCAGACCAATAGCCTCCAGAGGGAGTATAATCTACTTTCTGATTGTGGAAATGAGCAATGTGAATGGCATGTACCAGACCTCTCTCAAACAGTTCCAGGAGAGATTCGAGCAGTGCATACATAAGTTAGTGATTCAACTAGCGGGTTTTACGGGTAAATTTTGATATCATCAGCTAGCTGTAGGCATAATCCAACAAGCTCTCTCAATCTCCGAGTAAACATCAAAAGCAATCACTATCAGTACTTCATTGTTTGTTCCAAGTTTGATCAATTAATGGAGCGATAGATCAGATAGGTATTCTTTCTATAAACAGGAGCAAGCTGGTGTCCAATTTTTTGTGAACTTTGAAACAAATTTGCTTAAATGGCAAGGTAAAAACGAAAAATTTGTCATAGAAGACTTAATTCAAAATATCTTAGAACCTTGAAATAACCTAAAGATTTCTACTACGATTTTTCCCCCACAATTTTTCAACCACAAACCAGAGTAAAAATGATATCAAAAAAGAATAATTTTTTCGATATGTGCTAAAATTCAATTCTTAAAAATGAACTCTAAAACATCAGCTAACTGAAAGCTCCAGTTTGTTTGAAAAAATTCAGCACCAGAAAGGTTTTTCATTTAACGAGAGCATAAAGATCGGACAGAAAGAGCAGAAGCATAGAAGTGGAAAACAAATTGATAATTTTGCTGTCTTTGTTTATTGTCTGCAAAAATGGGTCAAAAATATTTTAATCACTCTGAGAAAGCCGCATATTTTAAAACATATTTCCTGATATTAATAATTTTTAATTGCTCTCGAATGAAGTTTGAATCAATTGATGTAGACGAGTGGGTCGCGTCTTTTTATGCAAAAGTTTGGCCAGACCGTATTTGTTTTGCGCTAGAACATTCTTCGCTTTCAAGTTTCCTTTTTTACGCTTGAGTTCCTAACTTTTTGTTTGATCTCAATTGCTCTCATTCTGAAAGAAACTTTGTTACAAAAATAAAAACGATTGAGAGTCGACTGTTCAAACCATATGAGGTCGGAATTTTTATGAGAAAGTTTCTAAGCTACACCCCCTAAATTAAATTCTCCCCTTGTCGTTTGAAAGCAATTCATTTGACGTTGGTCGGTTCACTTTCTTCAATTTTTGTTTGCATTCTTTAATTTCAAACTGAAAAGTTTGTTAAAAAGATTGAATCGGGCTAATTTTTGAGAACTATAATCGATTTGACAGAACGAATTTCATTTTTTCGTGGATGAGACAAACGAAAGTCTAAAATAATTATCTTCTTCGATTATAAATTTTTGTTTTGTTTTCAGTTTGATATATTTTATTAAGTCAATTTTTGTGTTTCTCTGACTCTTAAATATTGAGAAAAGCATGAGCTATTCATTTTATAGTGCAATCAACCTGAAGCGTGCTACATGCACACTTGGCCCATAGTCAGATGAAAAGTTAGCTTAGTGTACTTTCCTTCCACTGTATTTTCGAGGTCTTTGAAAAAAGGATCTAATTCTGGCTTAATTTCTGATTATTGGCAAAAACTGTACATGAATGAAACTTGAAAGCAAATCCTGGCTTGCTTTGAAAAATTTAATGGTTGGTAGTTTAAAACAAAAATCATCAAAATTGCATAAGAACATTTTTTAATGTATTCTTGTGTACAATTTTGTTTGCTTCTTAAAATTAATATCGTAGAACTTTTTTTCGTTTCAATATTTGATTAGAAAAAATTGGCAAAAAACGGGCAATATACTTTTCCCTACAGAATAATATGCATCGCTTTTAAAGCATTTTTCTGAAACTATTAAGTGTATAAATAACTTTAAAAGTTTGAAGTTGGCACTTTAAAAGTCTATCTCTGATGGAAATTTGCGCATGAGTTTGATAAAAACTGAAAAAAATACGTTCACGCTTTTTATCCGATAATTATTTTTTGAATATAAAAAAAACGATCAACCAAAAACCTGTCGATTACCCAAAATTTACTGTTTTAAAGACCAAGGGGCGCTTAAAAAGGGACAAGCTAAAAAATTGTTGCCTTTAAACAAAATTTTTTATCTCCGATAATGGTCAAAAAAGTTTGAAATTCACAAATCAACGACTAAAAATGCTATAAAGATGAATAGATTTTCAATGATTCCATTTAAATTGTTATAATTGAATTACCCTGAGGGGACAAAATGTGAGAACAAAAAAACTTCAGCCTTTTTAGGCCGGGGTAGCCTTTTTCTCATATCTCAAAAAATTGGTTTTAAGGTTTTTACGTGAAAAAAGAGCTGTTCAAATTTTCAGGGCGGACAAGAACCCGAACCCGCACAAGCGTCTGGTCAATATCATAGAGTACATGACATACAACATTTGGGCTTACAAGGCACGGGGACTGTACGAGACAGACAAACTGTTGTTCACACTTCTGCTCACACTCAGAATTGACATTCAACTGGGAAAAGTCAAACCAGAGGAAATGCAGGCTAGTAAAAATTGGGCGCTTGAGAATTGAATTTTACTATTTCTCAATATTTAATTCTATTGTCAAATATTTGATACCGGGTTAAACTGTCGGTATGATTGTAAATAAAGAGTTAAGCAGATATTGATATTTTTCCAAAGAGTCAAGTTCTCGGCATGGTCTGCCGAGCTGAGATTTTTGTTCGCAATAAACTTTAGAAATTAACATATTCGACACTTCTTACATAATCTACTGACAAAGGCGACAATAACCGATATTTTTTTTTACAAAAAAAAGAAACCATGAAACGTACAAACAGCGACAGAAAACGACGCTTCTTGTGTCGGTTTCGTCGCTTTTTCTCAATACGGGCTTTCCATGATTTATCTAGTGAGGTGTTACAATTTTTTTCTCTAATATGAAAAAAAAATTACTTAAACTCTTGGGAAATTTTTCCCGGGAAAATTATTATTTGACGTAATAAGTTCATTCCGTGAAATGGCTGCTTTGTCAAAAAAGCAACTTCTCATGTAGATAGTTTGAAATTTGACTCCAAAATAATAATAACCTCTCAATTGTTAGTATTTCAAAGACTTTTTTAAAAAATATTAAATGGTAGTATTTCAATAACTTTATTTATCAATTACCATCCAATTTGTAGCATTTTTATCGCAAATTCAGTTCTTACTTGATGTACCTAACTTCTTTCGGCTTAACCATGTCTTCAATGCTCACATTAATGACTTCTCCTGTGATTCTGCTGCTGTCCTATTTTTAAGCCGTTAATCTTATTGATCACTATTTCCAGGTGTTCGTGAAGGGAGGTGCAAGTAGGGATTTGGAGAGTGAGGAGAAAAAACCTGGAAAATGGATCGAAGATGCAGTATGGCTCAACTTGATAGAACTGTCTCAACTACAACACTTCAAAGACCTCACCCTCATGGTACGTTATAACAAAGTAAATGGTGTGAACAATGCTTTCCATTATACTTGCTTTCCATTATCTTATCATTTTTCAATTTTATGTCATCTTATTTTTGTATCTTATTATATCTGTCAGAAGAAAGTATATATACAATCAAGTTTCTTTTAATTTTATAATAATTTATGAGCACATTTTGCGTCAGTCGATTTCAGACAAGTTTTCCATTTTTAAGGCCCATTAAAAAGAGCACAAATGTCTGGACTTTTTGGCAAGAAACGAAGACAAGTGTCTTTTTTCACCACAGCAGTCTAACATCAACCTATTTCCCCTGTTTTTGCCATTTTTGCCTTTTTTTTCATAGTTTTATGTCCCACTGTGTTATTTTTGTTATTTGTCTCAATATATCTTACATATTGTAGCTTGTTTATTTGTTGTTTTATTTTATCCACTTTTATTCTGCCGTTTTTATTTATCCTCTCATTAGATCACTAAGAATGAGAAAGAGTGGAAGCGCTGGCTAGAGAAGGAGGCGCCAGAGGAAGAGGTGATACCGGATGGTCTGGACAAGACACTGGACACTTTCCACCGACTCCTTTTGATCAGAAGTTTTGCACCCGATCGTACCATCTCGCAAGCATGGAAGTACATTGGGGATTCCCAGGTAACTTGTTGTTGCTGTTGTTGTTGTTTTTGTTGTTGTTGGTCAAAGGAAAAGTGGCACATTTGAACTATTGATTTAAATGATAATAATCCGCAGAAGCAGCTATTTCAGACTTGTCCTGCTATGTTTTTTGTTTTGTCGTCTGACGCTCTTTTTTCGATTTACATTTGTTCACACAGCAACGCTGAAAAAGTTGAATTTTCTGAATGACTTCTTCCTCTCTCTAACAGCGTTTCAACGCGTGACGTCATTTCTCATTCTCTTTTAGCAAAGATTTTAAGATCATTTGCGTGATCAGATTTTGATCATAAGTGACTTACCTCGTTCAATAAACTGACTTTTGCACTTTAAAACTGTGAGTTTAATTTGAATTAGTTTAAGGTCAAAGGAACTTTTATGTGCAGTAAATAACCCTAATAAAAAGCTTCTGGAATGAAAGTTAACAAGCTTTTTTAATTTATCGCTGATTGTTTTTAACATAGCTTTTTGAGCGGCGTCAATTTTTTTTCATTTTATATCTGTATCTGTTTTTTTCTCTCTTATACGGCACGCTAGTCTCTTTTTTCGCAGCTATTCCGGCAATATGCCGCCTATGTTTTTGAGTTTCCTCATAGATTTTTTTTGAATTTCATAACGGTATACGTTTTAATAATGGTAACAACTCTTTTTTAACTGTCTGTCTTTTGACCAGTGCAAATTATGTTATGATTAGATTGTCAGGTCAAAATTTTGAAACAATCATTGTATTCTGTACGATTGTTTTCTGTACGCAATTGAGAATTTTTGACATTTAAAAAGCGTACAATAATCACAAACTGGAATATAGCTCGTTATTTATCTAAATTTATCTTGTTAATGATCAAAATTTAGCGCGTTAATGATAAGAATTTAGCTTGTTAATGGTCAGACATTAGGCAGACGTTGACTAGGAAGCGCGTTCATCTTTATTATGGTGTTCGTTCATGTAATCGAAAACCCACCTTACACCCCCCTGTGCGTTTTTAATCGTCAATCTGCAAATTTTCTATTGATTAAATAAAGCAGAAAGGAACTAGATTCGTGCGTTACATTTTCTTTTGAAAAGTTTTGAGGACCTCATATTTGTGAAAAGCTATTGTATCCTAATTGCGGTTCTTTTTGATTTATAAACTGAGTACACAATTGATTGCAGTTTATGAATCATCAACCAATTGAATTGTCGCTATTTCTCATTGTATTTGTATTTGTTTGTGCGTAGGGTGAGAAATACGTGGATGGTGTGGTTCTGGACTTGGACAAACTTCTGGACGAGTCCAACCCCAGGAGTCCCATGGTCTGTTTCCTTTCCATGGGCAGTGACCCCACCAATGACATCATGCTACTCGCTAAAAGGAGGGGAAAAGGTACTGCACTAATTTATTGCTCTCGAACGAAGTTTGAAACAATTATTGTAAAACGTTTGCGTCTCTTTTATGCAGAATTTGGGTCTTTCCCATATTAGCCCCCCAAGCATGGTAATTCTACCATAATGGGATATATATATATATATATATATATATTATATATATATATATATATATATATATATATATATAATAAATATATATAGATTCGTGAGGGCGCTATAATGTGAAAGACCCCATTTTTGCTTGCCCTTTTTTGCGCTTTTGTTCTAGAACATTCTTCTCTCTTAAGAGACTTTTTGCATATGACTTCTAAATTTTTTGCTTGATCGCAATTGCTTTCGTTCCGAAGAAAGTTTGTTGCTAAAATAAAGGCAATTTTTAGCGTTCAAGTTCCAACGTCGCTATAGCCTATAGTGGTTAAGATGTCAGGTTGCGCGTTTGAACACCCGGTTTTGTGGTTTTTGCTGTCATAAAACTTCTAAGAAACTCCACTCTCTAAATTAAATTGTTGTCGTTCGGGAGCAATTCGCCGAACGTTATTCGGTTTATGTTTTCATAATTATGAACAAATAAATGGTTTTAAGTAAGTTAGATGCATTACTGTATTAGCCAAGCAACAACAGAAACATAACCCGCTGTTAAGTCAAATATCAACTTAAGAATAGGAAATTGAAGTAAAACCATTTCTCTGTGATTGATTTCAGAATGCAAAGCCATATCAATGGGGCAAGGACAAGAAGTGCACGCTAGAAAACTGTTCACCCAGTTCACGGCGAACGGGGGGTGGGTTCTTCTGCAGAACACCCACTTGTCCCTCAATTTCATGGAAGAGGTCATCCTCATTGTGGGTGAACAGGAGACAGTGCACCCTGACTTCAGACTGTGGCTGACAACTGAACCCCATGATAAATTCCCAATTACTCTGTTGCAGGTGTGAATAATTAAATGTTCACTAGTTTGCAGAGAAAAGTTTGTGAACAACTATCTGAGGTCATTCTGACTCACCTTCAAAACCATATTGATGAGCATTACTGGTAATCTTAGGAGAGGTTATTATAGACAAAGAGGCTCGGTAATGTGCGTTTCCGCATAATGTTCCTACCCCGCTCATCCTAATTTTTGGCTTAACTGTGTACCAAACAAAGCAGAGATAGGAAACTTTCAACTTTTTAAAGAGTAAGTCATGCCTGGGTTGTAATTAAAAACTTGATGGATTCTAAAAGAATGAGAGACATGTATAGGGTGATGATAACAACAGTGAAGTTATTTTTTTCACTAAAATGGACAAAGATTGAAATGATCAAAACATTTGTTTCAAAAAATGAAATCAGCTCTAATGAAATTTTTCTTTAAGAAAACCATTTTATCAAGGAAATACTTTAGTTTACCAGCGAAAACAAAATCAGTAGAAAAACACAGCTCCTGATCAGTAGAAGCAAACAAACAAGTCATTCTTCGTCTTCTTGGCGCGTTATCAGATGATCGCAATAGAAATCAAGGACGACAATGAATTACAAAGACACAACAGGAGAAATCTTGGAACGCAATCTAAAAAATTGGACAAACCAAAAAGCGTATTGATCAACATCAACAGAGGCATCAGGAGAAAGATTAAAAAAAGAGGTTTTTATTTTTTTGAAAAAATTAGGTATCTTGTATTATTTAGTGTTCCATGAACGTTTACAACAATTTTTAAGCAGTAAAAGGGACAATTATGGTCTCTTGATGAGAACAAACTGATTAGATATTTTTGGCTGAGAATAACAAGAAAACAAAAAAATCAACAAATGGGCGATTCACAACAATCACATGTATTTTTGAATATAAATGATGTCAAAGTTGTTCAATTTGCTAAATACTAAATAAAACAATCCAAATTTTACTTAGGTTTCAATGGACTTAGGTTTCAAATTATTTAGGTTTCCATGTAAAAAACGCGACTCGATGACAGGACAACAAAGAGAATTACAAAACTGGCACAAATCAATTAAAAATTAAGTTTTTTAGGAAGATAAATGGTTCCAAAGATGTCAAAATGTTAGATATGGAAATATAATTAAATTCTTGAATTGATTAGAGTCAGTTCAAGATAGAAAGTTATCGATAATAAACTATGTAATTTGCATTAATACCCAGTTAATTTATTCTTTTAGGAAGCGAGAAACGTTTACAAAAAATGTCAGTGGTTCTTAGGTCTGCAAATTCAAAATATTTGGATAAGATGGGATCATAGACATTTTTGCTAACGTTCTCACAGAAAATGCTTAATTTTGAAAAATTCAGACAGAGTTTTAGGCAATCGAAGTCGGATCAATCAGTTGATTGACTCTCCTCTGTCTTAAAAGATAAAACCATTAACACTATCATGAGCAGTTTTAACGTATTCAGCAAAATGCTGATCAAAATCTTAGCAGAAATTGGGCAAAATGAGAACAAAACCAACGGAAGTAAGCCGAATCATAACAAACCTCATCGGAAGAGAAAATTTTTTATACATAAATATTCTATGCTCGGTGGGCTTTCTAACGATACCACTCGTTTCTTCCTATGCCAAGTTTATTGGTCTGCAAACGTTGGTTGAACAAAGAACGATAATTTTCGTGGGCTTTTTATTATACTCAAGTAAACTATGATGAAGTATCTTTCGCGGTAAATTTACTTTGACTACACTTTAAAGATGCACCAATTTAGCATTTTGTAGTGTTGAAAGTCATTATTAGCCACGAAGATGTCAAACTTGACTTAAGCAGGACCGGTAAACAGGTTCCCGAACATAACCCTTCAATGTGTCATACGCCAGAGACTTTAAAAATCTTGGAAACTTAAAATATGTTTAATATAGATAAGCCATCTCAGTTACCTAATAGACATGCCCTGCTAAACGAGCAAGTTCACCAGCTGTTTGTAATTATCAGTCCTTTTGCTTTGAGAATGACTGACGCAATTTTATTTTGTAAACGGTAAGAAACATTTTGGCGAATTTTCTTTATAATTCTGTGTTCCGCTCTCTCTTTTTAACAAACATCAATAACAAACATCTTATCTTACGTGTAAATATTAAGTCTATAAATAGCAGCCGTCAGCCTCTCAAACGGCTATTTTTAGGCGCTCTCTTTTTGTTAAATTCAAAGAATTTGAATTGTATTGGGGCGCTGTCTTTTTTTTAAAATCTGTTACATATTTTTTTGAAATTTGAAGCCAAATTGGAGTAGTGATTTTGGTCACGCAGAAACAGGAGGTGGAGCAAAATAACGAGTGGTTGTGCGGCGTGAAATTTTTCTTCGCTTTCTCGCTAGTGGTTTTTGTTCACATGCGGCATTTTCAGATTGATTTTTTACTGTTTTTTTTTCGATTTTTTTTGCGTAGGATTTTGTTTCTAAATGGTTCTGCCAATCTATTTGTTGTTCATTCTAGGTCTAGTTTTTTGTTTGAACCGAATTTATCTTTCTCGCTAGTGGTGTTTTGTTCACATGCGGCATTTTGACATTGATTTTCAGTTTTTAAATTTTTTTATCTGATTTGTTTGGAAATGGTTTCCCAATTCCCTCATAGTCCATTTTAGGTCTAATTTTTGTTTAGTCAATGAAAATTCTTTGAATTGTAGGTCAGGAATTGTCCTGCTATGTTTTTTACAATTCAAAGAATTTGAATTGTATTGGGGCGCTGTCTTTTTTTTTAAGATCTGTTCACACTTTTTCATGATTTTTGAAGTCAAATCGGAGTAGTGATTTTGGTCACGCCGAAACAGGAAGTGAAGCAAAAAAGCGAGTGGTTTTGCGGCGTGAAACTTGTTCGCTCTAAATTTAAAGTAGAGTGAGAAAACGGTGTTTGAACAAAAATTCGCTTTCTCGCTAGTGAATTTTTGTTCACATTCGGCAATTTTATTTTCATTTTTACAGTGTTTTCGATTTTTTGGATCGGTTTTTTTCGAAATGGTTTTCCCAATCCATTTATAGTCCGTTCTTGGTCTAGTTTTCTGTTTAGTCAATGAAAATTCTTTGAATTGTGTGTCAGGACTTGTCAAGTCACGATTTTCACGTTTGACTTCTGAATTACTTCACACACTGTTTAAACTGAATGGATTCTAATTTTTGTCACACATTGAATTACGCAATGTAGTGAATACTGTCAATGTCAAAAGAGCGAAATCAAATTCAAAAGAAACGGGATAAACCAATAAAGCCAGGTCATTAAGTCATAGTGTATTAGGTTATCAAAGTTCATTAGAATGATTGCTAGCTGATATTAGTATTAAGCTTAATACCCTTCAGTTTAGAAGCTGAAGTAAGTATAGGCTCAAATCTAACTGAAACTGCACACTGTTTAGAACAATTTTTGAAACTTCGGAAAAAATTTTGTCAATTTATATCTCTTCTTTTTCTTTTTCAATCCCCAATTCCCACAAAGCGCGTCAACGGCGGCTATTTTCCGGCAATCGGCTGGCTGTGTTGTTTGAAGTATCGACAGTTTGTCTTCAAAGAACTAAGGCACAGAAGTAATAATTTTCGTAAATTATGTTAAGTTTTATTGAAAGCTGATAAAATTGGGCCGCTTTTTCCTAATAAAAAAACCTGATAACACTTCAAATTGTTGTTTAGAGGATACGTAACGGTAGGCGAGAAACATTATTACGTTGAAGGAGATCTTTTGAAGAAAAACCGTTGTGATTTATTTTCAGTTAGTTCTGTAGTATCATGCAAACAACCAGTACAGTGTTTACATTTTGCAGCGACAAAAAAAATGGAAAAATAAGGAAGCTCGGAGACAGAAAAAGAAAAAAGTTCAGAGTTCCACTGAATTGTCGACAAGCCGCCAAACGAAAAAAGTTTCAAATGTTTCTGAGCCGCCAATTAGCAAAATATATTTGAAATACTGGAATTTTTTATATCACAATGTTGAAGGTTTTAGGGTTATTTGTGTCGAATTGTTCAGCATACATTTTTCCCTCAATAGCACATTCAATATGTCATGCTTTAGCAACCAGTTACATTTTTTATGAGTGTAGATTCTTTTTGTAGTATTGTCCTAGTCAAGAAGAGAGAATTCGGCTAAGTCAATTTTAACTTTAATTTTTTCTCAGTTTAATTAGAAAAATTGAAAATAAAAATTTCGAAAAAAAATCTTTGTCTTTGAAGAGCTGCTGAGTCTTTTTATGTCCACGGATCTTCCTTCAACCATTTCTTGCGATATCGACATTTCAATAGATTTTCAATGTAGCTGTTGTATATTTTAAATTACGTCTATTCGTACCTGAAATGTGAAAAAGTCTGGCGTGAAAAGTTTTGTATAATTCAGGCCCCACTTTTTCCTTCAGGACACGAGAACATTACGATTCTCTTCAAATAACGATGTTGTTTTTCAAGAATTTTTTGTTGATAGCCCTCTTCTAGGCCAACAGAGTTTAGAAGTTTAACCGAGATTTGAATTTTTTTAACTTAAAGCCTGAAAAATAGATTACATTAACATTGACCGATAGAAAGAGCAGCTAGCCGTAGTATATATTTCTGCCATGTTATTCTTAGATGTGCATCAAATTCACAAACGAACCCCCGCAAGGTATAAAACCCGGCCTTAGACGGACCTTCGTCGCCCTCAACCAGGACACCCTGGACTATACCAATGTGTACCAGTGGAAAACGATGTTGTATGGAGTTGCATTCTTGCACACTGCAGTGCAGGAGCGGCGGAAGTTCGGACCCATTGGGTGGAATATTCCGTATGAGTTCAACTCGGCGGATTTCACAGCCACTATTCAGTTTGTGCAGAATCACTTGGACGATATGGATCCTAAAAAGGTGAAGGCGGATTTTTTGATATTGTTTATTCTATTAAATTGATGGAAACGCGTTCGAAATAATGAAGAATGGCCTAAATTCTTCTCGGAAATCTTGCCTATACTTACAAATCACACTTTTCCTAGGGGAAAACGTCACATTTTCCACATCGGCGCGGTGGGAAGCTTATATTCACTTTTTATCCAAATTTTTGTGGAAATTAGGCGAAAAGCAATTAAAACACTTAAAGAGGGTGCTTCAAAATACTCATGACGCTATTAAGTACTCAAGTGGCCCTAACAATTGTTTTTACATAGAAATGACTTATTAAGGTGCACCCTAGTCCTTGCAAGATCTCGCAAAAATTTTGCTAAAAAAATGGTTACCTTGCAAGATGTTGCAAAACGATGGCTATCTTTTAAGATCTTGCAAGATGAATGGTTATGGTTCTTGGTTGTTACAGGCTTATCATATTTCATTTTGCTCAGAAATTGTCTAAGATATCGTTGCGTCTGTTTTAAAGAAAAATTTGAAACCGAATTTTTTCAGTTAAATGTGTTTTAATATTGAACAATATAACTTCAGCCAATATGTTACTGTTCTGTTGAGAGCACTGCAACCACAAATAGAGAGCTTTTCAAAAGTTTGGGGTTGTTTCGTTAACCATGTGGGATCTCCATTGTAACACTTTTTCAATCAAAATTTTTTTGAAACTTTCACAAAATTTATATTAATATATATTTAAATTGTTTCCATCATTTGGTTACAATTCTCTGCTTATGCTTCATTTCACTGTTTATATAAACATGTACCATTTCTTTTAAATTGTTATTTTTTATTTGCACAGAAAATTCAAAATTGACGCTGTATTTGTTCTAACTTATTACAAAAATTAAAAAAAAACTATTGAGAAACAAAGTGATCCTCTCATGCTGATCTTGTTTGGGCATGTTCCAATTATTTGCATATTTGCAAGTTGAATCTTCGTTTTGCTAGATTCTTGCAAGAGACAGAATGGTTATCTTTCACGATCTTTTAAGATTTTGGCGGTGAATCTTGCGAGAGGATGCATCTTCTTACGAGATAAGCGAAACGAAGTTGACTGGGGCATGCAAAAGTTTTATTTCAACCTCATTTTTACAAATTTTCCCTCATTTCTAAACCCAATGGCTGACGACTTTTGCAAAAGTTATGGTGGGAAAACTAGAGAACTCGATAAAAAAAAGTATTCATTGCTTTATTCGAATGTTTTAGAGCTATATATGGGGGTTTGCGAAAAAAACGTTGCCATAGTTGGCTAATGAATCTAAACTGAATTGTTGCAAATGCTCAATGTTGAAAAAAATTGACTGTGTTTTACAACCATTAAGCCATTATCTTTTACAGACAATTTTTAGGGAAAATTGAATTCTTTATAGCGTCGAGAGGTTTTTGAATTATCACCTTTTTTCGAGTTTTTCAATTAGTTTTTGCCTAATGTCCGCAAAAGTTAATTTCACTTATTTTTGCCTAATGGCTTTGAAAATTAGCTTCACCTAATCGAGTTTTCATAAATCGATTGCAAATGATTTCATTGAGTGAAAAAATATTATTAACACAGGGTGTGCAATGGGCTACTGTACGATATATGATTGGAGAGATCCAATATGGAGGACGAGTCACTGACGACTACGACAAACGACTCCTCAAGACATTTGCAACCACGTGGTAAGAATTATTTCAAATTACCATTCTGTGGTCCCCAATTTTAAATGAAATAGTTTTTAATCTCCGAGTTACGAGATCACTATATATAGTGATCTCGTAACTCGGATATTAAAAACTATCTCATTTAAAATTGCGGACCACAGAATAGTTTATTGTTTATTACACAGAATATTGTTTATTCTCCTAAGCAATAAGAGAATTGTGCATGAAAACATTGTTTTCAACTAATATGGCGCCCGCGTACTGTGATGACTGGGTTAAAACAGTGGGCAAACACCTTTGTAACCACACGATAGGAATCATTCAAATGACCATTTGGTGGGCCTCATTTCAAAAATATTGTTCAAAGCATCCGGGTTGAGAAATCAAGAATAAGGAACAATAATCTAAGGACAAGGACAATAAGATTTCACCCTAAACCGCATTGACATCATTTGAGGGTGTCGCGCGCTTTTTTATTCCTATTTGTTGAACACCCTATCATCGATTTTAATACTTTATATGATTGGTACTATTAAAATTAGTACTGCAAACATTCAGCCATGCCTCCGGGACCGTGGGACTAGATATGAAACTATCACAACCGGAAATGGGTTTAAACTATCCGCTTAATTATGAGAAAACATGCTTGTAATGCCGACAGATAATCGGGGGATGAATAGACAGAGGGCTAGAATGATATGGTGTGAGGATATACAGGGTTAAATTAAGTGGGGTGGTAAAAAGCAGAACCTTTTGAGGTGTGTTTTTGGATAAATTTTGACGAATCATTTGCAAAAAATTGCTCAAATTTTCGAAACTTTATATCACAATACAAATTCATTTACGCAGAAAAACGAATGCTGGAAACGATAGAAAACTAACTTGCTGTCCCACTTGCAAGAAGCGTTCAAAAACAGTCAAATTCTGCCTTCTATCCGGGGATAGCAGTAAAAAAGGTTATTGTCATTTAAGGTTCAAAGAAGACATGTTCCAACCAACGTTTTCATTCCACCGAGGATACTCGATTCCTCAGAACCTCAAGTCAATTGAGAGCTATTTGGACTTCATTTCAACCCTTCCAGCCACCGACACCCCAGAGGCGTTCGGATTGCATCCAAATGCTGACATAACGTGAGTTTTTTTTTAACAGAATACAGCCCAAATTTGAGTCTATCCACTTCCTCTTTCTCAGGAAAAAATGTGATCAACAGAACTAATTTATTTTTAATAGCCGCACAGCGATAGCTGGGGCTATTATTTGCCTTCTCTTGGTTTTTTTACAATTCAAAGACTTTACAATTCAAAGAATTGTATTGGGGTGCTGTCTTTTTTACGACTGGAAGAGGAGTATTGGAGAAGTCCTTTTCTTAATCAATTTTATTGGAGTGAATTTTTAAGCGGGAAATGAAACGCGTGAAAAAATTTGGAGTGATTTTGGGGCTGAACAAAAGTTAAGAGCGGAGCGAAAAGAGTGGTTTTTGTTCATACTGCTGTTTTTGAGAGAGCGAGAAATTGATGTGTGAAAAAATTTTCTCTAAGCGGGCGATTTTTTTTTGTTCACGTGCGGCTTTTAAAAGCAGTTTTTTGCAACTTTTGATGGTTACGAGGTTTGATTATGATATTGTATTAGTTTTAGGCTTGTTCTGGTAGGAATTGAAGGTTTCAACTAGTACATTTGAGTTTAATGCTAATTTGGAGATTTTTGATCAATTTTGCTGATTTTTAGACGAAATTTAATGATTTTTTGCCTGTTTTTTTGTTTTAATGCTTTAAGTGGGATTTGGATAGAAACTTTTTACTTAAGAAATTAAGAAATATTCAGATACCAATTGACTAAAGTTTTCTTGGTATAACTCATTTTTTTCTTAGGAAAATTGACAGAAAAATTGAAATTTTAAAACCATTTTTCTTTAGACAAGTTTCTTAGCCTATTATGACTTGCCCATTGTTTTGCGAGCTGTTCATTGCTCTAATTGCAAAGGAATTTTGTTCGGCTTTATGTTTCCTTGTACTAAAAAACTCAAGTTTAAACAAAACTTATGTTTTTATAGTTTTTTTTTGTTCAATTTGTTTTTTAATGCCGTTCTATTCTTCCTTAATTTTTTATGGCATTTTTGGAGGTTCAGGGTTCACAATAGTTGTTCAGTTGTTAAGTCATAAGGATGGGCAATTTTTTCCTTCGAGTCGTATCCGGAATTCTTCCGGCTATGTTTTTTTTAAGATCTGTTCACACATTTTCATGATTTTGGAAGTCTAGTTGGAGTAGTGATTTTGATCACGCCGAAACAGGATATGGAGCGAAAAAGCAAGAGGTTTTGCGGCTTGAATTTTTTTCGCTTTAATTTTAAAGTAGAGTGAGAAAACGGTGTTTGAACATAAATTCGGTTTCTCGGTAGTGGTTTTTTGTTCACATGCGGCAATTTCACTCTGATTTTTACTGTTTTGTCGATTTTCTGGATCGGATTTTTTTCTAGATGGTTTTCCCAATCCATTCACAGCACATTCTAGGCCTAGTTTTTTGTTTGAATTAAATTTTCTAATCTCGCGTGCGGCATTTTGACATTGATTTTCTGTTTTTTTTTCTTATTTTTATCTGATTTTTTTAAAATGGTTTTCTCTATTCACTCATAGTCCATTCTAGGTCTAGTTTTTCTGTTTAGTTAATGAAAATTCTTTGAATTGTACGCCAGGACTTGTCCTGCTATGTTTTTTTATTTCGTCGTCATGATTTTTGTTACGACCATATGACGTCACAGCCACTTTTTGTTCATTCGTTCATGAAATTTCAACTGAATTGCATGTGTGACGTCATTTTTCGCTCTTAGTGGAGCGAGTTTTTTTTGGTTCATGCGCGGGATTGAATTTTCGGTCACACTTGGCTTACCTCACTCTCAAAAATGACTTCCTCAATTTGAAATTGACTTTCATTTACTTTAATTCAAAGAGATAAGGTCAAATGGATGTGTGTCACTCTAAATGAAGGTTATTTGAGATCAGCTAATAGAGGCAGCAATAACTTATACATATTTTTAATCAAAATATAACAGTTCAGTCTTCAATGAAACGACGAATTTTTTTGGTCTGTCTTTATTACTGATTTTTTTAGACGGCCGATCTACGAATCTATTGCGGCTATTTTCTGGCAATCTGCCAGCTATGTTCACATTTAGTTGAAATGTTTTTGTGGACTTATTTGTATTGATAGCTATAAACCTCTGATATCAGTGTCCCAATATGGGGTGCTCGGTCAAAATGACGTATGAAAGTTATACCATCCACACGACTTCTGTTTATGAGAAAAACAAGGCAGACCAAAATAAAAAACAATCCAGACTTCGGCTCGATCTAATTTTTGTTGCGTTCATGTACTTCTACAAAAGTCCGTAAGAAAAAACCCATCCTGACCAAAGTGGGGGTATGAGGCAATAATCAATTTCAAATTTGTACGAACAAACAAAAAACAGTCTACAAAAATAATATCTGATTCGTATTTCATTTAGGTACAACAGAAATGAATGAAAACATTTTTTTTTGCTTTCAAATTTGGACTTATGAGGCTCGGAAATGACATTCCATGGAAATGTAAGATTCATGAGATTCTATAATACCGCATTTAGAGACAAGACTATCCGAAAGAAATTATTGCAAATATTATCTTAACAAGTTAATATAGAGTTCAACAAATTAAATAGACATTATTTTGGTCCTAGTTGATACGAGTGATCTACATTGCTCTCTCCCTGGCTAGAGTAAGGCGTAATTGATCCCCTGGTGTCGATAGAGAGCAATACGACCGACCATAGTGGGTTTTTTAACTTCACCAGATTTTTTCTGAGTTTGTAGGAGGTTCAATTGCGCTGCATTGTCATGAGCTTGTTATAATTCTTGTCTTTGTTATTAATTGCTCTAGAACGAAGTTCATAGCAATTATTGTAAACATGTGTGTCTTTTTATGCAAATTTTTCGCTTGATAATTTTGCGGTTTTCATCTAGAACATTCTTTGACTTCTCAAGTGACTCTTTCGTTCTTCATTTTTGAGTAATCTCGATTGCTCCGAAGTAAAGCGTGTTGCTATTATAAAATCGGTTGCAGAATAGAAGAGGTAAGTGAGTTGTAGCGCAGTGGTTAGTGTGGTTAGTGTATGTGGCTGTGGATCGGGAGGTCAGTGGTTGGAATCACGGCTGGGGAAAATTTTTTTGCACCCATCAAGAAAAATTGATCTGAATTAAATTGCCTCGCCTGTCGTTCAAGAGCAATTCTTCCGACAGTTGTCATTTTTTGTTTAACTGATCTTTAACGAAGTTAATAGCAATTATCGCAAACATATTGGTCTTTTTTATGCAAATTTTTTGCTTGACTATTTTGCGCTTTTCTTCTAGAACATTCTGTAACTTCTCGAGTGACTTTTTCACGCTTTCGTTCTTCATTTTTGAGTGATCTCTTTTGCTCTCACTCTTGTTGCTAATAGAAATTTTGCGCGTGTCGTTCGGGAGCAATTATTCCGACATCTAGTCAGTTTATGTTACAATATGCTACCAAAAATCCACGAAAAACACAATTTTGCTCTGTTATCATTTGTGCCAAAAAATGATTGATTTGTGCTTAGCCGTGAAAAAAAATCATAAGGTTTTGAAATTTTAAACAATATTTTATTTCCATTTTTTGCCGCATACAGAGAGAAGACGGTTAAGAATTTTTGTTCTTTTATTGGTTGTCAAGTTTTTGCTATTCAAAAGTTCATTTTTGATGAGAAAAAAACAAGAGTAAATCAATTTAAAGTCATTATCTAGCAAATCGTACATGCAAACTAATAAAGCCATTCCCTTCTAGCAAAGTGAGCATGTCCGTTTTTTGGAGAAATTGAACACAATTTCTTCAAATAAAGATCAGAAAATTTGAGTTTGAACAAGTCATCGCGTGTATTTTGAGTTTCAATTTAATTAGATGGCCAAAAAAATTTTGCTAGACCTTCGAACAAGCTAAAATTTCTAGTTTATCAAAGATTGTGAGCAATTGTTAAAAGAAAGTGATTGAGAGGTTCTGAAATGTTAATCAGATAGTCCCGGTGAATCGGAAATTTATGGGCAATTCAAAAGCAACTATTACGAATGCAGACAGTTCTCTGGCAAAATTTTGAAAAAAAAATGTCGAAAATTTAAATAGTTAGAAACTTGTCTGAAAACTGTACAAACTGTCGGCTAGATTTTTTTTAAAAAACTGAAGGCGTGCTGACTAGTTGCAAGAGAATTAAATTTTTACTCACATTTTCGTAAGAATTTTTTTTTGCGGTTTTTAAAAACTCTTTAGGTGTATGCTGCTCTTTGATTCCATAGTGTAACTTATAAATGTTATAACTTCGAGCTGATAATTTTTCTCGAGGTTAAACCAAACTTTCATCTGATTCCTCAGTTTTCCTGAAAAAAAACTTCTTGCTCCGTTTTTAGGTTCCAGCGTCAGAGTGCAAAGAGAGTTCTGGATACGATTCTGGACATGCAACCCAAGGACAGTTCTGGCACTGGAGGAGAGACGAGAGAGACTGTGGTGTACAGAATGTCCCAAGATCTGATGTCTAAGTGTCCCCCCGAATACAACCCACATGAGGTAAATAAATCACGCTAGTAAATTTTCCCGACAAAAACCGACGATAACTAGACATGTTAATCGCTAAAAATACATTTCATACAAACTCAGGAACAACAGGGTCGCAATGATTTTAATGTAAACAGATCTTCACTCTAAATAATGCATAGGTAAATTCACCTGAACAGTGTGCAGGCAAGGCCATGTGCAGGTAAAAGTTACCTGCACAATTTTCCTCAAAATTGCATACATTTACACCTTTCAGGTAAATAACCTGCAAAAGGATATTTTTATGTTTTATTGGATAAATATGAAGCAAAAATGCACAGAAAAATTGCATCTTGAGAAATAATTTTGTAATTCATGTTTTTGTACAGGAAAATTGTTTTCATAAAGTGGAAATAAATGCACATGGTTCAGGTAAATTTACCTGTACGTTATTAAGAGTGTTAGGTTATTAATAGTTCACTTCGGTCTCAACCTATTTAACATTATACCTCACTAGGGCTGTCTATGTTCATTCCTCTATGAAAATCTCTGATTGCTGTTTTTGTTTAGGTTAAAGAGCGACTGATAAAGATGGGACGAGAGCAACCGATGAACATCTTTTTGAGACAGGAAGTTGACAGAATGAACAGAGTGATCAAAGCTGTCAGGTCCACTCTCGCAGATCTCAAACTCGCAATCGAGGGAACCATCATCATGAACGAGGTGTGAACATCATCAGAAAACAATGCACTGTACTCGTTTATATGGACAATTTATCGAATGGAAAGAGACTCGAAATTTTCAATATTTAACTGATTCCATTAAATCTCTTTATTAATAGCCGCACAGCGATAGCTGGGGCTATTATTGGCCTTCTCTTGGTTTTTATTACGACTCGAAGAGGAGTATTGGTTTTCTTAAGGTTTTTACGACTCGAAGAGGAGTATTGGTTTTCTTAAGGTTTTTTTTTTTTTTTACCGGAAGTACTATTCGTTCAGACGCTGTTTTGACCTAAAAGCGAAAGTGAGAAAAATTGCCGTGTGAACTAAGTTTTTCTGAGCGAGAGAAGTTTTTTGATCATGCGCTGCGTTTAGTGAATAATTTTTTGACTTTGAAAAGTAATTTTTGAGTGAATGGCACATATAGATAACCGTTTTTAGCCGTTTTGTCGTCTAAGTGGCCCATTTTTTGCTTGTAATTTGGTTTCTTTGTAGAAATGATTTTCATTCGATGCTATATTGAAATGTAAACCTTGGAAATTAATAGCATAGTGTTTTGCAGAGCCTGAAAACGCGTTTCAAGTTCAAAATTGGCATCAATTTCTTGATTTTTTAATTAATTTTTGGCTTTTTTCCTATTATTTTCTTCATTTTTGGATCTTTTAGCCGTATTTTTGTCAAAAATCAGTCAATATGACAACTTCCTGTTTAGATACTCAATGCCTCTTTCTACCTCGATGTAATTTTGTTTTATAAAATTGTACAAATGCTAATCCGATTTTGGTAGTTTTTTTTCCTATTTTTCTTAGTTTTTTGTCTGTATATTGGTTTTAATTACTAGAAATAGTACTTTTGTGCAACATGAGGGGCTTTAATTTCGTTTCAATAAAAACGTCAATAATTTTTTAGCGTTAAGTTTTTTGAAAACAGTTAAAAATTTTTCTTTAAATGCAGTTCTAAAAATTTTTTGAACATTTTTTTGCAAAATGTTTCAATGTATCGTATGTTTGATCTCTGCTTTTTCTTTTTTTGATCTGTTCAGGGGGATAGATTTTTGTCTCGGAGGACTCGTTGTCTTTTCTATGTCTCGAATGCTGAAAAATGAAATGGTGTTAGTTTTTCTTGTTTTTTTTTTAATTTGATTTTTAAACTTTCAAAATTTTTAAACTTGATTTGAACTTTTAAAAATCAAAAATTAGTCTTTTTACGGTGTTTCTTACATTGTGTTCGTATTGTTCACATTCTAGCTTGTATCATTCTAGCTTTCTCCTGGCACCTTATTTATACTGGTTATATTGATTTCAGTTATTGACAAATTGGATGATTTCGGCTTTTTGTTAGATTTTCGTCATTTCTTTGGGTTGCAATTGATTTCATTCAACATAAGGCAGTACTAAGAGTTTTACTAGAAAGCCTCTTTCAGAATTTCCACTTTTATTGTATTTTTTGGACGATCTTGTTCTTAAACGATTTTTTGCCTTTAAATATTACTCTGTTGCTTTTCTATGATTATTTTAATTTTTGAATTAGTTTGAAATCATGTTGTCTAGCATATATACAACAAGAAAAAAGTATATGTTGTTTTTGTCTTAATTGGAGTGATGAGAAATCTAACTGTAGTAGTTTTCTGATTCTTAACTTTGAGCATTATTTTTTTGAAAATTTTAATTAAGTTTCTATTTTAATTTAGTTTTAATTTATTTTCTATTTTAATTTAGTTTTAATTTAGTTTCTATTTTAATTTAGTTTTAATTTAGTTTCTATTTTAATTTAGTTTTAATTTAGTTTAATTTTATTTTAATGTAGTTATTTTTATCTGCCGTTTGCTTTAGCGATCTTTTTGAGATTAGAATCATGAATTATTTGAGGGCAGTTGATAGCCCTGTCAGTTTTTTGAGACTATCAGTGTTTTGACTATCCTAATTATTTTGCATTTAACCTTATCAAACGTTTTCAATAATAAATATTTTTGCGGCATTTTGTTTCTCTTGGTGACAGTGGTTTAAATTTCACCAATTTTTAGATCAGACCGGGGGGTGGGGGGGGGGGGGGTAATGAGCATATGGTTGAGGTTATTAAAGAAGGTAATGGTTTCATCTGCAATTAGGGTTTTGTCAAGGTTTTACGCTTCGAGTCGCTTCCGGAATTCTTCCGGCTATGTTTTTTTTTACCGGAAGTACTATTCGTTCAGACGATGTTTTGACCTAAAAGGGAAAGCGAGTAAAATTTCAGTGTGAACTAATTTTTTCTGAGCGAGAGAAGTTTTTTGATCATGCGCTGCGTTTAGTGAATGGCTTTTTGACATTGAAAAGTAGTTTTTGACTGAATGGCACATATAGATAACCGTTTTTAGCCGTTTTGTCGTCTAAGTGGCCCATTTTTTGCTTGTAATTTGGTTTTTTGTAGAAATAATTTTTAATCGATGCTATGTTGAAATGTAAACCCCGGAAATTGATAGCACAGTATTTTGCATAGCCTGAAATTGCGTTTCAAATATTTTTTTGATTTTTTAGTTAATTTTTGGCTTTTTTTTTCTATTAATTTCTTCAATTTTGGATTTTTTAGCTGTTTTTTGTATAAAAATCACTTAATATGGCAACTTCCCTTTGATAATTCATATACTCAATGCCTCTTTCTACCTCGATGTAATTTTGTTTCATAAAATTGTACATTTGCTACTCCGATTTTCGTAGTTTTTTGTAATTTTTTTTCAGTATTTTGTTTGTATTTTGCTTTTAATTACTGGAAATAGTGTTTTGGGGAACATGAGGGACTTTAATTTCGTTTCAATAAAATTTCAATCATTTTTTGGTGTTAAGTTTTTGAAAAAACAGATAAATTTTTTTCATAAATGCAGTCTTAAATATTTTTTGACCACTTTTTTGCAAAATGTTTCATTGTTTCGTATGTCTGAATTCTGCTTTTTCTTGTTTTATTCTGTTCAGCAAGTTGGATCTCTGTCTCGAATGACTCGTTGTCTTTTCTATGTCTCGAATGCTGATCAATGAAATGTACTCGTTTTTCTTCATTTTTTAAATTTGATTTTTAACTTTCAAAAATCAAGAATTGGTCTTTTTGTTACGGTATTCCTAACATTGTGTCCATATTCTTCACATTCTCGTTTGTATCATTCTAGTTTTGTCCTGGCACCTACTTTTGTATTCGTTATATTGATTTTTTCAGTTGTTATAAATTGAATGAATTCAGCTTTTTCTTAGATCTTGGTTTCTTCGGTTTTCAATTGATTTAATTCAAAATAAGGCAGTACTGGGAGTTTGCTAGAAAGTCTTTTCCAACATTTCGACTTATTGCTGTTCATTGCAATTTTATTCCGGGCTTGGTATTGTTTTTAGACGATTGTTTGCCTTTGAATATTATTCTGTTGCTTTTGTTTTTCTTTGATTAATTTAATTTTTGAATTAGTATGAAATCATGTTGTCTAGAATATATACTTTAAGGAAGAATCATGTATTATTTTTGTCCTAATTGCCGTGATTAGAAATCTAATTGTAGTGGTTCTCTGATTCTTAAGTTTGAGCACTCTTTTTTGAATAATTTTGACTTTCCTGTCTTTTTTGAAAAGTTTTTATCTGCCGTTTGCTTTCGCGATCTTTTTGAGATTAGAATCATTAATTATCTGAGGGAAATTGATGGCCCTGTCAGCTTTGTCAGGCTATCAGTTTTTCGACCATCCTAAAAATTTCAGACTTTTTAACGTTACCAAACGTTTTCAATAATAAAGTTTTGCTGCATTTTCTTTCTCTTGGTGACAGTGGTTTAATTTTCACCGATTTTTAGATCAGAGCCGCGGAGGTAAGGAGTTAATGGTTTAATACAAAAGGTAATGGCTTCAGCTTTTTGTGAAGGTTTGGTGCTTCGAGTCGCTTCCGGAATTCTTCCGGCTATGTTTTTTTTTATTTCGTCGTCATGATTTTTGTTACGACCATATGACGTCACAGCCACTTTTTGTTCATTCGTTCATGCAATTTCAACTGAATTTCATGTGTGACGTCATTTTTCGCTCTTAGTGGAGCGAGTTTTTTTGTTCATGTGCGTGATTAAATTTTTGGTCACACTTGACTTACTCACTCTCAAAAATAACTTCCTCACTTTAAAATTGACTTTTATTTACTTTAATTCAAAGAGATAAGGTCAAATGGGTGTGTGTCACTCTAAATGAAGGATATTTGAGATCAGCTAATAGAGGCAGCAATAACTTATACAGATTTTTAATCAAAATATAACAGGTCAGCCTTCAATGAAAAGATGAATTTTTTGGTCTGTCTTTTTTACTGTCTTTTTTAAACTGCCGATCTACGAATCTATTGCGGCTATTTTCTGGCAATCTGCCAGCTATTTTTCCATTATTCACATAGAAACAAATGGATGGCTAATTGTATTGCAAAAATAGACTAGTGAAACGAAACTTGAAAACATGGACAGTAAGAGCGTATTCGTGTTGAATCAACTTGAATGAAATATTAACAACTTGACATTGGAAGGAATCTTAATAAACCATTATTATTCTGAGAAGTTCGGAGCGAGATTATACGAAGAATTGACGAAAATTAATTAAGAATGGCAAAACAGGTCAAGTTATTGACAAAAACTTTAACGAAAATGGCCTGGGTCACCAAAACGATTACTTCTTTTTTTACTAAGCCTACTTCATATTTTCGACTGAAGTTAACCAATACGGGCAAAATCAGTACCCAAAGTAACTTGTAATTTTCTGTTGGTAAGAAAATAACCCTATTCCATAAATCGTTGTTTGAAAATTGTCGGTATGTTCGGTTTCAGTTAAGCAAATCGATGAAAGCCCTTGCGTTTTTTTCTTCAGTATCGTCGGTATGTTCGTTTTTCAAACGTAAGAAATCGTCGGTAGTTTTATTGTCTTATTTTTTTGTGAAATTATTGCCTGTAGAACCTCCGTGATGCTCTGGACAGTCTGTTCGATGGTCGGATTCCTTCAACTTGGGTCAAGATATCCTGGCAGACTTCCTCTCTCGGGTTCTGGTTCAGTGACCTGCAGCAGAGGAACGAACAGTTCAGGAGCTGGGTGTTCGAGGGCAGACCGATGCTCTTTTGGATGACTGGGTTTTTCAACCCACAAGGGTTCCTCACGGCAATGAGACAGGTGGGTGGAATAAAATTGCCTAATTGCTAGTTTCATCTGCTCTTTTTTAAATGATAGCCAATATTTAACGGTTTCAAGACAAAATACACAATGCCAATATACCCAAATGTGGCAAAATACCCAAAATATACCCAATATTTTATCCTAATGTTGAAATTACAAGAACGATTATATAGCATAATATTCGGCTAATTAATGTATTTGGCAAGGCCCACGGAACTGTGAGATTTGATATGAAAATATCACAACCAAAAATGGGATTAAATTTACCGCTTAATTATGAGAAAGCATGCTTGTAATGCGGACTACTAATTTGTAATTGTATTATTGAACCAAAATCAAAGTGAATCAATTTGGTATTTTGGCATCGGGTATTTTGTCAGGTAACCATATTTAACTATATAAAAAAAACTTGTCTTTTACATCATAGGAAGTCACACGTGCTCACAAGGGGTGGGCACTTGACAACGTGAGTCTGACAAACGATGTCCTGAAAGACTCGACCGACCTCAAACCCCCCGCTGAAGGGGTGTACATAACCGGACTTTTTATCGAGGGTGCCGGGTGGGACAAGAAAAATTGTCGCCTCACAGAAGCCAAGCCCAAAATCCTAACCGAACAAATGCCAGTTATGCATTTGAATGCCAACATTATCCAGAACCGGGACCCGAGGTTGTATTCCTGTCCGGTTTACAAGAAGCAGAGACGAACTGATTTGAACTTTATAACTGCGGTTGATTTGAGGACTGGGGTCAATCAGGGGCCAGATTACTGGACGCTAAGAGGGGTGGCGTTGCTGTGCGACATCAATTAATCGCTTCACAATCGGCACAACTTAATTCCTGCGTCGTTTGAGTTCAAATAAAAGTGTCTGAACAACTTTGATGAAAATAATAAACGTAATATAACTTTAAACATTGACAAATAAACCTGATTAGAAGAAAAAAGATGGATCTGTTTTTTTTATAGCCCTCCACCCCAAAAAAGATATGGTTGCATACTATTTGCAGACCGCACTACCACGTTCCATATTCTATGATTTACTATGCAATGGTGCATTATCTGGGGGGGGGGGATTAAACGTAAATCTAAATTAAATCTAAATTAAATCTGTAGTTGGAGGTGGCGCAAACAGAAACAGGATCTGTAACGGCGGGGGGGGGGGGGGGGGGGGGGCAAAAAAAGAACTGATCCGAAAAATGCATAAACGCACATGATGTGAAATAGTTAGACGACTATTCAAAGACTGAAAACTAGAGACATACAACTTAGACCAACTTAAAGTGTGAACTGAGAGGACGGTGTACTGTAAATTGAAGACTGTAAATTATAAAATTATAAATGTGTGAATAATTGTGAATAAATTGTAATTAATCATTCACTTCTTGTTCCGACCCCTCTTGAGGGGGAAGAAACTATATACTCAAACGGGTTTTTTTTTGTTCAGTCAATTTTGGCCGATCGATATATTCATCGTACAGAGTTGAGACTGGTATCATTAGAAAGCTTGTCCAGCGTAGAATATGGAATTAAAAAGATTTTTTAAATTTTCGTATTTTACAGGGAGTTATCGAGGTTTAAATTTTGAGAAAATAGTGTGAATTCCGGCGAGATTTTATTCACTTTTTCTGGAATTTTTGGATAAAACTTCGCCACTTTTGCTAAAATTTGTTAATTTTTTTTGAAAGTGTTGTGTTGATTTCTATTTATAAAAACCAAAAAAAAGCACAAGAATATTGTAGGCCATTTTTTATTTTTTTTTTCGTCAAAAATTCTGGCTAAATATTTCAAAATTAAGACTTTTTCTTCAAAAATAACACGAAATAAGTTCCTTTAGTTCATTTTGATTAAATTTACAAGAAGTACAGACCCAAACACCACAAACGCATTTTTTGTAGACTCAAAAAGGGGGCTTTTTGTAATTCAAATTCGTTGAGAGTACTCTGTAATTAAAACTTAGCCGTTTTTTGCTAAATTTCTTCGTTCATTATCAAACACGCAGCATCTATTTTTGATTTTTTAACTAACAAAAAACCAATATCTATAACATTCGAATTCGAATAATTAAGTGTTCTTAAAGAACAAACAGCATTAGCAGGGCTAGTTTTGGACCAATCATGGACTGGTATAATCCAAATATAATTCGGATTGTAAACAGTCGGTCTTTTTTTATAAAAAAAATTCAATCTCGTCTACAATAATTAAATAACAGAAAATTTCAAAAAAAGATCACTAATGATAGTTCCAGTTGGGTTCCTAATTAGATCCCAATTTTTATATCTAGTTGATTACTTCAAAGCTTATGGTTGTTTTGACTTTTAAAAGTATTTGATTTTCAAACAAATAATGACTTATTGAACTTTTGCAACTACTGCTCTCTTTCATTGGTCAACTTGTAGCTTATTATCCGCAATGAAAGAATGCTTATTTTTCTTTTGAAATCCAATTCGATTTTTGTGGTTTTACGCCGCAACTTATGGCTACTGGCTTTGATTCAACTAGATTTCAAATTTTCTTAATTTTTAGGTATTTGCTCAATTTTCACGTTTTCTAGATTTGTCACTTTATCACGTTATTATAGCTCATACATCACATTTTTGGCTTTCACAAGAAGGCAAAATTGATAATATTAAATTGCTTGAAGATATAGATTATGATTTTAACGGCTTCAACACTACTTTCTCGAAAAATTTAAATGATTTTTTTTAAATTGTCTTTAACTGCCGTTTTTACTTTGTTTTTTTAGTCGTATGAAATTTTACTGTACAATGACCCGGTTTCCTTGCCTCTTCATGGAAGAATAGACGAGACAATATTCTGATCTTTGTAGATAGCTGATAGCTTTCACGACTATGAAAACAATTGCTTTCCAAATTAAAAAAAAAACACTTTTTAGCTTCGCAATTTTGTTCCATTTATTGTGTGGTTGTTATCTAATCTAGTTAATTACAGGCCAATTATGACATTATTGTTGTCAAAGGAAGATTTCAAAAGGGGCTCAGTGTCACACAATCTAATGATTTTAAAGAATTCGTTGACTTTACTGGCTTCGACACGAAAGAAAATAGGTTAATTATTTATTTTTGTCATGTTTGACGTTCTTTTTGTAGACATAAGAGAAATTCTGGATAATTGAAATTTTCATGGGCTTCCTTCGGAAGAATATACGAACCTAATTACATTTTTTATTCTGTAATTAATGGTTTTCATGTCTTTGGAAATATTTTTTTTCGAAAAAAAATTATAGTATTACGTATTTTTGCGTTTGTTTTCCATTTTTGTCTACTTGTTACCTAGCTTCATTAATAAGAGGTCCCATAATACATTATGGATGGTTACAGGAAAAGCAATTGAACACATTTTGATGGCCATAGCATGGCTTTACGGTTTCGAAAGCGTTTTCTGCCAAGTTTTATTTGATTTTTTGTTTGTTGTCTATATGTTCGTTTTGTAACCGCGTAAAAAATTGAATACCGGCAGCTCTAGATTCCTTCTATAGAACCATTGGTAATCGTACAACTAAAGGATATTTTATTTGATTTCTAATGGTTTTCATTATTTTGATATTTATTGTTTAAAAAAAATAACCGAATTTTTCAATTTTACTGTTTTTATTCTTTATTGTCTAATCGTTACCAAGCCTTTTTATTGATTACTCCCATATCCTTTCAGTTGAATTACCAGTTATTTTGTTTAATATCAGTTTTATCTGACGGTATTTTGACTTTGTTATTAAGTTTTGTTTTTTGAAACGGACATGAAGTTTTTGATGTAATTAATTTTTGTTGTTGCTGTTGTCTGATTTTGCTGTTCGTCTTGACTCGCTTTCTTAATATTTGCACATCTCATCAATCTAAAGCGCTATATTTACTCCACAGCAGTTATTTTTTTGGAGACTTTCTTTTCGTTCATATAGTAATTTTTTTTAAATACTTGAATTTTTGGGTTTTTCTATGTTCCTCATTTGGTAGACAATCAAGCCTAAGTTGTGAATGAGCGGGGTCGGAACCTTATGTGCGATCGCACATTGACGAGTCGCCTTGTTAATATCAATTCTTGCTAACCCAGGTCGAGGTGCCCAGGTCGAAGTGACCTATGATCAGAACATCTTATAGCACGCACACAGGCACGGTGCTCTCAAATTACATTGTCTCAAAAAGTCTTTGAGCGGTCTTTAGTCTGGATAATAGTCTGAAACTTCTCTGGCCAGAGGTCAATTCGTTCTGGGATTGCCTGACCGGAATCGAACGACTAGTCTAATAAGGTTGGCTTTCAAGCGCACTTTAACCTGAACAGAGGAGACCTTAGAACGCATGATAGTCTGATACGAGGACGTTTTGAACACACCATAGTCTTATCAGAGGACATTTCGGACGCATCATTTTCTAGTCAAAGGCATTTTCGATCGCTAGAAAAAAAGATTAGAGGTAAAATACTGTCAAAAAAATCACAATTTGAACTAACAAACAACTTTTCCGGATTTTTCAGAATAATAGCTGGTGTTCCCCTCTTTTCTCATCGGGGCTGGGGACCGGCAATGGGGGAGTTCCAAAATAATACGAAAAGAAGAACTGAGCTTTCCGCCAGGAAAAGAAGACAAGAGAGTTTTCTCCAAAACAAACGAAACCATTATAATTATCTTTTGTAACTTTTAAATTAACATTATCTTTATCCAAAAAACGGAAAGTTGCGTTTAAAAATACACGTGTTTTAAAATTTTTCGCTATCAGCAACAAAACTGAATTGTAAACGAAACCGTTTAAAGATTATAAAAACTGCCTAATAACGTGCATATTAAATTAAATAAAACTGCTTGATAACTCTAAGAAACTAAATGAAAAGCAGGTATTTCAATACGCCACAGAACCTACACTTTTTTGATATTTTGGGCCTTTCGGAAACTTCTCTTCGTTTTGTTGATTCATTTTCTGCCTTCATTCTCGTTTTTAGTTGTCTGATTTTAGTTGGTGTTTGTGCGCGAAGAAAGAAGTTGCTGAGCTTTACAGTCCAGATGTTGCTGTTCTATGTAGAAATTGTGGATGTAGTTCTTCCAGTTGTTGCGCTGTTTGATGTTTATTATTGTATATCTATTTACGTTTGGATGGTTTTCGCTATTGTTTGTTTTTTTAAATCTAATTTAAATCTGTAGTTGGAATCAAACAGAAGCAGGATCTGTAACGGCGGGGGGCACAAAAAGAGCTGATCCGAAAAATGCATATAAGCACATAATGTGAAAAATTTAGACGACTATTCAAAGACTAAAAACAGAGACATACAATTTAGACCAACTAAAAAAGAGTACAGTGTACTGTAAATTGAAGACTGTAAATTATAAAATTATAAATGTGTGATTAATTGTGAATAAATTGTAATTAATCATTCACTTCTTAATACCAATTCTTGCTAACCCAGGTCGAGGTGCCCAGGTCGAGGTGCCCAGGCCGAAGTGACCTATGATCAGAACATCTTAGAGCACGCACACAGGCACGGTGCTCTCAAATTACATTGTCTCAAAAATCCTTTGAGCGGTCTTTAGTCTGGATAATGGTCTGAAACTTCTCTGGTCAGAGGTCACTTCGTTCTGGGATTGCCTGACCGGAATCGAACGACTAGTCTAATAAGGGTGGCTTTCAAGCGCACTTTAACCTGAACAGAGGAGACCTTAGAACGCACGATAGTCTTATCAGAGGACATTTCGGACGCATCATTTTCTAGTCAAAGGCAGTTTCGATCGCTAGAAAATAAAATTAGAGGTTAAATACTGTCAAAATATCACAAGTTGAAATAACAAACAACTTTTCCGGATTTTTCGGAATAATAGCTGGTGTTCCCCTCCTTTCTCATCTGGGCTGTGGACCGGCAATGGCGGAGTTACAAAATAATAACTATAGGAGAAATGAGCCTTCGGCCAGTTAAAAGAGACACAAGAGTTTTCTCCGAAACAAACTAAACCATTATATTTTTCTTTTGAAATTTCTAAATTAATATTATCTTTATCCAAAAACGGAAAGTTGCGTTTGAAAATTCACGTGTTTTAAAACTTCTCGCCACTAGTGAACAAACTGCATTGTAAACGAAACTGTGTAAAGATTAAGTAAAACTGCCCAATAACGTGCTTAATAAATGAAATAAAACTGCTTGATAACTCTAAGAAATTGAATGTACTCTTCCATCCTGCTTGGCACTTCTATTATGTATTGTGGTTCATCAACTCCGTTAAAATAATTTGAACTCAATGCCATTATAAGTTAATTTTTCACATAATTAATGTTCTGCTTTCAACAAAGATTATTCCATGGCTGTCACAGTGATTTCAAATCAGATTTCATCCTTAGCAGAAATTTTACATCAAAACCAAATTTTCTCCCATACACTGCGATCCGATGCAACTTGAGCAAACGGTCGCCTAAACAAAGTTCATCAAATGGTTTGTGCCAATGTTGACAGTTTGGTCTAATCAGTGTCAGCATCTATATTTACGATGGTCTGAGAGAACATTGGTTTTCGAGCCCACACTAGTCTGATCAGAGGTCATTTCTGTCCGGGATGGTGTGATCAGAGACAACTTCGGTCTGGATATCAACCTGCGATATTCTACAAATAAGGGAGCCAATTCACAAACTAAACTATTGCCATCGTAAATTAATTTTGAAAATAGGGTATTTCAAAACGCATGTCGTACTTTTTTAAATTAACGTCGGCTTCGCCACGCGAAGACAGACTTTCAATTTGTGATTGGATTTTGCTAGGCGAGATGTTTTACTAATTTCTACGCTTGATTTTGCGGAGCGGAATCAGAGAGATTAAGGCGAATGATTGAATTGAGAATTAGGAAGAATGAATTGAAGTGATTGTCAGCAAATGAAATCAGGTGACCAGACGTGTCTGATCACGAGGCAGGAATTAACAATCAACTGAATTAAAAGCAAATTAAAAGCGGGAAACGTGAAATAATATCTAAAGATAAATGAAGGATGAAGGGCAAAATGAAATGAGAGCTATATTATGATCAAATTTTTCTGCACTAAACAAAAAAGATGATTAACAATACTGGCACAGTTATCACAACCCCACAAAACATACAGTTTTGTTTTTTTTTGCTATTTTGGGCGTTTTGGAAACTGCGTTAAGGTAATCGTTGAACAAGTTTCAAAATTAAGAATTTTAGAATAACCACATTATGCGTGATTAATGTTGATTTCGGCCTTTCGTCTGATTTATTTCTCATCCACAGTTTATAAAACCCTTTTCGTAAGAACGGAAAAATACGAGTTCGACTCTAATTTTGTGACAAGATATAGCTAAGGAGCTTAATTTACACTTGACACTTTAAGCAACATTAACAATCTTGATATTTCTTCGAGAGGTTATGAAAAGGGGAGCAGTTTTCGACCATTGATTTGAGCGCCTATGTTGGGTTTGTTTTTTGGGTGTCCTTGTTTTTAGCATCTCTGCTCTTTTGCCTGAGAGCTGTTCCCGTTACCTTACTTTAATACAAATTGAACATTATTTTTTCATCCATTTATATTATTAAAAAATTAACTCGTTTCATATATTATATGATGATGAACAGTATCTATCATTGTGGAAAACTTCTCTTTGTGGGAGGACTATAGAGAAAGATCTGGAATGTTATTAAATATTACAGCGTTCATTGTCCTGTCAACAACAATCAACAAAAACAATAATAGGAATAATGAAATTCTGAACAAAATTAATTTACTGAGGAAGAAATAATTGCGCGTAAAAATATTATTAAACAGTCAAAACTTAAACAAATTTAGACAATCAGACAAACTAGTTCATATACGGCAAGATAGCGCACATCGTCCTTGCACATAGCACATCGATAGCACATCGTCCTTGCAAAAAATTTAAAGACAAAAAATTAAAAAGGAGAAAAACGTAAAGCATTACAATGAAAAGTATTTGTTAAAAGGAATTAAGTTCAACCGCTATAACATTCTATTCATTCTATTGTGAAAATAATAATTCAGCGCTAATACTGAACTAGTGAAATCAATGAAATGATAATAATAAAGAACTTTTATTAAAAACAATTAACTTGGTTATCAAAACGGTGGTTTTCAATACAACAGATCAACAGTTTATGAATCTCATTTCATCGGCATTTTATATTTTTCACATGAAAAAATGTATATTTTTATTCTCCCCACTTTGTTCCGGTAAGAATAAAAATACTAGAACTGCACATTGATAAGGCTCCCATTTGTTGCAATCGTTTTGGCGACTCATCATTAAAGGACCAATCTGGACTCTTCTTATTCTGAATTGGATAAATCTGGCCAAAAAGAGCGTGTCAAAATCATTGAGGCAGACCCCTTGATCATATCTGTCGACAATGATTGCAACAGTACTGGATCAACCATCTCCCCTCCGAGCCGTCGAGCACCCAAAAAGTAAAATAGCCTACTAGGGAGCCCGTGGCAGCAACATTTCCGCTGATCCCCGAACAGCGGTGATTCACAAAGATTGCATTAGTTTACAGAAAGCTACAGACAACCCCTGTGCTTGGAAGGAACGATTGTCACTTAACACAGCCAACCGCTTGAGTGTTTTCTTGAAGGTTGCCGATATCCCGCCAAGGACTTCAATAGCAAGGGGAACAAATGTGATTCCTATTTTTGCGCATTTATCGTCGTGGAGACAATATTTTCTAAACTAATTCTAAACTCATTTGGTGCCATATGAAGCCCAAGAGCTGGAATGGGGGAGCAGACAACCAAGCTCCAACATGTCGAACAGACAATGAGAGAAGTCGGGCGGATTCTCTCTCACGAGATAGATTCTCTTTGAGACCATGCAACTTTTCATTATCAAGAGCATGCTGAATCGTCTTTTGCGAGAGGTTTAAAATGTCCGGTTGTACTATACTGGAATAAAGATCCTGAAACACTTGGTAGTTTTTTGGGCTTTCATCGGCTATTTTCGAAACAAGATCTTCAGAGGAGAGAACAGAACCAACGTATGATGCTTTATACTGGTCTTGGCATTGGCGAACACCCAACTCTGAAAGAGTTATGGGTATGGTTGCTTGGGTCCAGGATTTTTCTGGAAGAACAGTTCCAAGGATATTCTCAAGTTTCTCGCACTGTTGGGCATCAAATTCTTTTAGGGATTTAATAACTGGCTTTGTGGGCGTTTGACAACGCAAAGAATACATCATTTGGGGGACCCAATACAGTGGCATAGGATACCTAGGGCGCACTGAGGGTCACCAAGATAATCCATGGAGGAAGAATGGAGAGATGAGAATGGAATTTGCATCTTGGAGAATGGAATTTGCATCCATGGCTAAACTTTTAGCTATTAGCCACTTGCTTAGAAATGCTTTTTTATAATGATTTATGCTTAAGAATCTCAAGCTCAAAAAGACCAAGTGAATGTGATAATATCGTTTGAAATTATGAATATTTGGTTTCAGCACGTTGTTAATTATCATTGTTTTCCTCATATTGCTCGGATTGCATTGAAGGTCATTGTATCAAAGGTCATTGTAAATCGTAACATACCAGACTCCTTGAATTGGTTCAATTTACTATTGTACCAATGAAACTGGTTTTTTTGGTTTTGTGGTCAATTGCGTTAAATAGTATTTCTCAACAACTCATCAAAAGTTTATTAATATTCTTTAAAATCAATCAGTTCTTGTTTGCCAGTTGTCTACAGTTGTAATTTGCATTTCCTTGCTGTCGTTCCTCGTCTCTATCCTCTGTTGTTCGTTCTTCGTCTGTGTCTTCTTCCCTCTCAGATCTTAATGACCGCATGCCAAAATCGTTTTTCATTAACAAGACAAGCTTGTTGACAGGTTGTATAAATAGTTCAGATGTTTTCAATTCAACAACTCGAACTATTTTATCATTTCCATCAAAGACCTTTGTTATTTGTCCCATTGGCCACACAGTGGGTGGTGTGTTCTCTTCCTTAATTATTACTACATCATTGATGTCAATATTTGTTTGTCCCGTTTGCCATTTTTTCCGTTGTTTTAATTTTGACAAATATTCTGTTGACCACTTCTTCCAAAACTCTCCGATAAGATGGTCCATCCTCTTCTTCTGTCGTGTCAAAGAAATTGTTTCTTTTCCTGTTGTTTTTGGTTCAGGCAATGCTGTGATTGGTCGTCCTATTAAAAAGTGTCCTGGTGTAAGTGCTAAGTCATCATTGGGATCATTTGAAACGGGGGTAATAGGCCTTGAATTTAAAATTGCTTCAATTTGTGCCAACAGTGTTGTGAAATTTTCAAAAAACAGTTTTGTTTTTCCAATGCTGCGGTACATGTGGCGTTTCAAGGATTTGGCAGCGGCCTCCCATAGTCCTCCAAAATTTGGTGTTCTCGGCGGAATAGTAAGCCAAGTAATATTGTTCTCCTTGCCGAATGTTGATATCAAATCTTCAAACTCGTGAGTAGCTAAGGCTTGTCGAAATTCTAACTCTCCCTTGGTCCCAATGAAAGTTGTTGAGTTGTCGCTGTATATTTCGTCAGGAATACATCGACGAGATACAAATCTTTTAATGGCCGCAAGACAGTCGTCTTTGGTCAGAGACATAACTGGCTCTATGTGAACTCAATGAAATCATAGACATTGAGTTGAACGAGGATAAAATCTACCAATTCAATTTCTTTATAACAATTCAAAAAGCAAGCTGCGTGCATTTCCAAATTAAATGTTCTGACCCCACTTGTGGGGGAGGAATTATATACTCAAATGGGTTTTTTTGTTCAGACATTTTCGGCTGATCGATACATTCATCGCAGAGAATGTTTAGTGGTATCATTAAAAAGTTTGACCACGGTAGAAATCGAAGTTAAATTTTTTTGAATTTCGTTTTTTTTAAGTGTTATTGAGGTTTAAAATTTTGTGAGAACACTGCATGTTTGGTTCACTTTTTTCATTTTTATCCTAAATTGTGTTCGAAATGACATTTTATATCAAAAAATATTAGTTCAAAATTACAATTCACGCTACAAAATGCATCAATTTGGTGTTCCTAAAAGTCCTGGTCTCATAGGATTGTTTATTATCGAAAAAATTCGAGTTCTTTTCCAGAGCTGCTTTTTGAGAAATCTTTTTATTTTTTTGTTTTTTTAATTCACTTAGAAAATTTTCACCTTTCACATTGGGTTTCCGTTAATGACAAACCTCATTTAAAGTCCAATGATGACCAATGAAAAGAATAAAAGTTTTCAAGGAATCTCTCATATTTTTCGAATGTTCGTATTTTTTAATGAAATTTAATTTTTTTTGATTTATACAAAATTTTTGAAATTTTTTGATATAAGTTAATTGAATAAAAGTGCAATAGTGTTCCCAATGAGCATTAACTGAACTATATAATGTTTTGTTTGTGTGGACAACTAATGGCTGTTAAGATTTAAAAAACAATTTTTTGAACGTTAACAGATCTTAAAGTTATTTTTGTGAACTGTAAGTTAGTCTCAGTAATGACCCTTTGCTTTCAACTGCAACCAAAAAAATCTGGTTATCCGTTTTATCTTTTATTGGTTTTATGACTTCGATGCGGCGAGTTTTCAAATATTTTTTTTAATTTTTGAATATTTGTTCATAAGTTCCGGTTCCTTTCAAAAATTTATCGCATTATCCTGATATTGATGGTTCCCATGGGCTTAGACAAAATGTTGACTTAATCGCGGATCAGTTTTTTGGAGAAAAACTTCTCGCATTTTTCAACTGAAATTTTGGTTTTTGCCTGTATTTGTTATAGTTTTCATAGTCTAAAGATTTATTCTGATGTTTTCATGATAACTTAATAAAAATACACAGAAATATTGTCCCATCGAAGCATAACTTAGCGTATTTTTTGAATTCCGTTGAAAGCTATTGAATTTATTGGCGTTTATACTACGGTTTCTCTCAAAAATTTTGTGGTTTTATAAAATTTGTTCTTATTTCTTGATTTTTTGAAGTCGCATGTTAAAAAAAATTAGTGCTTTTGAAAAATTAATTGAAAAGAAAAACCATTTCACTGAAATATATATTTTTTGATCGCTTGGACACATTTCTCTCATTTTTCTTAATTTGCTGTTTTCGCTGTTTTTCTTTATTGTTTATCTAGTCGCAAAATGCTGAGAATTCTCATAAGCTTCTAATCGAGCGTTGAAGGAATGATATTATTCTTTGTAGTGAGTTCTTAGCGAATAGTCCTGAAGTTTATTCGTTTTCAAAAAAATTTTTTTTTGTTTTCGTTGTTCTTTTTGTCAACTTGTAACTTATTCTCGTCATGTGAAGGATACAACGAATTGTTTGTAATTCAAAAATTAAAGTGTCTATTACTATGATGTAAAGAAAGATGTTTTGTTTGCTGGACAAAATGTGTTTTCGAAAATTTTCTGCGAGTGGTCAAAATTTGTGTTTTTTCTCTTCACTTAGCACATTCGAGTAAAAGCAGAGCCCAATTGTTTTCAAATGAGGTCCAATTTATTTATTCCTTCAGCGCATTTTTTAAGCTGAATTAGTATAGATTACATTTGGAGCAAAAACAATATTCAGATAATAGCTAACGGTTTTAATGGCTTCGATAATTTGTGTTCTCTTAACAAACTGTGATTTTTTGAGTTTTTCTGCATCTTTACTCCGTTTCTATGGCTTAGTCTAATCAAAGACAATTCCTATCAGTTTCGTGAGTAGATTTCAATATTTTCATCAAGAACTTTTGTTAAAAGTTAATGATTTTTGCAACTTTTGATTTTCTTTATTTAAAAAAAAGTTGATTGATCCTTGAATTTCGCCTGATTATTTCTTCTTTTACTTGTTACCTAGTCTCATTAAGGAAAAATTCCATCTGCTTTATAGTTAAGCTAAAACATAATTTGTCCAGTTTAAGTCTGATTGCATTTGACGTTGTTTACTAGGTGCTCTTAAACTTAGATTTTCAGTTTTTGTCTCTACTTTTTAGTTCTGCTTATTTTGTTTGTTTTCTTGTAGTATTTTCATTGGCAGTTATCGTGAACGCTGTAATGAGGCATGACATCATTTAATTTAATTAGGAGTTTGGGCGAGTAACGATTTTTTAAACTGAAGCATCTATATTTGATTACTCTTCATTTGGTTGACAATTCAGTCAAAAATGTAGATGAGCTTCTGTCGGAACGTCATGTGCAAACGAATATTAACAAGCTTCCTTGTTTAAGTATGTATTCGCAATTGAAATGCTCAATTGAAATGCAAGTGAGTTCTACGATCACATTAAAAGCGAACAAGAGTTCATGTGATTTGAAACAAAAGTTTTGAAAGTAAAATTGTTTTGCTTCACCTAATTTTGATTTTGTTTGCGTCCCAATCTGGCATAGAAATCTCTTGCGTTAACATTAATTTGAACAAAGATATGTTTTGCACTCATATGCAGCACGATTATCTGCCCCAGGGGCTGGCGTGGTGTAAGACGTATAACTGAGTTTGATTTTACCTGTTTTAATCTTTTGCGGGCTGGAAGTCAAAAAAAATACTTTTTAAAATATTAATTGAACGGTTTGGCCTAGCACCTACAGTCTAGCATATAGCTCTAAAATTAAAACACGGAGCGTTCTTGCGCTAAAATTAAATAAGCTGTTTTGATGTCTCATATTGGGGATCACTGTTCCTTCCACTGAGAGGACTGTACCCCCTGCGTAAAAATTTTCAATTGCTCTCACATTAAAAAAGAACCAGATTTTCTGTAATTTTTTTTACCAAAGTTTGATAGTAAAAATGTTTTGCTTCGCTTAATTTTGATTTTGTTTGTATCCCATTTCAGTATCAAAATTTCTTGCGTGCATAGTCATTGTTATAATTTGGAAATAGTGCGCGTTCAATCCTGGTTTTTGGGATGTTTTACTGACTTAAAGACCAAAGATGACGGTAATGGAGATGCAGGATGATTAAATTGTTCGTTTCGTATCGCTTATACCACCAAAAAAATTTTCCAGCTCGCATTAAATGCTCTGCTAAACCAATTTGGTGAATACGTAGTTGAAGAATGGTGGTTTCTGGCTCCTCTGCGAAGCGTACTTTTTGTCGTTATTAATGTCCGAACAAAATTTTCTCGACTTTGGCTTAATCGTCGCTTTTAGTTTTCGGATGTGGTTCCTCTAAAGTTGATGCGCAGTTTGATGTTCGATACTGTGAAGCAACTTGCGTTTTAGAAACATAATGCGTTTAAAGCTTTTTGGCGTTGTTTTGTACAGACGTTTTAGATCTGTTTGTGGACGCCTACTTGTATGTCGCGCCATTTTTTCTGTTCGGATTTGGCTCGACGCCTGAATAGGTTTTTTTAAAACATTTGAGTGAATTATGAATCGAGATACGCAGTTATTAGTTTCACAGCTAATATTTTTCTAAGCATCTACTTGGGCCTTGTATATCTGCCTCTTCAGTGTCAGGATTGCTTCTCTACGCTGTTTCCATACACTGTGTGCCACTGATACCGCGTCGATAACTTGAAAAGTGAACGAATTTTTTATGAGTTAAATTTAATGTTTGTATCAGAACTAATGATATTAAGTAGATTGAATGGTTGTCTGAGAAAATGAGCTTCGTTTGTATTTCTTCATTTGCAAAAGAGGGCAAATTCAATTAGTATATTGCATCGTAAGATAATCTTAGTCGACTTTATTAACTCGTTGACATGCCATTAGTTATCAGTTTAAAGTCGTAATCCAAGTTTGGAATCACAGCAACACTCGGATTAATGTCCCCTCGCCACTCTGATGATGACCTATTATGTGAATCAAAATCCGCGCAATCGGGTTTTCAATTGGATTAGTAGAACCCACACATTCGGGTTTTCAGGTGGAATAAAAAACCCACACAATAGCTTTTTCACTTGGGATACTTTAACTGGTGGAATAAGGATTCAAAGATTGGCTCGCGTTTCGTTTGCATTACGTTTACGTTTGCAAATACGTAACTGGTGCACGGGGTGAAAGCAAGGAGTCAATTGAATAGCTTTTATGTGCAAGTTTCATTCACTCCATACAAAACCAAGTCATCTATGGTCATTTTCTGTTGCATCAATTTTATTTAAGTTGTTATTTTGCAGAAGCCTTATAGTTTTTGTGCGTGTTGTATTAGAGAGAGAATTAGATTCAATCAACGTTTTAAATGCCGAAACAGATTATGTAACATGAAATTAGAGACGTCTATATCAGATATATCTAAGTTGGTGAAACACTATGTAACATGAATTGAGACTGTATGCACTAGAGAAATAGCAGGAAAACTAGAGAAATAGTTTTTAAAATGTTAATTGAATCTTTTTCTTTAGCAACTACAGTCTAGCATATAGCTCTTAATTTTAAACAAGGAGCGTTCTTGCTTTAAATTTAAATAAGCTGATACGATGTCTCATATTGGGAATCACTGTTACATCCATTGAGAGGACCATACCCCCTGCGCAAATAGTTTTCAATTGCTCTCTTACAAAGTTTGTAGCAATCATTCATCCTGTGGTTTAATTTTTTTAAGTAATGTCAAATGATTGTTAAGAGTAATCCGTAAACTCCCAATACGTCTCAAGTCTTTGTGTAAAATTCTTTTCCTCATAAAATGTTAGCTTGGCTACGTTCTGCTTATTCGGCAAACTCGTTCTTAGTCGTTGTTAATTTCTGTTTCTGCGATAAATTCCGAATTTCGAAATTACAAATTTTGTGTGCTTTTGAACTGGAAGAATCAGAACCAAAAAAAAATTCCGGACCGATTTTTGCTCTAGAACACGTAGTGCTGCATTTTAGCGACGATGGTGATTTTTTTTGAGCCAATGAGATTAATGAAGAAAATAACCAATTTTCGATTTCGTATTTGATGTCTAGATTCCGCCAAAACAACCGTTCACGATAATATTTGCATGCATCTGGCAATCATTCGCTAATGATCTTATATTGAAAGAGAGATATATCTCTCCATCTACTGCTGCAAAACCTAAACTACAACAAAAACAACAGCTTCGCTACACTATCTTGACCTTCTATTTACTCTATGGATTTCAGTTGATTTAGTTAAACCACAAGCTTGCCTTTTTACAATCTATTTGCAAAGGTTTCTGTTAAACAGAAAATTTCTGCAGAACTTATATTGGCATGGAAGTTTTTAACCCGTTGTCCATGATATATCCTAAGAAAGCCAAGAAAGCCTCCAAATACTATGAGGCAACTAAAAATCTAATATCTGAGAAACGTAAATTGCAAAAGGAAGAATTTATTTAGGTTATACTTTCGTATTTGTTCACGGGGGACAAGGCCGTCTAAAAAAGGAACTAAAAGCAAAAAGTAACAAAAATGTCCGAAGCAAACACGACCCACTCGGATGGAGTAACATATCAGAACTTTTTTCCGACAACTAATAGCAAAATCTGGATCTGAAGTGTTTGGAAAAACTTGTGAACAAAAACGCAGTTGGCAGAAGGCACAAGCTTTGCTATTTCCGATTGTTTATGGGAAATTGCTCTATCAATAGCGAATCCCAATTTCCATCAGAGTACAGGAACATTAGGGGCGCATACCCACGACCTTATTTATTTTGAAGTAAACACTTTAATGAAAAATCAACAAAAATGGTAAAAAAAATTATGTTCTCTATCAAACACAACAGCTATCAACTAACAAACATTCTAACTAAATCATCATTATAGAAACCAATGTTTTTGTCTCTCTTATTGGGCGCCTCTGAATGGTTTGAATCAAGCGTTCTAATGTTGGAATTTTTCAAGACGTGGCCCTAGAGTGGCGGCTAAGTGACAAAATAATCTTTGATCCAATCTTGCTAGTTGCAGTCAATTTGTTGCTTTCCGCCATGTCATCTCAAATTCTAGACATACTAGAACTATCATTATCAAAGATCTACAGGAAGATAAGCAACTCAAGTTACATGGGATGCAGCGTAAATTAAATAGTCCATGATCTGCGATTTCGATCTTGTTAAATCAGAACTGAAAAACAATGGATTTTTTCTGCTTCATGACCTTTAGCGGACATTTAATTTTTTTGAGCCAAAGGGATTAATGCAGCGAATAATCTTTATTTTCATGGCATCTTTATATGTCTAGAAACAGCCAAGACAACCCGTGCACGGGACTGCTTGTATGCTTCCGACAAACGTTAGGGTCCTCGTGGCGCCTAATGATCAAATAGGGAGAGAGAAAAATGTCCCACCATCTACTGCTGGGAAAACTCAACTGCAACAAATGCAACAGCCTCGGTAGACTATTTTGACATTCTTTTTGTTGTACGCACTTCAGTTGAACTAGTTGCATCAAAAGTTTGCATTTTTACAAATTGTTTGCACAGGTTTCTGCCAAAGAGAGTGGTTCTGCATAACTTTCTTCGTCGTAGAAACTTTTAATTCTTTGTCCATGCTATTTCCACAAGAATCCTAGAAAGCCTCCAGATATTATGAGGTAAATAAATGTCTAATATCTGAAAAACGTATTTTGCAAAAGTAAGAAATTAGTTCGATTATACTTTCGTTTTTATTCATGGGGGCGCAGGGCCGTCTATTAAACGAACTGAAAAGCAAATAGCAAAAAACTCCGAAAGGATGGAAAAGTATAACAGATTTTTTTGACAAGTAACAGCAAAAATTGACCGGAAATTTTTGGCAAAAAATATCGAAGAAAATGGCAGTTGAAGAAGGGCACAAACTTTCCCCATTTTCTATTGTAAATAAGAAATTGCTCCATCAATAGCAAATCCCACTTTCCATCAGAGTACAAGAAAGGCAGTGTCGTATACCCCAGACTGTACTAAATTTGAAGTGAACACCTTGTTGAATTATCAACAAAGCTGGTAAAACCTCTGTTCTCTATCAAACGCAACAGCTCTCCAATAACAAACATTCGAGCTAAAATCTGGTTATAGAAACAATTGTTTTTGTCTCTTAAAGGGCGCGTCTGAAGGTTCTGAATTAAGCGTTCTAATGTTGGAGTCAGTTAAGACGTGGGCCTAGAAAGGCGGCTAAGCAAGAAAATGCCCTCTGATCTAAACATTCAAGTTGCAGTCAATTTATTGGTTTCAGTCATGTGATCTCAAATTCTAGTCATACTACAACTCTTATTTCCAAAGATTTACAGGAAGATAAGCAACGTCAGTTATATGGGATGCCTCATAAATGACATAGGCAATGATCTGCAATTTCGATCTCCGCTAAATCAGAACTGAAAAACAATGGATTTTTTCTGCTCCAACAGCTTTAGCGGTAAGATTTATCAACGAGCATTTGATTTTTGGAGCCAAACTGATTAATGCAGCTAATAATTTCATTTGCTGGCATCTCTGTATGTCTAGAAACAGCAAAAACAACTCGTGCAAGGGACTGCTTGCATGCTTCCGGCAAACGTTAGGGGCCTCGTGGCGCCGAATGCACATAGTAAGAGAGAGATATGTCCCACCATATACTGCTGGAAAACTTCAACTGCAACAAATGCAACAGCCTCGCTAGAAACCGATGGTTGCACTTTTACCAATTGTTTGCACAGGTTTCTGCTAAAGAGAGTTTTCTGCATATGTTTTTGTTGTAGATGTTTTTAGTCGGTTGTCCATGGTATAACCACAATAAAGCCAAGTAAGCTTCCACATATTATGAGGCAACTAAATATCTAACATCTGAGAAACGTAATTTGCAAAAGGAAGAAATTACTTAGGTTATACATTCGCTTTTCTTCATTGGGGCTCAGGGCCGTCTAATAAACGAACTGAAAATCAAATAGTAACAAACAAACTCCAAAAGGATGGAATAAAATATCAGTTTTTTTGGCAATTAATAGCAAAATTTGACCGGAAATGTTTGGCAAAAAAGATCGAAGGAAAATGCAGTTAGCAGAAGGCGCAAACAGTTGCTAGTTTTGATTGTAATTGGGAAATTGTTCTATCAATAGCAAATCACAATTTCCATCAGAGAACAGGAAAATCAGGTTCATATAACCAAGACTCTACCGATTTTGAACTGAACACCTTAATGAGAAATCAACGAAATTGGTGAAAACTCTTTTCTATATCAAACGCAACAGCTCTCCATTAACAAACATTCAAATCTGATTAGAGAAAAAATAATTTTTGTCTATTCTAAAGGGCGCGTCTGAATGGTTCGAATCAAGCGTTCTTATGTTGGATTTATTCAAGACGTGGTCCTAGAATGGCGGCTAAGCGGGAAAATACTCTGATCCAAGGTTTCTAGTTGCAGTCAATTTATTTTTTCAGTCATGTGATCTGAAATTCTAGACCTCTTACCACTATCATTATCAGAGATTTACTTGAAGAAAAACAAGGCCAGTTATATGGGATGCCTTTTAAAATAAAGAGGCAATGATCTGCAATTGAGAACTTGCTAAATCAGAAGTCAAAAACAATGGATTTTTTCTGCTCAAAAAAATTTAGCGCTGCGATTTATCAACAAGCCATTGGTTTTTTGAGCCAATGTGATTAATGCAGCGAATAATTTTTTTGTGGTATCTTCATATGTCTAGAAACAGCCAAAACAATCCGCGCACGGGACTGCTTGCATGCTTCCTCCAAATGTTTGGGACTTCGTGGCGCCTAATGATCACATAGTGTGAGAAAAAGATACATACCTCCATCTACTGCTGGGAAAATTCAACTGCAACAAAAGCAACAGCCTCGGTAGACTATCTTGACATTCTTTTCGTTGTACGCACTTCAGTTGAACTAGTTGCATCAAAAGTTTGCATTTTTACAAACTGTTTGCACAGGTTTCTGCCAAAGAGAGTGGTTATGCATAACTTTCTTCGTCGTAGAAATTTTTAATTCTTTGTCCATGCTATTTCCACAAGAATCCAAGAAAGCCTCCAGATATTATGAGGCAACTAATTATCTAATATCTGAAAAACGTATTTTGCAAAAGTAAGAAATTAGTTCGGTTATACTTTCGTTTTTACTCATGGGGGCGCAGGGCTGTCTATTAATCGAACTGAAAAGCAAATAGCAAATCAAGGAAAATTGGTAAAAACTCTATTCTCTATCAAACGCAACAGCTCTCCAAAAAAAAAACATTCAAGCTAAAATCTGATTATTCCATTGAATGTTTTTGTCTCTTTTAATTGGCAAGTCTGAAATTTTGAATCAAGCCTTCTAATGCTGGAATGATTCAAGACGTGGCCTAAAATGGCGGCTAAGTGAGAAAATAGACTTTGATCCAAATATACTTGTTGCAGTCAATTTTTTGCTTTCAGTTTTGTGTTGTAAAATTTTATACCTACTATCGCTATCATTATAAAAGATGTACAGAAAGATAAGCAACGCCAGTTAAATGGGACGCATTGTAAATTAAATAGTCAATGATTTGCAATTGCGATCTCGCTGTATCATAATTGGAAAACAATGGTTTTTTCTGCTCGAAAATCTTTAGCGCTGCGATCTATCAACAAACATTTGATTTTTTAGCCAAAGAGAATAATGCGGCAAAAATTTGTCGTTTTGCTGTCATCTTTATATGTCTAAAAAAAGCCAAGACAAACTGTTCGTGGGAATGCTTGCATGCTTCCGGCAAACTTTAGGGACTTCGTGGAGTCTAATGATCATATAGTGAGAGAGAGAGAGAAAAAAATATATTCCTATATCTACTGCTGGGAATCCTCAAGTAAAAAAACAACAGCCATGCTACACTATCTTGACCTTCTTTTCGCTGTGTGGACTGAAGTTGAATCATTCGAACCACAAGCTTGCATTTTCACAAATTGTTTGCACAGGTTTCTTTTTAAGGGAGTTCTTCGTAAGAACATCCTTCGGTGTAGAGATTTTTAATCCGTTGTCCATATTATATACAAAGAAAGCAAACAAAGCCTACAAATATTATGAGGAAACTAAAAATCGAATATCTGAAAAACTTTTTTTGCAAAAGGAGAAAATTAGTTAAGATATCTTTTCATTTTTCTTCATGGGGGTGCAGCGCCTCCTGCTAATCGAATTGAGAAGAAAATAGTAACAAAAATTTCTCAAAGCAACCACAACCCACTTGGCTGGAATAACATATCAGATCAATTTCTCGACAACAACTTGCAAAATCTGGACCGGAAGTCTTTTGAAAAACATCTCGAACAAAAATGCAGTCGGCAGAAGGCAAAAGCTTTTCTGCTGTTTGCAATTGTTCATGTGAAATTGTTAATCTATCAATAGCGAATACCAATTTCAATCAGAACACAAGAAAAGCAGGGGCGTATACGAAAAATTTTACTGATTTTGAAGCAAAAACTTTGATAAAAAATCAACGAAAGTGGTAAAAACTTTGTTGTCTATCAAACGCAACAGCTCTCCAGTAAAAAAAATCCAAACTAATTTTTGATTATAGAAATGTAGGTTTTTGTCTATCTTAAAGGGCGCGTCCGAAAGTTTTGAATCAAGCATTTTAATGTTAGAATCATTCAAGACGTGGGCCTAGAGTTGCGGCTAAGCGAGAACATACTCTCTGATCCAAACATGCTAGTTGCAGTCAATTTTTTTATTTCATTCAAGTGATATCAAATTCTAGACCTACTACCACCATCACTTTCAAAGTTCGACAGGAAGATAAGCAACGCCAGTTATATGCTGCCTCGTAAATTAAATGGGCAATGATCTGCGATTTCAATCCTGCTTCATCAGAACTGAAAAACAGTGGATTTTTTTTGCTCCAAAACCTTTAGCGTTCTGATTTAGGGACAAACATTTGATTTTTTGAGCCAAAGGGGTTGAGGCAGCGAATTTTTTTTTGCTGGCATCTTTATATGTATAGATACAACCAAAACAACACGTGCACGGGACTGCTTGCATTCTTCCGGCAAACTTTGGTAACCTCGTGGAGCCTGATGATCGTACAGACAGAGAGCGAGTGATATGCCTCCATATATTACTCAGAGTCTTCAACTACTATAAAAGCAAATGCCTCGCAACTCAATGCACTGTCTTGGCTTTTTTGTATGGGCTTCGGTACAAATCAGTTCAGCCTCAAGCTTACAATTTTACAAATTGTTTGTGCAGCTTTTTGTTAATGAGATAAATTGTTAATGAATAACTTTCTCCGAATAGTATTTTTTCCATGCTATGCCAAAAGGAGCCAAGGAGCCTACAAATAACACGAGACATGTACAAATTTTTAATATGAACCACGCGTCTTGCAAAATGACAAGGTATTGGGTCTATACTCTGCAACACGCACTGAAAGGCAACTGACAACAAAATCAAGCACAACACACTGGGAACCAAAAACATTATTTCCCAAAAAGATATGTTTTGCGCTCCTATGCAGCAGGACTATCTGTCTCAGGGGATGCCGCGGTATCAGACGTAAAACTGAGGTTGATGAAAACCTTGGTGTTTTTGTGCTGGAGTTAAAACTAGACAAATATTTTTCAAAGTTTTAATTCAACTATTTGACTAAGCCAATGTAGTCTAGCATATAGCTCGAAGTTGAAAACACGGAGCGTCCTTGCGCTAAATTTAAGTCAAATTCTATGATGCCTCATATTCGGGATCATTTTTCCGTCCTTTGGGAGGATCATACCCTCTGGTGTAATGGTTTTCAATTGCTCCCAAACAAAGATTACAGTAAGTATTAATCGCATTTTATGAAGTTTTCTACGAGAGGTCGAATACTTGTAAAAAGTTATCCGAACTCCCATTACTTCCCAAATTGTTTTGTTCAATTCTGTTCCTCATAGAAATGCAGCCACTGCTGTCTAGAATATTGCTGAAGTTAAAAACTCAAAGCGTTCTTGCGTAATTTCAAATTAGCTGCTATGATGTTACCTTTTGGGTATCACTGCTCCGTCCATTGAGAGGACTATTTGCTCGGTTTAAAAGATTTTCAAGTGCTCTCAAAAAAAATTGTAGTGATTATTATTATTCTCGTTTTAAGTTTTCTACGAAAACTCAAACTGTTTATTCGAAATAACCTCAACTCCCATTACTTCTTAAATTCTTCAGTTTTTATCCTTGTAAAACGATTAACCCGCAAAGAGAGGTTTTTTAGGAGAACTTTCTTTGACGTGAATTATTTATTCTCTGTCCAATCTATGAACAAAGGAAGCTAAGGAAGCATCCAATGATCACGAGGCAACTAAAATCTAAAAGATGGAAAACACATTTTGCAAAACGAAAAAGTCAGTTTCATTTTACTCTGGTTTTTCTGGAGGCGCAGGGCCGTCTGCTAAAGGCACTGAAAAGCAATTAGCAACAAAAATCAACGAAAATAAAACCTACGCACTCGGACGCAAAAACATTCATTAGAACAAAGAAATGTTTTGGACTACTATGCAGCTCGATTACTTGTCTCAAAAGTTGCCGCGGTATAGAAACTTTTAACTGAGATTGATAATAATTGTTGTCTTCTTGTGCGGGCTGGAGAACTTTACAAATGTTTTTTACGTTCTTAATTCAATCCTTTGACTGAAACCCTACACTCTGGCATTTTGCAGTATGTTAATAACACAAAGAGCTGTTGCTTTAAATTTAAATAAGCTGCTGTGATATTTTATATTGGGTGTCACTGCTCCGTCTACTAGGAGAATTACACCTTCTAGCACAATTGTTTTCCATTGCTCCCATACAAAGTTTATAGCAATTATTAATCACGTGTTTTGAAATTTTCTCTGGAAGCTCGAAAAGTTATTCAAAGTAATCCAAACTCCCATTACTTCCCAAATTGTTGTGTTCAATTTTTTCCTCTTAGGGATGAAGCCCCAGCTGTCTAGCACATTATTGAAATTTAAAGCTCAAAGCGTTCTTGCGTTAAAATCAAATAAGCCGCTATGATGTTTCTTGGGGATCACTGCTCCGTCCATTGGGAGGATTATATCCTCGGGTTGAAATATTTTTGATTGCTCTCAAGCAAAATGTGAAGCAATTTTTAATACTGTGGTTTTAATTGTTCTACGAAATTTCAAACTGTTTATTCGAAATAACCTCAACTACCATCACTTCCTAACTTCTTCAGTTTTTTTCCTTGTAAAATGATATCTTTGCTACGTAGTGCTTAATCCGCAAACTCTGGAAACGATTGTTAAGTTCAGTTTATGCGTTAAGTTCTAATGTTTTTGATCAATTTTCTATAAAGAGAGATTTTTTCAGGAGAATTTTCTGTGAAGTGATTTTTTTGTCCAAGCTATGAACAAAAGAAGCAAAAGAAACCCCCAATTATCACGAGGCAACTAAAATCTAAAATATGGAAAACGAATTTCGCAAAACGAAAAAAAAAACAGTTTTATTTTACTGTGGTTTTCCTGCATGGCGGCCGCTAAAGGCACTGATGAGCAACTAGCAACAAGAATCACCGAAAATAAAACTTACCACCCGGAAGCAATAACCTTTATTAGAACGAAGAAATGTTTTAGACTACTATACAGCTCGATTACTTGTCTCAGAGGTTGCCGTTTTATAAAATTTCTCAACTGAGTATGATGATATTTGTTGTGTCCATGTGCGGGCTGGAGAACTTTAAAATTATTTTTTACACTCTTAATTCAACCCTTTGGTTGAATCCCTACAGTTTGCAAAATTGCAGTATGTTTAAAACAAGCTGTTGTGATATTTCACAACTTCAAATAAGCTGGTGTGATATTTCATATTAGGTGTCAGTGCTCCGTCTACTGGAAGGATTATACCCACTGGCTAAAATGTTTTCTATTGCTCACATACAAAGTTTATAGTAATTATTAATTGCTGGTTTCAAAATTTTCTATGAAAGATAGAATACTTGTTCAATATAATCCGAACTCCCATTACTTCCCAAGTTGTTGTTTTCAATTTTTTTCCTCATAGGTATGACGACCCTGCTGTCTAGCATATTGCTGATGTTTAAAACGCAAAGCGTTCTTTAGGTAATTTCAAATAAGCTGCACGATTTTTCTTGTTGGGGATCACTCTTCGTTCATTGGGAGGATTATATGCTCGGGTTAAATGTTTTTCAATTGCTCTCAAAAATAAAACAAAGTTTTTAGCAAAGTTTTCTACGAAAAATCACACTGTCGTTTGAAATAACCCCAACTCCCAAAACTTCTCAACTTGTTCTACTCAGTTTTTTTTCCTTGTAAAATGATGTCTCTGCTACGTAGTGCTTAGTTCAAAGACTCGGGAAACAATTTTTTTAATATCAGTTTAGGCGTTAATTTCTTAACTTTTTGATCACTTTTCTTTAAAGATATTTTCCAGTAGAACATTCTTTGACGTGAATTATTTATTCTCTGTCCAAGCTATGCCCAAAAGAAGCTAAGAAAGCCCCCAATTATCACGAGGCAACTAAGACCTAAAATATGGGAAATGCATATTGCAAAACAAAAAAATCAGTTGCGTTATTATGTGGTTTTCTTGCATGGAGGCGCAACAAAAATTACCGAAAACAAAAACAACCCACTCGGACGCAATAAAAATTATTAGAGCAAAGAGATTTATTGCACTACTATGCAGCTCGATTACGTGTATCAGAGGCTGCCGTGGTATAGAAACATTTAACCGAAGTTGATAATAACTGTATTGTTCTTGTGCGGTCTGGCGAATTATAAAAACACTGTTGCAGTATTATTTCAAACTTTTGACAGATTCCCTACAGTCTGGCTTATTGCAGTATGTTTCGAAGACGAACTGTTATTGCTTCAAATTTAAACAAACTGCTGTGATATTTCATATTGGGTATCAAAGCTCAGTCCACTTGGAGGATTATACCTTCTCGTTAAATAATTTTCAACTGCTCTAAAACAACGTTTGTAATGATTTTTGATCGCGTTTTGAAGTTTACTCTGAAAGCTCGATTACTTGTTCAATTAATCCAATATCCCATTACTTCTTAGGAGTCCTATTAGGAGGATTATATCCCCGCGTTAAATGATTTTCAATTGCTCTCAAAAAAAATTTTTTGCAATTTTTATTACTGTGGTTTTAAGTTTTCTACGAAAATTGAAACTTTTGTAAGACATAATCCCAATTTCCATTACCTGCTAAGTTGTTGGATTCAGTTTTTGTCCTTCAGTTTTCGCCTGTCGTTCTCAAACACAGTTTGTAGCAATTATTGATTATGTGGTTTTAAGCTTGCTATGAATGGTCGAATACTTTTTCAAAGTAATCAGAACTCCCATTACCTCCGAAGTTGTTGTTTCTTTTTTTCCTGAGAGGGATGAAGCACCTGCTGTCTAGCACATTGCTGAAATTTAGAACGCAAAGCGTTCTTGCGTTAATTTCAAATAATTCGCAATGATCTTTCTTTTTGGGGATCACTGCTCCGTCCATTGGGAGGATTACATCCTGGGGTTGAAAGATTTTTGATGGCTCTCAAGCAAAAATTGAGGCAACTGTTAATACTGTGGTTTTAAGTGTTCTACGAAAATTCAAACTGTTTATTCGAAATCACCTCAAATCCCATCACTTCCTAACTTCTACAGTTTTTTTCCTTGTAAAATGATGTTTTTCCTACGTAGTGCTTAATCCGCAAACTCTTGAAACCATTGTTAAGGTCAGTTTATGCGTTAAGTTCTTAACTTTTTGATCAATTTACTATAACGAGAGATTTTTCAGGAGAGTTTTCTTTGATGGGAACTTTTTGTCCAAGCTATGAACAAAAGAAGCAAAGGAAGCTCCCAATGATCAAGAGAAAACTAAAATTTAAATTATGAAAAGCGAAATTTGCAAAACGAAAAAAAAACAATTTTGATTTTAATCAGTTGTTCCTGCATGTCGGCCGCTAAATGCACTGATAAGCAACTAGCAACAAGAATCACCGAACATAAAACTACCCACCCGGATGCAATAACATTTATTAGAACGAAGAAAAGTTTTCGGCTACTATGAAGCTCGATTTTTTGTCTCAGAGTTTGCCGCTGTTTAGAAAGCGATCTTGCGGTAAAATAAAATAAACTGTTGTGGCGTTTCTTATTTTAGATCACTGCTTCGTCCATTGTGAGGACTATACGCTCGGGTTAAATGAGTTATATCCTCTGGCTAAATCATTTTCAATTGCTCCAACCAATATTTGTGTTAATTATTAATCGCCTGTTTTGAAGTTTTCCATGAAAAGTCGAAATATTGTTCAAAGTAATCAAAACTCACATTACTTCACAAGTTGTTCGGTTGAATTCTATTCCTCGTAGTGATGCAGCCCTTATCAGCATATTGTCTAGCATATTGCCGTAAGTTTGAAACGCAAAGCGATCATTTTTGTTGGGGATCCATGTTCCGTCAATTGGGAGGACCCTACTCTGTGTTTAAAAGGTTTTCAATTAATCTCAAACAAAATTTGTAGCAATTATTATTATTGCGGTTTTAGCTTTTCAACGAAAATTTAAATTATTTTCTAAAAAACCCAACTCCCATTACTTCCCAAGCTGTTGTGTTCAATTCCTTTCCTCATAGGGAAGCAGCCCAAGCTGTCTAGCATATTGCCGTAATTTTGAAACGCAAAGCGATCTTGCGGTAAAATAAAATAAACTGTTATGACGTTTCCTATTGAAGATCACTGTTTCGACCATTGGGAGGACTAAACGCTCTGGTTAAATGATTTTCAATTGCTCTCAAACAAAATGTGTAGCAATTATTTGTCGCGTGGTTGGAAGTTTTCCACGAAAGGTCGAATTCTTCTTCGAAGTAATCAGAACGCCCATTACTTCACCAGTTGTAGTGTTCATTTCCTCTCTTCATAGGGATGCGGCCCCTGCTGTCTGGACTATTGGCGTAAGTTTGAAAAGGGAAGCATTCTTGCGGTAAATAAAAATAAGCTGTTTTAATGTTTCCTAATGGGGATCACTGCCCGGTCCACTGGAAGAGCTGTATCCTCTGGCTAAATGATTTTCAATTGCTCATGTTTTTGTTAATTATTAATCGCCTCTTTTGAAGTTTTCTATGAAATGTCGTAGTCTTGTTCGAATTAATCAAAACTCCCATTACTTCCCCAATTGTTCTGTTCAATTCTTTTCCTCACAGGGTTGCAGCCCCTGCTGTCTAGAAAACTGCCGTAAATTTGAAACGCTAAGCGTTCATGCGCTAAATTTAATTAAACTGCTATGATGTCTCACATTGGGGATCATCGTTCCGCCACTTGAAATGGCCATACCACCTGCGTAAGTAATTTTCAACTGCTCTCAACCAGAATTAGTAGCAATTAAAGTTGATGTGGTCTTAAAATATCTTCAAAAATTAAAATTATTGTTCCGAAAAATCTAACTCCCTATACTTCCCAAATTGTTCTGTTCAGATCTTGACCTCGTAAACCATTAAAAAAGTGAATTTGCTACGTAGTGTTTTTTTCGTAAACTCTAAAAATCATTGTTAAATTCAAGGTATGCGTTAAGCTCTAATTTTTTCGATCACATTTCTTTTAAGGAGAGATTTTTCAGGAGAACTTTTATCAACGTATAGTTTATATTCTTGTCCAAGGTCGGTCCGAAAGAAAAAAAGTCTCACAATATCACGAGACAACTAAAAATCTAAAAATAAAAAAAACGTAATTTGCAAAATGGTTAAGTTAAACTCCGTCCAATGGGAGAATTTTTCTCCGTCCAATGGGAGAGTTTTAACCTAGTTTTTCTCCGTCCAATGGGAGAGTTTTAACCTCTGGCTAAAAGATTTTTATTTGCTCAAACAAAGTTAATAGCAGTTATTATTCGATGGTTTTTAAATTTTCTATGAAAGGTCGATATCTTGTTCAAAGTTATCAAAGCTCCCATTACTTACCAAACTCGTTCAATTCGATTCCTCATAAGGATGCAGCCCTTGCTGTCTAGCATATTGCCGTCAGTTTGAAACGCAAAGCGTTCTTGCGGTAAATTAAATTAAGCTGCTATGACATTTTCTATTGAAGATCACTGCTCTGTCCATTGGGAGGATTATACGCTCTGGCTAAATGATTTTCAATTAGTCCAAACAATTTTTGTGTTAATTATTAATCGCCTGTTTTGAAGATTTCTATGAAAGGTCGAAATCTTGTTCAAAATAATCAAAACTCTCATTACTTCCCAAGTTTTTCTGATCATTTTTTTCCTCAGAGGGACGCAGCAAACTGCCTTAAGCAAACTGCTGTCTAGCAAACTGCCTTAAGTTTGAAACGCTGAGCGTTCTTGCGCTAAATTTAAATAAACTGCTATGATGTCTCATATTAGGGATCACTGTGCCGCCACTTGAAATGGCCATACCCCCTACATAAATAACTTCAATTGCACTCAAACAAAAATTGTAGCTATTATTATTGCTGTGGTCTAAAAATTTCTTCAAAAATTAAAATTATTGTTCAAAAAAATCCAACTCCCTACACTTCCCAATTTGTTGAGTTCAGATCTTGACCTCGTAAATTAGTAAAATAGTGAATTTGCTACGTAATGTTTTTTTCCGCAAACTCCTAAAATGATTGTTTAATTCAATATATACGCTAAGCTCTAATTTTTTCGATCATCTTTCTTTTACGGAGGAATTTTTCAGGAGAACTTTTATCGACGTATAGTTCATATTCTTTGTCCAAGCTAGGTCCAAAAACAATAAAAAAAACCCCACAATATCAAGAGACAACTAAATAACTAAATGCCTAAAAAACGAAAAACGTATTTTGCAAAACGCAAAAATTGGTTAAGTTGTACTCTAATTTTTCTCCGTCCAATGGGAGAGTTTTAACCTTTGGTTAAATGATTTCCAATTGCTCTCAAACAAAGTTAATAATTATTATTAATTGCTTGGTTTTAAGTTTTCTATAAAAGGTCGATATCTTGTTCAAAGTAATCAAATCTCTCATTACTTCCCATGTTGTTGTGTTTAATTCCTTTCATCGTAGGGATGCAGCCCATAATGTCTAGCATATTGCCGTCAGTTTGAAACGCAAAGCGTTTTTGAGGTGAATTAAAATAAGCTGTTTTGACGTTTCCTATTGAAGATTACTGCTCCGTCCATTGGGAGGATTATACGCTCTGGTTAAATGATTTTCAATTGCTCTGAAACAAAGTTTGTAGCAAATTTTAGTCGCATCCTTTGAAGTTTTCCAGGAAAATTCGAATTCTTCATCGAAGTAATCAGAACTCCCATTACTTCCCAAGTTGTTGAGTTCAATTCCTCTCTTCACAGGGAGGCGGCCCCTGCTGACTGGAATATTGGCGTAAGTTTGAAACGCGAAGCATTCTTGCGGTAAATTTAAATAAGCAGTTATGATGTTTCCTAATGGGGAGCTCTGCCCGTTCCACTGGGAGGATTATATTCTCTGGCTAAATGATTTTCAATTGCTCCAAACAATATTTGTGTTAATTATTAATCGCCTGTTTTGAAGTTTTCCATGAAAGGTCAAAATCTTGTTCAAAGTAATCAAAACTCCCATTAATTCCCAAGTTTCTCTGTTCATTTTTTTTCTCATAGGCACGCAGCAAATTGCCTTAAGTAAACTGCTGTCTAGCAAACTGCCTTAAGTTTGAAACGCTAAGCGTTCTTGCGCTAAATTTAAATAAACTGCTATGATGTCTCATATTGGGGATCACCGTTCCGTCACTTGAAATGGCCATACCCCCCACGCAAATAAAATCCAATTGCTCTCAACCAGATTTTGTAGCATTTATTATTGCTGTGGTCTTAAAATTTTTCCAAAAAATAAAATTATTGTTCAAAAAACTCAACTCCCAATACTTCCCAAACTGTTGTGCTCAGATCTTGACCTCGTAAAAAAGTAAAATCGTAAATTTTTTACGTAGTGCTCTTTCTGCAAACTCCTGAAATCATTGTTAATCTCATTGTATACGTTAAGCTCTATTTTTTCGATAATCTTTCTCTTAAGGCGAGAGTTTTCAGAAGAATTTTCATCAACGTATAGTTTTCATTCTTTGTCCAAAAGAAGTTAACGAAGCCCACAATATCACTAGACAACTAAAAAATCTAAAATATAAAAAACGTATTTTGCCAAACAAAAAAATTGGTTAAATTAAACTTTAGTTTTTCTCCTTCCAATGGTAGAATTTTAACCTCTCGTTAAAAGATTTTCAATTGCTCTCTGACAAAATTAATAGCAATTATTAATCGCTTGAGTTTAAGTTTTCTATGAAAGGTCGATATCTTGTTCAAAGTAATCAAAGCTCCCATTACTTCCCAAGTTGTTGTGTTTAATTCTTTACCTCTTATGGATGCAGCCCATAATGTCTAGCATATTGCCGTCAGTTTGAAACGCAAAGCGTTCTTGGGGTAAATTAAAATAAGCTGATATGCCGTTTCCTATTGAAGATCATATATACGCTCTGGTTATACGCTCTGGTTAAATGATTTTCAATTGCTCTCAAACAAAGTTTGTAGCAAATTTTAGTCGCGTGGTTTGAAGTTTTCCAGATAAGGTCGAATTCCTCATCGAAATAATCAGAACTACCATTACTTCCCAAGTTGTTTTGTTCAATTCCTCTCTTCATAGGGAGGCAGCCCCTGCTGTCTGGCATATTGGCGTAAGTTTGAAACGCGAAGCATTCTTGAGGTAAATTTAAATAAGCAGTTATGATGTTTCCTAATGGGGAGCACTGTCCGGTCCACTGGTAGGATTATATTCTCTGGCTAAATGATTTTCAATTGCTCCAAACAATATTTGTGTTAATTATTAATCGCCTGTTTTGAAGTTTTCCATGAAAGATCAAAATCTTGTTCAAAGTAATCAAAACTCCCATTAATTCCCAAGTTTTTCTGTTCATTTTTTTTCTCATAGGCACGCAGCAAATTGCCTTAAGTAAACTGCTGTCTAGCAAACTGCCTTAAGTTTGAAACGCTAAGCGTTCTTGCGCTAAATTTAAATAAACTGCTATGATGTCTCATATTGGGGATCACCGTTCCGTCACTTGAAATGGCCATACCCCCCATACAAATAAAATCCCATTGCTCTCAACCAGATTTTGTAGCATTTATTATTGGTGTGGTCTTAAAATTTCTCCAAAAAATAAAATTATTGTTCAAAAAAGTCAACTCCCAAAACTTCCCAAACTGTTGTGCTCAGATCTTGACCTCGTAAAAGAGTAAAATCGTGAATTTTCTACGTAGTGCTCTTTCTGCAAACTCCTGAAATCATTTTTAATCTCATTGTATGCGCTAAGCTCTATTTTTTTCGATAATCTTTCTCTTAAGGCGATAATTTTCAGAAGAAATTTCATCGACGTATAGTTTTCATTCTTTGTCCAAGCTATGTCCAAAAGAGGTTAACGAAGCCCACAATATCATGAGACAACTAAAAAATCTAAAATATGAAAAACGTATTTTGCCAAACGAAAAAATTGGTTAAATTATACTTTAGTTTTTCTCCTTCCAATGGTAGAATTTTAACCTCTCGTTAAATGATTTTCAATTGCTCTCTGACAAAATTAATAGCAGTTATTGATCGCTTGGTTTTAAGTTTTCTATGAAAGGTCGATATTTTGTTCAAAGTAATCAAAACTCCAATTACTTCCCAAGTTTTTCTCTTGAATTCTTTTCGTTGTAGGGATGCAGCCCCTCTTCTCTACCATATTGCCGTTTGAAACGCTAAGCGTTCTTGCGCTAAATTTAAATAAACTGCTATGCTGTCTCATATTGGGGATCACTGTGCCGCCACTTGAAATGGCCATACCCCCTACATAAAAAATTTTCAATTGCCCTCAAACAGAAATTGTAGCAATTATTATTGCTGTGGTCTTAAAATTTCTTCAAAAATTAAAATTTTTGTTCAAAAAAAACCAAGTCTCTATAGTTCCCAAGTTGTTGAGTACAGATCTTGAGCTCGTAATTTAGTAAAATAGTGAATTTGCTATGTAGTGTTTTTTCCGCAAACTCCAAAAATGATTGTTTAATTCAATGTATGCGTTAAGCTCTAATTTTTTCGATAACTTTTCTTTTAATGAGAGATTTTTTAGAACTTTTATCGACGTATAGTTTATATTCTTTGTCCAAGCTAGGTCCAAAAACAATAAAAAACCCCCACAATATCAAGAGACAACTAAATAACTAAATGCCTAAAAAACGAAAAACGCATTTTGCAAAACGCAAAAATTGGTTAAGTTATACTCTAATTTTTCTCCGTCCAATGGGAGAGTTTTAACCTTTGGTTAAATGATTTCCAATTGCTCTCAAACAAAGTTAATAATTATTATTAATTGCTTGGTTTTAAGTTTTCTATAAATGGTCGATATCTTGTTCAAAGTAATCAAATCTCTCATTACTTCCCATGTTGTTGTGTTTAATTCCTTTCATCGTAGGGATGCAGCCCATAATGTCTAGCATATTGCCGTCAGTTTGAAACGCAAAGCGTTCTTGGGGTAAATTAAAATAAGCTGCTACGACGTTTCCTATTGAAGATCACTGTTCTGTCCATTGGGAGGATTATACGCTCTGGTTAAATGATTTTCAATTGCTCTCAAACAAAGTTTGTAGCAAATATTACTCGCGTGATTTGAAGTTTTCCAGATAAGGTCGAATTCTTCATCGAAATAATCAGAACTACCATTACTTCCCAAATTGTTGTTGCATTTCCTCTCTTCATAGGGATGCGGCCCCTGCTGTCTGGCATATTGGCGTAAGTTTGAAACGCGAAGCATTCTTGCGGTAAATTTGAATAAGCAGTTATGATGTTTCCTAATGCGGATCACTGCCCGGTCCACTGGGAGGATTATATCCTCTGGCTAAATGATTTTCAATTGCTCTAAACAATTTTTGTGTTAATTATTAATCGCCTGTTTTGAAGTTTTCCATGAAAGGTCGAAATCTTGTTCAAAGTAATCAAAACTCCCGAAATTCCCATTAATTCCCTGTTCATTTTTTTCTTATAGGCACGCAACAAACTGCCTTAAGCAAACTGCTGTCTATCAAACTGCCCCAGGTTTGAAACGCTAAGCATTCTTGCGCTAAATTTAAATAACTGCTATGATTTCTCAAATTGGGGATCACCGTTCCGCCACTTGAAATGGCCATACAACCTGCGTAAATGAATTCCAATTGCTCAAACTGATGCTCAAACAGCCGCCACTTGAAATGACCATACCTCCTGCGTAAATGATTTCCAATTGCTCAAACTCATGCTCAAACTGCATGAATTCTGCAAACTCCTGAAATCATTGTTAAACTCAATTTATGCGTTAAGCTCTAATTTTTGCGATAATATTAACGAAACCCACAATATAACGGGACAACTGAAGATCTAAAAAATGAAAAACGTATTTTGCCAAACAAAAAAATTGGTTAAGTTATACTCTAGTTTTTCTCCGTCCAATGGGAGATTTTTTAACCTCTGGTTAAATGATATTCAATTGCTCTCTGTGAAAATTAATAGCAATTATTAGTCGCCTGGTTTTGTGTTTTCTCTGAAAGGTCGATATCTTGTTCAAAGTAATCAAAACTCCAAATACTTCCCAGGTTGTTCTCTTGATTTCTTTTCGTCGTAGTGATGCAGCCCCTGCTGTCTACCATATTGCCGTAAGTTTGAAATGCAAAGCAATCTTGCGGTAGATTTAGAAGGCCGTTATGATATTTGTTATTGGGGATCCATGTTCCGCCAATTGGTAGTATCATAACCTGTGTTTAAATGGTTTTTCCTTAATGTCAAACAAAATTTTTAGCAATTATTATTATTGCCGTTTCAGTTTTTCTACGAAAATTTAAATTATTGTTCGAAAAGAAACCAAATACCATTACTTCCCGTGTTGTTGTGTTCAATTCCTTTCCTCATAAGGATGGCGCCCATGCTGTCTAGCATATTGCCGTAAGTTTGAAACTCAAAGCGATCTTGTGGTAAATTAGACTAAACTGCAATGACGTTTCCTATTGAATATCACTGCTTCGTCCATTATACGCTCTTGTTACATGGTTTTCAATTGCCCTCAAACAAAGATTGTAGCATTTTTAAATTGCGTGGTTTGAAGTTTCGTAGTAATCAAAACTCCCATTACTTCCCAAGTTTTTCTGTTCATTTTTTTCCTCATAGGGACGCAGCCAACTGCCTTAAGCAAACTGCTGTCTAGCAAACTGCCCTAGGTTTGAAACGCCAAGCGTTCTTGCGCTAAATTTAAATAACTGCTATCATTTCTCATATTGGGGATCACCGTTCCGTCACTTGAAATGGCCATACCCCCCGCGCAAATAAATTCCAATTGATTTCAAACAGAATTGGTAGCAATTATTATTTTATTAGTGCTGTGTTCTTAAATTTTCTTCAAAAATTAAAATTATTGCTCAAAAAAACACAACTCCCAATACTTCCCAAACTGTTGTGCTCAGATCTTGACCTCGTAATATAGTAAAATAGTGAATTTGCTACGTTTTGCTTATTCTGCAAACTCCTGAAATCATTGTTAAACACAATTTATGCTTTAAGCTCTAATTTTTTCCGAAGCCCACAATATAACGGGACAACTGAAAATCTAAAATATGAAAAACGTATTTTGCCAAACGCAAAAATTGGTTAAATTATACTTTAGTTTTTCTCCTTCCAATGGTAGAATTTTAACCTCTCGTTAAATGATTTTCAATTGCTCTCTGACAAAATTAATAGCAGTTATTGATCGCTTGGTTTTAAGTTTTCTATGAAAGGTCGATATTTTGTTCAAAGTAATCAAAACTCCAATTACTTCCCAAGTTTTTCTCTTGAATTCTTTTCGTTGTAGGGATGCAGCCCCTCTTCTCTACCATATTGCCGTTTGAAACGCTAAGCGTTCTTGCGCTAAATTTAAATAAACTGCTATGCTGTCTCATATTGGGGATCACTGTGCCGCCACTTGAAATGGCCATACCCCCTACATAAAAAATTTGCAATTGCCCTCAAACAGAAATTGTAGCAATGGGAGAATTTTAAACTCTCAAAAAAATTTATAGCGATTATTAATCGATTGTTGTCGAATTTTTCTATTAACGGTCGAACTCTTCTTCAAGGTAATCAAATTTCCTATTACTTCCAAAGTTGATGTGCTCAACTCCTTTTGTCAAAGGGGTTCAACCCCTGCTGTCTACCATATTGCCGTAAGTTTGAAACGCAGAGCGCTCTTGCGGTAAAATGTAACTAAACTGTTATGACGTTTCCTATTGAAGATAACTGTTTCGTCCATTGGGAGGACTAAACGCTCTGGTTAAATGATTTTCAATTGCTCTCAAACAAAGTGTGTAGCAATTTTTAGTCGCGTGGTTTAAAGTTTTCCAGATAAGGTCGAACTCTTCATCGAAGTAATCAGAACTACCATTACTTCCCAAGTTGTTGTGTTCAATTCCTCTCTTCATGGGGATGCGGCCCCTGCTGTCTACCATATTGCCGTAATTTTAAAACTCAAAGCGATCTTGTGGTAAATTACACTAAACTGCTATAAGGTTTCCCATTGAAGATCACTGCTTCATCCATTGGGAGGGTTACACACTCTTGTTAAATGATTTTCAATTGCTCTCAAACAAAGTTTGTAGCAATTATTAGAGGCGTGGTTTGACGTTTTCCACGAATTCTTTTTCGAAGTAATCAGAACTCCCATTAGATACCAAGCTGTTGTGTTCGTTTCCTTTCCTCATAGTGATGCGGCCACTGCTATCTAGCATATTGGCGTAGGTTTGAAACGCAAAGCATTTTTGCCTTATATTTAAATGAGCTGCTGTGATGTTTCCTAATGGGGATCACTTCCCGGTTCACTGGGTGGATTATACCCTCTGGCTAAAAGATTTTCAATTGCTCCCAGCAAAATTTGTGTTAATTTTTGGTCGCCTTTTTTGAAGTTTTCAATGAAATGTCGTAATCTTGATCGAATTAATCAAAACTCCCATTACTTCCCAAATTGTTCTGTTCAATTCTTTTCCTCACAGGGTTGCAGCCCCTGCTGTCTAGAAAACTGCCGTAAGTTTGAAACGCTAAGCGTTCTTGCGCTAAATTTAATTAAGCTGCTATGATGTCTCATATTGGGAATCCATGTGCCACCACTTGGGAATCCATGTGCCACCACGCAAGGCCATACCACCTGCGTAAATAATTTTCCAATGCTCTCAAACAGAATTTGTAGCAATTGTGATTGCTGTGATCTTAAAATTTCTACAAAAATCAAAACAATTGTTCAAAAAACCCAGCTCCCCATACTTCACAAATGGCTGTGATCAGATTTTGACCTCGTAAAATAGGACAATGGTGAATTTGCTACCTATTGCTTATTCCGCAAACTCCTGGAGTCATTGTTAAATTCAATTTATTGCATTTTTTTCGATCATCTTTCTTTTAAGGAGAGACTTTAAAAACTTATCGGCGTATAGTTTTATTCTCTGTCCAAACTATGTCCAAAAGAAGCTAAAGTACCCGAAAATATCATGAGACAACTAAAAATCTAAAAAAAGGAAAGACGTAATTTGTAAAACAAAAAAATTAGTGAAGTTGTACTCTAGTTTTTCTCCATCCAATGGGAGAATTTTAAACTCTGGTAAAAATGAGTTTCAATTGCTCTCAAACAAAATTAATAGCAATTATTAATAGCTTGCTTATAAGTTCTATGAGATATCGAAATCTTGTTCAAAATAATCAAAACTCCCATTACATTCCAAAAAAAGTGTTCTGTTGAATTCTTTTCGTCGTAGGGATACAGCCCCTGCTGTCTAGCTAATTACCGTAAGTTTGAAATGCAAAGCATTCTTGCGGTAAATTTAAAACAGCTACAATGATGTTTTATTGGGGATAACTGCTCCGTTCATTGAGAGCATTATACTCTCTGGTTAAATAATTGTCGATTGCTCCCAAACGAAATTTGTAACACTGATTTCCATTGTGGTCTCAAATTTTTTACGAATATTAAATTTTTGTTCAACAAACACTCTAAGTCCATCCCAAATTCTGGTGTTCAATTACTTTTCTCATAGGGATGCAGCCCTTTTTGTCTAGCATATGGCAGTAAGTTTAAAACACACAGCGTTCTTGCTTTGAATTTAAATAAATTGATGTGATGTTTCATATCTGGTATCACTGTTCCGTGCATTGGTTGTATCAAACCGTCTGTTTAAATTCTTTTCAATCGTTCTCATTCAAAGTTTGTATCAAATATTAATTGCGTGGTTTCAAATTTTTTAGGAAAGGTCGAAATCTTATTCAAAGTAATCAAAACTCCCATCATTCCCAAGTTGTTCTCTTGAATTGTTTTTGTCGTAGGGATGCAGCCCCTACTGTCTAGCAAGGTGCCGTATGTTTGAAACGCCGAGCTGCAATGATGTTTTCTATTGGGGATAACTGCTCCGTGCATTGGGAGCATTATATTCTCTGTTTAAATAATTGCCGATCGCTCTCAAACGAAATTTGTAACACTGATTTCCATAGTGGTCTCAAATTTTATACGAATATCAAAATTAATGTTCAACAAACACTCTAATTGCATCCCAATTTCTTGTGCTCAATTCTATTTCTCACAGCGATGCAGCCCTTTTTGTCTAGCATATGGCAGTAAGTGTAAAACACACAGCGTTCTTGCTTTCAATTTAAACAAATTGTTGTGATGTTTCATATTCGGTATCACTGTTCCGTGCATTGGGTGTATCAAATCGTCTGTTCACATTCTTTTCAATCGTTCTCATTCAAATTTTGTATCAAATATTAATTGCGTGGTTTCAAATTTTCTAGGCAAGGTCGAAATCTTCTTTAAAGTAATCAAATCTCCCATACTTCCCAAGTTGCTCTGTTGATTTTTTTTCCTCGTAGGGATGCAGCCCCTACTGTCTAGAAAATTGCCGTATGTTTGAAACGCCGAGCTGCAATGATGTTTTCTATTGGGGATAACTGCTCCCTGCATTGGGAGCATTATATTCTCTGTTTAAATAATTGTCGATCGCTCTCAAACAAAATTTGTAACAATTTTTTCCATCGTAGTCTCAAATTTTCTACAAATATCAAAATTATTGTTCAACAAACAATCTAATTCCTTCCCAAATGGTTGTGTTCAATTTTATTCTGATGTAGATATGGACCTAGCTGTCTAGCATATTGCTGTAAGTTTTAAACGCAAAGTATTCTTGCAGTAAATTTAAACAAGCTGCCATTATATTTCATATTGGGTATCACTGCTCCGTCCACTGAGAGTATTATACGCTTTTGTTTTAATGATTTTCATTTGCTCTCAAACAAAGATTGTAGCACTTATAAATTGCGTGGTTTGAAGTTTCGTAGTAATCAGAACTCCCATTACTTCCCAAGTTAATGTGTTCAGTTCCTTTCTTCATTGGGATGCTGTCTAGTATTTTGGCTCATTTTGGAACGCAAATCCTTCTTGCGGTAATTTTTTTTTAAAAAACTGCTATCAAACTCCTTATTTGTTATCTTTGCTGCGCCAATGGGGAGGATCATACCCTGTTTTTAAATGGTTTTCAATTCCTCACAATCAAAAGTTGTTGCAATCATTAGTACTGTGGTTTTAAATTTTCGACGAAATTGTCAATTACTGTTCAGAAAAACCCAACTCCCATTACTTCCTAAGTTGTTCTATTCAATTTTTTTCCGCATAAGGATGCGGCCCATGCTGTCTAGCATATTGCCTTTTTTGGAAATGCAAAGCGATCTTCCGGTAAATCAGAATAATGTGCTATGACGTTTCCTATTGGAAAACACTGATCCATTCATTTGAAGTATTATACGCTCTGTTTTAATGATTTTCAATTGCTCTTAAAAAAAGATTGTAGCACTTTTTATTTGGTTTGAATGTTGCGTTAAACTCAAACAAGCTGCTATGGTATTACTTATTGGGAATCACCGCTCCGTCCATTGGGAGAATTATACCTTCTAATTAAATGTTTTTCTATTGCTCTCAAATAAAGGATAGGCAATTATGAATACTGTGGTCTTAATTTTTCAAAGAGAATTTAAGTTATTTGTCAAAAAACCCAGCACCCATTACTTCCAAATTGTTGTGTTCAGATCTTATCCTCGTAAAATGGTGGTTTTTCTACGTAGTGCTTACTTCGCAAACTCCTGAAATCATTGTTAATATCAATGTATGCGTTAAGCTTTAATTTTTTTGATCATTTTTTTGAGAAAAGTCTTTTCAGAAGAACTTTTATCGACGTATAGTTTTTATTCTTTGTCCAATCTATTTCCAAAAGAAGCTAAATAAGCCCAAAAATATCACGAGACAACTAGAAATCTAAAACAAGGAAAGACGTAATTTGTAAAAAGAAGAAGTTATACTCAAATTTTTCTCCGTCCAATAGGAGAATTTAAACTTCTGGTAAAATGAGTTTCAATTGCTCTCAAACAATATTAACAGCAATTATTAATCACTGGCTTTTAAGTTTTATGAAAGGTCAAAATTTTGTCCAAAATTATCACAACTCCCATTACTGTGACGTTTCCTAAAGGAAATCACTGTTCTATTCGTTGGAAGTATTATACGCTCTGTTCTAATGATTTTCAATTGCTCTTAAACACAGATTGTAGCAATTTTTAATCGCGAGGTTTGAAGTTTTCCACGAAGAGTCGAACTCTTCTTCGAAGCAACCAAAACTCCCGTTACTTCACAAATTGTCGTGTTCAATTCCTTTCTTCATTGGGATGCTGTCTAGAATATTGGCGCATTTTGAAGCGCAAATCATTCTTGCGGTAAATTTAAAAAACTGCTCTGATATTTCTAATATCTATGCATTGTCAATTCGGAGGATCATACCCTGTCTTTAAATGGTTTCCAATTGCTCACAAACAAAAGTTGTATTAATCATTATTACTGCCGTTTTTAATTTTTGGCAAAAATTTCAATTATTGTTCAGAAAACCTAACTCCCGTTACTTCTCAAGTTGTTGTATTCGATTCCTTTCCACATAAAGATGCAGCCCATGTTGTCTAGCATATTGCAGTAAGTTTGAAACACAAAGCGATCTTGCGGTAAAGTAAAATAAGCTGCTATGACTGTTTCTATTTTGCATCACTACTCTATCTATTGGGAAGATTATACCTCCTGGTTCAGTGATTATATATTTCTTTCAAACAAAATCTGTAGCATTTAATAATTGCGCGGTTGAAAGTTTTCTATGGAAGGTTGAGTTTTTGTTCAAAGTAATCAATACTTCCATTACTTCCCAAATTGTTGTGTTCAATTTTTTTCCTCATGGGGAAGCAGCCCCTGCTGATTAGCATATTACTCTAAATTTAACACGCAATGCGTTTCTGCGGTAATTTTAAATATTGTACTATGATGTTTCGTATTGGGGATCAGTGCTCCGTCCATTACACCTTCTGGTTAAATGATATTCAATTGCTCTCAAACAAAATTTGTAGCAGTAATAAAAACTGTGGTTTTAATTTTTTTTACGAAAAATCAAATTATTGTTCAAAATGAACCCATTGCTTCCTAAGTTGTTGTTTTTTTCTTGTCCTCTTAAAAATTTGTCACTGCTTCGTAATGCTTATTCCGAAAACTCTTGAAATCATTGTTAAATTCAGTTGATAAGTTTAAACCGATTCAGGTGATAAGTAAATGTTTTATCACTTTTGTTTCAAAGACAGAATTTTTAGGAAAATTGTCTCCGACGTGTAACTTTTTTTTCACTTTGTACATGCTATGCCCCAAAAAAGAAAAGGAAGCCACCAATATCCCGAATTAAATGACTACCTCAAATATGGAAAACGCATTTTGCGAAACGGGAAAATTAGTTTCCCCCCCCCCCTTGGGAGGATTTTACCCTCTTTTTAACTGATTTTCAATTGACCACAAACAAAGTTGGTAGCAATTATTAACCGCGTGGTTTGAAGTTTTCTATGAAAGGTCGAATCCATCTTCAAAGTAGTCAAAACTCTCATTACTTACCATGTTGATGTGTTCAATTATTTTTGTCATAGGAATGTACGCCCTGCTGCCTAGCACATTGCCGCAAGTTTGAAATGCAAAGCGTCCTTGTGGTAAATTTAAATAAGCTGCTATGATTCCCATTGGGGATCCCTGCTACGTCCACTGGGAGGATTATACCTTCTGGTTAAATGATTTTCAATTGTTCCCAAACAAAGTTTGCAGCGTTTATCAATCGCATATGATAAGCTGCTACAAATTTTCTGATGGCGATTATTGCTACGTCCAATGGGAGGATTATTCCCTCTGGTTAATTGATTTTCAATTGCTCTCAAATAACAGTTTGTGGCAATTATGGATACTGTGGTCTTAAATTTCTGACGAAAATTGAATTTATTCTTCAAAAAACACCACTCCCATTACTTCCAAATTGTTTTGTTCAGATCTTACCCTCGTGAAATGGTGGTTTTTCTACGTAGTGTTTATTCCGCAAACTCCTGATGTTAAACTCAATGTATGCGTTAAGCTCTAATTTTTTGATCATTTTTTTGAGAAGAGTTTTTTCAGGAGAACTTTTATCGACGTATGTTTTCTGTTCTTTGTCCAAGCTATGTCCAAAAGAAGTTAAAGAAGCCCACAATATCACGAGACAACTAAAATTCTAAAAAAACGTATTTTGCAAAACAACAAAATTAGTTAGATTATACTCTAGTTTTTATACTCTCACCTCTGAATACATGATTTTCATTTGGTCTGAGAGAAAAGGTTGGCAATTGTGAATACTGTGGACTTAAATTTTCAACGAAAATTAAAATTGTTCTTCAAAAAAACCCAACACCCATTACTTCCCAGTTTGTTTGTTGTGTTCAGATCTTATCCTCGTAAAATTGCGGTTTTTTTACCTAGTGCTTATTCGCAAACTCCTGAAATCATTGTTAGATTCAGTGCATGTATTAAGCTCTAATTTTTTTGATCATCTTTCTTTTGATGAAAGTTTTTTCAGGAGAACTTTTGTCGACGTATGGTTTTTATTCTTTGTCCAAGCTATGTTCAAAAGTCCAAAAAAGCTAAAGAAGCCCACAAATATCACGACACAACTAAAAATCGAAAACGTATATTGCAAAACAAAAAATTTAGCTAAGTTAAACTCTAGTTTTCTCCGTCCTATGGGAGAATTTTAACCTCTGGTTAAATGATTTTCAAAGCTCTCAAACCATGTTTCTAGCAATTATTAATCTCTCGTTTTTGGGTTTTCTAGGAAAGGTTGAACTCTTGTTCAAAAAAATCAAAACTCCCAGTGCTTTGCAAGTTGTTGAGTTCATTTCCTTTCTTCATAGGAATGCAGCCCCTGCTGTCTAGCATATTGCCGCAAGTTTGAAATGCAAAGCTTCTTGTGGTAAATTTCAATAGGCTATTATAAGGTTGCCTAATGGGGATCACTTCTCTTTCCGCTGGGAGAGTTTTACCCTCTGATTAAATGATTTTCAATTGCTCTCAGGTAAAAGTTTGGCAATTGTGAAGACTGTGGTCTTAAATTTTCTACAATCATGAAACTTATTCTTCAAAAAAACCCAACACCAAATACTTCCCAAATTTTTGTGTTCAAATATTATCCTCGTAAACCGTTGATTTTGCTAGGTAGTGCTTATTCCACAAACTCCTGAAATCATTGTTAATTTTAGTGTACGCGTTAATTTCTAAAATTGGGAATTATGGAACTTTATGTGCTATCGAATTGAAAAAAAATCAGAAATAGAAAACTGCGGACTGATTTTTGCTCTAGAACAGATAGTGCTGCAATTTATCAGGTTTATCATTTTATCAAGTGATTTATCAACTTCAATTTAAAGTTTTTTTAGCCAATAAGATAAAGCAAATAATCTTTTTTGACTTCATCTTTAAATGTCTGTATACACACAAAACAACACGTGCAAGTTATACTGTAGTTTTCTCCGTCCAATGGGAGAATTTAATACTCTGGTAAAATGAGGTTCAATTGTTCTCAAACATAGTTAATAGCAATTATTAATCGCTTGCTTTTAAGTTTTATGAAAGTTCGAAATCTTGTTCAAAATTATCAAAATTCCCATAACTGTGACGTTTCCTATTGAGAACCACTGCTCCATTCACCGGAAGTATTATACGCTCTGTTTTAAAGATTTTCAATTGCTCTTAAACAAAGATTGTAGCATTTTTTAAACGCGAGGTTTGACGTTTTCCACGAAAATCGAACTCTTCTTCGAAGTAACCAAAACTCCCGTTACTTCCCAAGTTGTTGTGTTCAATTCCTTTCTTCATTGGGATGCTGTCTAGTATTTTGGCGCATTTTGAAACGCAAATCGTTCTTGCGGTCAATTTAAAAAACTGCTCTGATATTTCTTATGTCTATGCATTGTCAATTGGGAGGATCATACCCTGTTTTTAAGTGGTTTTCAATTGCTCACAAACAAAAGTTGTAGCAATCATTATTACTGCGGTTTTGAATTTTTGGCAAAAATTTCAATTATTGTTCAGAAAACCTAACTCCCATTACTTCTCAAGTTGTTGTATTCAATTCCTTTCCACATAAGGATGCAGCCCATGTTGTCTAGCATATTGCCGTAAGTTTGAAACGCAAAGTGATCTTGCGGTAAAATAAAATGAGCTGCTATGACTGTTTCTATTGTGGATCACTGCTCTGTCTATTGTGAAGATTATACCTCCTGGTTCAATGATTACATATTGCTCTCTAACAAAATTTGTAGCATTTATTAATCGCGCGGTTGAAAGTCTTCTATGGAAGTTGACTTTTCCATAGAAACAATGCACAACCTGCACTATCTTTACTTTCCCTTGGTTGTATTGCCTTAAGGCTGAATCAGCTGAACCACAAGCTTGCTTTTCACAAAATGTTCTTATAGCTTAAAGCTGAACTATTGTGGACGCGGAATTTATAATACTTTGTCCAGGTTATGCTCTCAGAAGCCAATCGGAACTGCAAATATCATGAGGCAACTGAAAATGTGAAATATGAACCACGCATTATGCAAAAAAAAGCATTGCTGCTAAACTCGCCTTTTGCTGCATTGGGTCGCAGAACTGTCTGCAACAGGCACTTAAAGTTTAACTGGCAACAAAAATCTCCGAAAACAAACACGAAGCAATACGAAGCAAAAAAATTAACTCGAACAAAAATATTTTTGCACTCCTATGCAGCACAATTATCTGTTCCAGGGGCTGGCGTGCTTTAGGACGTATAAGTGAGGTTAGTTATGCCTGTAGCAATTTTTTTGGGGGCGGGAAGTCTAGACAAAAATTTTCAAAGTATTAATTGAAATTTTTCACTTATTAACTAAGCAACTACAGTCGTGCAAATAGCTCTCAGTTTAAAACACGGAGCGTTTTTGCTCTAAATTTAAATAAACGATGTCTCATATTAGGGATCACTGTGCCGTCACCTGAAAGGGCCATACCCCATGCGTAAAAAATATTCAATTGCTCTCAAACAAAATGTGTAGCAATTATAATTGCTATTGTCTTAAATTTTCTACAAAAAATAAAATTCCTGTTCAAAAAACCCAACTTCCTTAACTTCCCAAGTTGACGTGTTAAATTCCCTCCGTCATTGGGATAAGGCCCCTGCTGTGTAGCATATTGCCGTAAATTTGAAACGCAAAGCGTCCTTTTGGTAAATTCAAATATATTGTTATGATCCTTCCTATTGGAAATCACTGCTCCGTCCACTGGGAGGATTATACCCTATGGTTAGATGATTTTCAATTGCTTTCAGGCAAATTTTTTAGCATTTATTAATCGCGTGGTTTGAATTTTCTGTGAGAGGTCGAATTTAGGTTCAAAGTAATCAAAACTCCCATTACTTCATAAGTTGTTGTGTTCATTGTTTTTCCTCATAGGAATGCAGCCCCTGCTGTTTAGCATATTGCCAGAGTTTAAAACGCAAAACTCTCTAGCGGTATTATGATATATGCTTTTTATTCTTTGTCCAAGCTAGGTCCAAAAGAAGTGTAAAAAGCCCACAAAATCACGAGACAACTAAAAATCTAAAAATTAAAAAAAAACGTAATTTGCAAAACGAAAAAATGGTTAAATTATACTCTAGTTTTTCTCCGTCCAAGGGGAGAGTTTTAACTTCTGGTTAAATGATTTTCAATTGCTCAAATAAAGTTAAGAGCAATTATTTTTCGGTGGTTTTAAATTTTCTATGAAAGTTCGATTTCCTGTTCAAAGTAATCAAAGCTCCCATTACTTCCCAAACTCTTGTAATTTCATTTCCTTTCATTATAATTCCTTTCCTCATAAGGATATAGCCCATGCTGTCTAGCATATTGCCGTCAGTTTGAAACGAAAAGCGTTCTTGCGGTAAATTAAAATAATCTGCTATGACTTTTCATATTGATGATCACTGCTCCGTCCATTGGGAGAATTATACGTTTTTGGTTAAATGATTTTCAATTGCTTTCAAACAATGTTTGTAGCAATTATTAGACGCGTGGTTTGAAGTTTTCCAGGAAAGGCCGAATTCTTTTTCGAAGTAATCAGAACTCCATTACCTTCCAAGTTTTTGTGTTCATTTCCTCTCTTCATAGGGATGCGGCCCCTGCTGTCTGGCATATTGGCATAAACGCGAAGCATTCTTGCGCTAAATTTAAATAAGCTGTTATGATGATTCCTAATGGAGATCAGTGCCCGGTCCACTGGGAGGATTATATCCTCTGGCTAAATGATTCTCAATTGCTCCAAACAATTTTTGTGTTAGTTATTAATCACCTGTTTTTAATTTTTCTATGAAAAGTCGAAATCATGTTCAAAGTAATCAAAACTCCCATTACTTCCCAAATTTTTCTGTTCATTTTTTCCTCAGAGGGACGCAAAAAACTGCCTGAAGCAAACTTCTGTCTAGCAAACTGCCTTAATTTTGAAACGCTAAGCGTTCTTGCGCTAAATTTAAATAAACTGCTATGCTGTCTCATATTGGTGATCAACGTTCCGCCACTTGAAATGGCCATATACCACCTGCGTAAATGATTTTCAATTGCTCTCAAACAGATTTTGTAGCAATTAAAATTGTTGTGGTCTTAAAATATCTTCAAAAATTAAAATTATTGCTCCGAAAAAACTAACTCCCTATAATTCCCAATTTGTTCTGTTCAGATATTGACCTCGTAAACTAATAAAAAAAGTGAATTTGCTACGTAGTGTTTTTTTCGTAAACTCCTAAAATCATTGTTAAATTCAATGTATGCGTTAAGCGCTAATTTTTTTGATCATATTTCTATTAAGGAGAGATTTTTCAAGAGAATTTTTTATCGACGTATAGTTTTTATTCTTTAGCCAAGTTCGGTCCAATAGAAACTAAAATGCTCCCAAATATCACGAGGCAACTAAAAATCTTAAAAAAACGTGTTTTGCAAAACGAAAAAAATAGTTAATTTATACTTTTGTTTTCCGCCATTCAATGGGAGAATTTTAAACTCTCAAAAAAGTTTATAGCGATTATTAATCGATTGTTGTCGAATTTTTCTATTAACGGTCGAACTCTTCTTCAAGGTGATCAAATTTCCTATTACTTCCAAAGTTGATGTGCTCAACTCCTTTTGTCACAGGGGTTCAACCACTGCTGTATAGCATATTGTCGTAAGTTTGAAACGCAAAGTGTTCTTGCGGTAAAATTAAATAGGCTGCTATGACGTTTCCTATTGGCAATTACTGCTCCGTCCATTGAAATGATTATATCCTCTAGTTAAATGGCTTTCAATAGCTCTCGAACAAGGTTCGTAGCAATTATTAATCGCATGGTTTGGAATTTGCTGTATAATCAAATAAGCTGCTATGATATTTTTTTGGAGACAACTTCTCACTCCATTAGGAGAGTTTTACCTCTGAATACATGATTTTCATTTGGTCTCAGAGAAAATGTTGGCAATTGTGAATACTGTGGACTTAAATTTTCAACGAAAATTAAAATTGTTCTTCAAAAAAACCCAACACCCATTACTTCCCAGTTTGTTTGTTGTGTTCAGATCTTATCCTCGTAAAATTGTGGTTTTGCTACCTAGTGCTTATTCGCAAACTCCTGAAATCATTGTTAGATTCAGTGCATGTATTAAGCTCTAGTTTTTTTGATCATCTTTTTGTTTGAGGAGAGTTTTTTCAGGAGAACTTTTGTCAACGTATGGTTTTTATTCTTTGTCCAAGCTATGTTCAAAAGTCCAAAAAAGCTAATGAAGCCCACAAATATCACGACACAACTAAATATCTAAAAAATGGAAAACGTATTTTGCAAAACAAAAAATTTAGCTAAGTTAAACTCTAGTTTTTCTCCGTCCTATGGGAGAATTTTAACCTCTGTTTAAATGATTTTCAAAGCTCTCAAACCATGTTTCCAGCAATTATTAATCTCTCGTTTTTGGGTTTTCTAGGAAAGGTTGAACTCTTGATCAAAGTAATCAAAACTCCCTATGCTTCGCAAGTTGTTGAGTTCTTTTCCTTTCCTCATAGGAATGCAGCCCCAGCTGTCCAGCATATTGCCGTAATTTTCAAGTGCAAAGCGTCCTTGCGGTAAATTTCAATAAGCTGCTATGACGTTGCCTAACGCGGATCACTTCTCTTTTGACTGGTAGGATTATACCTTCTGCTTACATGATATTCAATTGCTCTTAAACAAAGTGTGCAGCATTTATTAATCGCGTGGTTTGAATTTTGCGGTAAATTCAAGTAAGCTGCTACGATTTTTCTTATTGGGGATCCCTTCTCCGTCCATTGAGAGAATTTTGCCCTCTGATTAAAGGATTTTTAACTGCTCTCAGGTAAAAAGTGAAGAATGTGGATATTCAATTAGACTCAATTCACAATTCGATTGAATTGTGAATAATGCGGTCTTAAATTTTCTACGAAAATTAAAATTATTCTTCGAAAAAACCAACACCCCTTACTTCCCAAGTTGTTGTGTTCAGATCTCATCCTCGAAAAATGGTGGTTCTGCTACGTAGTGCTAATTCCGCAAACTCCTGAAATCATTGTTAATGTCAATGTATGCGTTGAGCTTTAATTTTTTTGATCATCTTTCTTTTAAAGAGAGAATTTTTAGGAGAACTTTTCATCGATATATGGTTTTTATTCTTTTGTCCAAACTATGTCCAAAAAAGCTAAAGAAGCCCACAAATATCACGAGACAACTAAAAATCTAAAAATTCAAAAACGCATTTTGCAACACGAAAAAATTAGTTAAGTTATACTCTAGTTTTCTCCATCCAATGCGAGAATTTTAACCTCTGGTTAAACGGTTTTCAATAGTTCTCAAACGAAATTTGTACAAATTTTTAATCGCTTGTTTTTAAGTTTTTTAAGAAAGGTGGAACTCTTGTTCGAAGTAATCAAAGCTCCCATAACTTCACAAGATGTTGTGTTGATTTGTTTTTCTCATAGGAAAGCAGCCCCTGCTGTCTATCATATTGCCAAAGTTTAAAAACCAAAACTCTTCTGCGGTAAATTCAAATAAGTTGCCATGGTTTTTCTTATTGGGGATCACTGCTCCATCCGTTGGGAGGATTATACCCTCTGGTTAAATGATATTAAATTGCTCTTAAACAAAGTGTGCAGCATTCATTAATCGCGTGGTTTGAATTTTGCGGTAAATTCAAATAAGCTGCTACGACTTTCTTATTGGGCATCCCTTCTCCGTCCATTGGGAGAATTTTACCCTCTGATAAAAGGATTTTTAATTGCTCTCAGGTAAAAAGTGAATAATCTGAATATTCAATTAGACTCAATTCCCAATTCGATTGAATTGTGAATAATGTGGTCTTAAATTGTCTTCAAAAATAAAAAATGTTCTTCCAAAAAAACCAACACCCCTTACTTCCCAAGTTGTTGTGTTCAGATCTCATCCTCATAAAATGGTGGTTCTGCTACGTAGTGCTATTTCCACAAACTCCTGAAATCATTGTTAAATTCAATGTATGCGTTGAGCTTTAATTTTTTTGATCATCTTTCTTTTAAGGAGAGATTTTTCAAGAGAACTTTTATCGACGTATAGTTTTATTCTTTATCCAAGTTCGGTCCAATAGAAACTAAACTAACACAAGCTGACGTGTTAAATTCCCTCTGTCATAGGGATAAGGCCCCTGCTGTGTAGCATATTGCCGTAAGTTTGAAACGCAAAGCGTCCTTTTGGTAAATTCAAATATGTTGTTATGATTCTTCCTATTGGGAATCACTAATCCGTCCATTGGGAGGAATATACTTTTTGGTTAAAAGATTTTCAATTGCTTTTAAACAATGTTTGTAGCAAAAATTAGACGCGTGGTTTGAAGTTTTCGAGGAAACGTTGAATTCTTTTTCGAAGTAATCAGAATTACATTACTTTCCAAGTTTTTGTGTTCATTTCCTCTCTTCATAGGGATGCGGCCCCTGCTGTCTGGCATATTGGCGTAAACGCGAAGCATTCTTGCGCTAATTTTAAATAGGCTGTTATGATGATTCCTACTGGAGATCAGTGCCCGGTCCACTGGGAGGATTATATCCTCTGGCTAAACTAAATGATTTTCAATTGCTCCAAACAATTTTTGTGTTAATTATTAATCGCCTGTTTTGAGTTTTTCTATGAAAACTCGAAACCTTGTTCAAAGTAATCAAAACTCCCATTACTTCCCAAGTTTTTCTGTTCATTTTTTTCCTGAGAGGGACGCAAAAAACTGCCTTAAGCAAATTGCTGTCTAGCAAACTGCCCTAATTTTGAAATGCTACGCGTTCTTGCGCTAAATTTAAATAAACTGCTATGATGTCTCATATTGGTGATCAACGTTCCGCCACTTGAAATGGCCATACCACCTGCGTAAATAATTTTCAATTGCTCTCAAACAGAATTTGTAGCAATTAAAATTGTTGTGGTCTTAAAATATATTCAAAAATAAAAATTATTGTTCCAATAAAACTAACTCCCTATACTTCCCAAATTGCTCTGTTCAGATCTTGACGTCATAAACTAATAAAAAAATGAATTTGCTAAGTAGTGTTTTTTTTCGTAAACTCCTAAAATCATTGTTAAAATCAATGTATGCGTTATGCGCTAATTTTTTCGATCATCTTTCTTTTAAGGAGAGATTTTTCAAGAAAACTTTTATCGCCGTATAGTTTTTATTCTTTATCCAAGTTCGGTCCAATAGAAACCAAATTGCTCCCAAATATCACGAGGCAACTAAAAATCTAAAAAAAAACGTGTTTTGCAAAACGAAAAAAATAGTTAATTTATACTCTCGTTTTCCGCCATTGAAGGGGAGAATTTTAACCTCTGGTTAAATGATTTTCAGTTGCTCTCAAAAAAAGTTTATAGCGATTATTAATCGATTGTTTATGAATTTTCTATGAACGGTCGAACTCTTCTTCAAGGTCATCAAATTTACTATTACTTCCAATGTTGATGTGCTCAACTCCTTTTGTCACAGGGGTTCAGCCCCAGCTGTATAGCATATTGTTGTAAGTTTGAAACGCAAAGTGTTCTTGCGGTAAACTTAAATATGCTGCTATGACGTTTCCTATTGGCAATTACTGCTCCGTCCATTGAAATGATTATATCCTCTGGTTAAATGGCTTTCAATAGCTCTCAAACAAAGTTCGTAGCAATTATTAATCGCATGGTTTGGAATTTGCTGTATAATCAAATAAGCTGCTGTGATATTTTTTTGGAGACAACTTCTCCCTCCATTAGGAGAGTTTTGCCTCTGAATACATGATTTTCATTCGCTCTCAGATAAAATGTAGGCAATTGTGAATACTGTGGTCTTAAATTTTCAACGAAAATTAAAATTGTTCTTCAAAAAAACCCAACACCCATTACTTCCCAGTTTGTTTGTTGTGTTCAGATCTTATCCTCGTAAAATTGTGGTTTTGCCACATAGTGCTTATGCGCAAACTCCTGAAATCATTGTTAGATTCAATGTATGTATTAAGCTCTAATTTTTTTGATCACCTTTTTTTTGAGGAGAGTTTTTTCAGAACTTTTGGCGACGTATGGTTTTTATTCTTTGTCCAATCTATGTTCAAAAGTCCAAAAAAGCTAAAGAAGCTCACAAATATCAAGACACAACTAAAAATCTAAAAAATGAAAAACGTATTTTGCAAAACAAAAAATTTAGGTAAGTTAAGATCTAGTTTTTCTCCGTCCTATGGGAGAATTTTAACCTCTGGTTAAATGATTTTCAAAGCTCTCAAACCATGTTTGTAGCAATTATTAATCTTTTGTTTTTAGGTTTTCTAGGAAAAGTTGAACTCTTGTTCAAAGTAATCAAAACTCCCAATGCTTCGCAAGTTGTTGAGTTCTTTTCCTTTCCTCATAGGAATGCAGCCCCTGCTGTCCAGCATATTGCCGTAAGTTTGAAGTGCAAAGCGTCCTTGCGGTAAATTTCAACAAGCTGCTATGATGTTGCCTAACGAGGATCACTTCTCTTTCAACTGGTAGGATTATACCCTCTGCTTACATGATATTCAATTGCTCTTAAACAAACTGTGCAGCATTTATTAATCGCGTTGTTTGAATTTTGCGGTAAATTCAAATAAGCTGCTACGATTTTACTTATTGGGGATCCCTTCTCCGTCCATTGAGAGAATTTTACCCTCTGATTAAAGGATTTTTAATTGCTCTCAGGTAAAAAGTGAATAATTTGAATATTCAATTAGACTCAATTCACAGTTCGATTGAATTGTGAATAATGCGGTCTTAAATTTTCGACGAAAATTAAAATTTTCCTTCAAAAAAAACCAACACCCCTTACTTCCCAAGTTGTTGTGTTCAGATATCATCCTCGGAAAAAGGTGGTTTTGCTACGTAGTGCTAATTCCACAAACTCCTGAAATCATTGTTAATGTCAATGTATGCGTTGAGCTTTAATTTTTTCGATCATCTTTCTTTTAAAGAGAGATTTTTTAGGAGAACTTTTTATCGATATATGGTTTTTATTCTTTGTCCAAGCTATGTCCAAAAGAAGCTAAAGAAGCCCACAGATATCACGAGACAACTAAAAATCTAAAAATTCACAAACGCATTTTGTAACACGAAAAAATTAGTTAAGTTATACTCTAGTTTTCTTCATCCAATGCGAGAATTTTAACCTCTGGTTAAACGGTTTTCAATAGTTCTCAAACGAAATTTGTACAAATTTTTAATCGCTTGTTTTTAAGTTTTTTATGAAAGGTCGAACTCTTGTTCAAAGTAATCAAAGCTCCCATAACTTCACAAGATGTTGTGTTCAATTGTTTTCCTCATAGGAATGCAGCCCCTGCTGTCTAGCATATTGCCAAAGTTTAAAACCCAAAACTCTTTTGCGGTAAATTCGAATAAGTTGCCATGGTTTTTCTTATTGGGGATCACTGCTCCATCCGTTGGGAGGATAATACCCTCTGGTTAAATGATATTAAATTGCTCTTAAACAAAGTGTGCAGCACTTATTAATCGCGTGGTTTGAATTTTGCGGTAAATTCAAATAAAATGCTATGATTTTTTTATTGGGGATCCCTTCTCTGTCCATTGGGAGAATTTTATCCTCTGATTAAAGGATTTTCAATTGCTCTCAGGTAAAAAGTGAATAATGTGAATCTTCAATTAGACTCAATTCACAGTTCGATTGAATTGTGAATAATGCGGTCTTAAATTTTCTACGAAAATTAAAATTATTCTTCAAAAAAACCAACACCCCTTACTTCCCAAGTTGTTGTGTTCAGATCTCATCCTCGTAAAATGGTGATTTTGCTACGTAGTGCTAATTCCGCAAACTCCTGGAATTATTGTTAAAGTCAATGTATGCGTTGAGCTTCAATCTTTTTGATCATCTTTCTTTTAAAGAGAGATTTTTCAGGAAAAATTTTATCGACATATGGTTTTTGTTCTTTTTCCAAGCTATGTCCAAAAGAAGCTAAAGTAGCCCACAGAAATCACGAGACAACTAAAAATCTAAAAATTCAAAAACGCATTTTGCAACACGAAAAAATTAGTTAAGTTATACTCTAGTTTTCTCCATCCAATGCGAGAATTTTAACCTTCAGTTAAACGGTTTTCAATAGTTCTCAAACGAAATTTGTACAAATTTTTAATCGCTTGTTTTTAAGTTTTTTATGAGAGGTCGAACTCTTGTTCAAAGTAATCAAAGCTCCCATAACTTCACAAGATGATGTGTTCAATTGTTTTCCTCATAGGAATGCATCCCCTGCTGTCTAGCATATTGCCAAAGTTTAAAACCCAAAACTCTTTTGCGGTAAATTCAAATAAGTTATCATGGTTTTTCTTATTAGGGATCACTGCTCCATTCGTTGGGAGGATTACACCTTCTGGTTAAATGATATTAAATTGCTCTTAAACAAAGTGTGCAGCATTTTTTAATCGCGTGGTTTGTATTTTGCGGTAATTTTGCTGCTATGATTTTCTTATTGGGGATCCCTTCTCCGTCCATTGGGAGAATTTTATCCTCTGATTAAAGGATTTTTAATTACCCTCAGGTAAAAAGTGAATAATGTGAATATTCAATTAGACTCAATTCACAATTCGATTGAATTGTGAATAATGCGGTCTTAAATTTTCTACGAAAATTAAAATTATTCTTCAAAAAAACCAACACCCCTTACTTCCCAAGTTGTTGTGTTCAGATCTCATCCTCGTAAAATGGTGGTTTTGCTACGTAGTGCTAATTCCGCAAACTCCTGAAATTATTGTTAAAGTCAATGTATGCGTTGAGCTTTAATTTTTTTGATCATCTTTCTCTTAAAGAGAGATTTTTCAGGAGAACTTTTATCGATATATGGTTTTTATTCTTTGTCCAAGCTATGTCCAAAAGAAGCTAAAGAAGCTCACAGAAATCACGAGACAACTAAAAATCTAAAAATTCAAAAACGCATTTTGCAACACGAAAAAATTAGTTAAGTTATACTCCAGTTTTCTCCATCCAATGCGAGAATTTTAACCTCTGGTTAAACGGTTTTCAATAGTTCTCAAACGAAATTTGTACAAATTTTTAATCGATTGTTTTTAAGTTTTTTATGAAAGGTCGAACTCTTGTTCAAAGTAATCAAAGCTCCCATAACTTCACAAGATGTTGTGTTCAATTGTTTTCCTCATAGGAATGCAGCCCCTGCTGTCTAGCATATTGCCAAAGTTTAAAACCCAAAACTTTTTTGCGGTAAATTCAAATAAGTTGCCATGGTTTTTCTTATTGGGGATCACTGCTCCATCCGTTGGGAGGATTATACCCTCTGGTTAAATGATATTAAATTGCTCTTAAACAAAGTGTGCAGCATTTATTAATCGCGTGGTTTGAATTTTGCGGTAAATTCAAATAAGCTGCTATGATTTTTTTATTGGGGATCCCTTCTACGTCCATTGGGAGAATTTTATCCTCTGATTAAAGGATTTTTAATTGCACTCAGGTAAAGGTGAATAATGTGAATATTCAATTAGACTCAATTCACAATTCGATTGAATTGTGAATAATGTGGTCTTAAATTGTCTTCAAAAATAAAAATTATTCTTCCAAAAAAACCAACACCCCTTACTTCCCAAGTTATTGTGTTCAGATCTCATCCTCGTAAAATGGTGGTTTTGCTACGTAGTGCTAATTCCGCAAACTCCTGAAATTATTGTTAAAGTCAATGTATGCATTGAGCTTTAATTTTTTTGATCATCTTTCTCTTAAAGAGAGATTTTTCAGGAGAAATTTTATCGATATATGGTTTTTATTCTTTGTCCAAGCTATGTCCAAAAGAAGCTAAAGAAGCCCACAGAAATCACGAGACAACTAAAAATCTAAAAATTCAAAAACGCATTTTGCAACACGAAAAAATTAGTTAAGTTATACTCTAGTTTTCTCCATCCAATGCGAGAATTTTAACCTTTAGTTAAACGGTTTTCAATAGTTCTCAAACGAAATTTGTACAAATTTTTAATCGCTTGTTTTTAAGTTTTTTATGAAAGGTCGAATTCTTGTTCAAAGTAATCAAAGCTCCCATAACTTCACAAGATGTTGTGTTCAATTGTTTTCCTCATAGGAATGCAGCCCCTGCTGTCTAGCATATTGCCAAAGTTTAAAACCCAAAACTTTTTTGCGGTAAATTCAAATAAGTTGCCTTGGTTTTTCTTATTGGGGATCACTGCTCCATCCGTTGGGAGGATTATACCCTCTGATTGAACGATTTTCAATTGCTCTCAGATAAAAGTTTGGCAATTGTGAAGACTGTGGTCTGAAATTTTCTACAATCATGAAAATTATTCTTCAAAAAAACCCAACACCAATTACTTCCCAAATTGTTGTGGTCAGATCCTATCCTCGTAAAATGGTGGTTATGCTACGTAGTGCTAATTCTGCAAAATGCTGAAATCGCTATTAAATTCAATGTATGCTTTGAGCTTTAATTTTTTCGATCATCTTTCTTTTAAGGAGAGATTTTTTAAGAGAATGCTTTTCGATGTGTATTTTTTGAATTCTTTGTCCATGCTATAACCAAAAGAAGCTAAAGAAGCCCCCAAATTTCACAAGCCAACTAAATATATAAAAAGAAATGAAAAACGTGTTTTGCAAAACGAAAAAATTTGTTAAGTTATACTCTCGCTTTCCTACGTCCAATGGGAGAATTTTAACCTCTGGTTAAATGATTTTCAATAGCTTTCAAACACAGTTTGTAGCAATTATTAATCGCTTGTTTTTTTTATTTTCTATGAAAGGTCGATCTTTTGTTCAAAGTAATCAAAACTCCCACTACTTCCCAAGTTGATTAGCTCAGTTCTTTTCGTCATAGGGTTTTAGCCCCTGTTGTTTAGAATATTGCCATAAGTTTGAAACAAAAAGCGTTCTTGTGGTACATTTTAAAAAGCTGTTATGTTTTTCCTGTTGGGATTCACTGCTCCGTCCACTAGGAGGATTATATTCTATGGTTAAATGATTTTCATTTGCTCCAAAACGAATTTTCTAGCAATTATTGATCGCGTGGTTTGAATTTTCTGTAAGAGGTCAACCTCTTGTTCAAAGTAATCAAAACTCCCATTACTTCCCAAGTTGAAGTGCTCAGTTCCTTTCGTAATTGGGGTTCAGCCCCTGCTGTATAGCATATTTCCATAAGTTTGAAATGCTAAGTTTTCTTGCGGTGAATTTAAAAATGCTGTTATGATTTTTTCTATTGAGAATCACTGCTCCGTCAAATGGCAGGTTGATACCCTCTGGTTATATGATTTTCATTTGCTCTCAAACAACGTTTGTAGCAATTATTAATCGCGTTGTTTAAATTTCTCTTTAAAAGGTTGAACTCTTGTTTAAAGTAATCAAAACTCCCATTACTTCCCAAGTTTTTCTGTTCATTTTTTTCCTCATAGGGACGCAGCCAACTGCCTTAAGCAAACTGCTGTCTAGCAAACTGCCCTAGGTTTGAAACGCCAAGCGTTCTTGCGCTAAATTTAAATAACTGCTATCATTTCTCATATTGGGGATCACCGTTCCGTCACTTGAAATGGCCATACCCCCCGCGCAAATAAATTCCAATTGATTTCAAACAGAATTGGTAGCAATTATTATTTTATTAGTGCTGTGTTCTTAAATTTTCTTCAAAAATTAAAATTATTGCTCAAAAAAACACAACTCCCAATACTTCCCAAACTGTTGTGCTCAGATCTTGACCTCGTAATATAGTAAAATAGTGAATTTGCTACGTTTTGCTTATTCTGCAAACTCCTGAAATCATTGTTAAACACAATTTATGCGTTAAGCTCTAATTTTTTCCGAAGCCCACAATATAACGGGACAACTGAAAATCTAAAATATGAAAAACGCATTTTGCAAAACGCAAAAATTGGTTAAGTTATACTCTTATTTTTCTCCGTCCAATGGGAGAGTTTTAACCTTTGGTTAAATGATTTCCAATTGCTCTCAAACAAAGTTAATAATTATTATTAATTGCTTGTTTTTAAGTTTTCTATTAAAATCGAATTCTTGTTCAAAGTAATCAAAACTCCCTATGCTTCATAAGTTGTTGTGTTCATTTTTTCCTCATAGGAATGGAGTCCTTTTGGGTGTCACTGCTCTGTCCACTGGAAGGATTAAGCCCTCTGGTTAAATGATTTTCAATTGCTCTTAAACAAAGTGTGTAGCATTTATTAATCGCGTGCTTTTAATTTTGCGGTAAACTCAAATTAGCGGCTATGATATTTCGGAAATTTCCCATTATAGCCCCCAGTTTAGTGTTCAGATAACCTATAGCCACCCCAATCATGTTAATTATACCATAATGGGGGGCTAAAACTTCATGGGGGCTATGATGGAAAAGACCCGACATTTCTTATTGGCGATCACTGCTCCGTCCATTCAGAGATTGATACCCTCTGATTAAATGATTTGCAATTACTCTCAGATAATATTTAGGCGACTATGAATATTAATACTGTGATCTTAAGTTTTCCAAAAATTTATTCTTCAAAAAACCCAAGATGCCGCCAAATATCACGAGGCAACTAAATACCTAAAAATTTAAAAAGGGGTTTTGCAAAACAAAAAAATTAGTTACGTTATCCTCTCCTTTTCCACTGTCCAATGGGAGAATTTTAACCTATAGTTAAATGATTTTCAGTTGCTCTCAAACAAAGTTTATAGCAATTATTAATTGCTTCAATTTAAGTTTTCTATGAAAGGTCGAACTCTTGAAGAGAGTAATCAAAACCCCTTTACTTACCAAGTTGATGTGCTCAATTCTTTCTGTCACAGGGGTTCAGCTCCTGTTGTATAGCTTATTGCCGTAACTCTGAAACGCAGAGCGTTCTTGCGATAAATTTAGATAAGCTGCTATGATGATTCCTTTTGGGGATCACTGCTACGTCCACTGAGAGGATTTTAACCTCTGGTTAATTGATTTTCAATAGCTCTCAAACAAAGTTTGCAGCAATTATTAATCGCGTTGTTTAAATTTCTCTTTAAAAGGTTGAACTCTTGTTTAAAGTAATCAAAATTCTCATTACTTCTCAAATTGTTGTGTTCAATTTTTTCCTGATGTAATTGCACATTTTGGTGTTTAGCATATTGCTGTAAGTTTCAAACGCAAAGTGTTCTCGCTGTAATTTTAAATAAGCTGCTATGAAGTTTCATATCGGCGAAAACTTCCAATTATTGTTCAGAAAAACCTAACAACCATTACTTCCCAGGTTGTTGTATTCAATTCTTTTCCGCATAAGGATGCGGCCCATGCCGTCTAGCATATTGCCTTTTTGGAAATGCAAAGCGATCTTGCGGTAAATTAGAATAAAGTGCTATGACGTTTCCTCTGGGAAATCAGTGCTCCATCCATTGGGAGTATTATACGCTCTGTTTTAGTGATTTTCAATTTTTCGTTAACAAAGTTCGTAGCTTTTATTAATCGCGTGGTTTGAATGGTGCGCTAAACTCAAACGAGCTGCTATGATATCACTTATTGGGAATCACTGCTCCGTCCATTGGGAGATTTATACCTTCTGACTAAATGATTTTCTATTGCTCTCAGATAAAGTTTAGGCAATTATGAATACTGTGGTCTGAAATTTTCTAAGAAAAATAAACTATTTGTCAAAAAACCCAGCGCCCTTTACTTCCCAAGTTTTTGAGATCAGATCTTATTTTTGTAAAATGGTTGTTATGCTACGTAGTAATAATTCTGCAAAATGCTGAAATCACTATTAAATGCAATGTATGCTTTGAGCTTTAATTTATTCGATCATCTGTCTTTTAAGGAGAGATTTTTTAAGAGAACTTTTTTCCACGTGTATTTTTTAATTCTTTGTCCAAACTATGTCCACAAGAAGCTACAGAAGCTCCCAAATATCACAAAGCAATTACAAAACTACATAAAAAATGAAAAATGTATTTTGCGAAACGAAAAAATTTGTTAAGTTATGCTCTCGTTTTCCTCCGTCCAATGGGAGAAATTTAACCTCTCTTTAAATGATTTTCAATTGCTCTCAAACAAAGTTTGTAGAGACTATTAATCGCTTGTTTTTAAATTTTCTATGAAAGGTCGAACTCTTGTTCAAAGTAATCAAATCTCCCATTACTTCCCAATTTGATGTGCTCAATTCCTTTCGCCATACGGGTTCATCCCCTGCTGAAAACCTATTGCCGTAAGCTTGAAACGCAAAGCGGTAAATTTCTATTGCGGTAAATTTCAATAAGGCGCTGTGATCTTTTCTATTCGGGATCACTTCTCCATCCACTGGGAGTATTAAACTCTTTGGTTAAGCAAAATTTTCAGCAATTGTAAATCGCCTTCTTTAAATTTTTCTATGAAAGGTTTAATTCTTGTTTGAAGTAACCAAATTTCTCCTTACTTCTACAGAATTCTAAAGCAAATGTGGAATGATATCATGATGCGGTACAAACCAGAAAACGTCTGCACGTGGCAGATCTGTTGTGACTGTCAACACTGCAGAGAGACATGGACTAATTTTCTATAACTGTTTTGATCGGGAGAAATCCCTTCTGTAAAGAAAATCCCCAACAACAACAACAACTGGAGCCAGACATTTCTGAGCACAATTAACAATCTTGGGGGTTTCTTTTGTAGTGTGGAAAGAAACACCCTTCTGAACGCCTAAATTACGCTTAAGATTTGAGGATCCTTGTTTTTGGGGACGGGTGTTTTGCGAATGAACAATTTCTCGCTGCCGCCTCTTGAACTTATCTTGTTCGTATTGCCTTTAGGTTGAAATGGTTAGACCCGAAAAGGTCACTGGTCTTGCTTGCATGTTTTGTAGAAAAATTACCGGAGTTGTGAAAACATTTGACAATGAGATCTGGTTGTCGCTGCACAAACTTGCTATTGAGCGTTCTAAAGAAAATTTAGTAGGTGATGTCGCTGTATCTACAAAAAAGATTTTAGGGCAATCATCTATTCCACAAACTGAGGGGTATCACGTTCCGTGCCATCGCAAATATAGATCATTCAAGTCCAGTAAACGAAAACGACATTCATCCGATAATTCAAATGAACATATTGCTCTAGAGCATTCCGAATGTTTACCAGCATCTTCTAACACATTGGTTAGCTCAAGTAACATAGTTAAAGCTAAATAAAATTATATAATGTCGCTGGATGCTGATTTTTTAAGGTTGCTCAAATATTTAGTGTTGCCAGCCGTACATTTGCGGACTTGTCTGATCTGGTCATGCAGTTACATCCTCAAGAAGATGTGCAGACCTCGAAGTGAGAATTTTCACCTGCCATGCTGTCAAGTTAAAATTTCTCCACAAGTGATTTTTCTTTTAGGCACCCTAAATATACTCAACAAGATGTTGATTTGTTGTACAAAGCAGTTGCAGATTTTGGGGATAACATAAAACAAGTCACAGAGAATTTGCGCCAGCGTCATACGTAAGTTGTTCCCCGTTAATATAAACTTTAAATGTTGTTGTTTTGATGGTTGTAAACCTTCCTTGTAGTGATCGAATGAGGTTTATTCAAGAGCAAAAACAATCGAGCAATAGTGAGAAAGTATCAGAAACACCAAGTACCATTTGCGCCTCCAAAAATAGCATACCAAGGGTACCGCCCATCAAAGCAGGTATTCCGCAAATGGTTGCATCGACTTCGATTGGAAGGAACGACAGCAATATACCATTAGCAAAGAGGCCTCGCAATAATGTTACCAATTATGGTAATCACATTACGCAAACGAATCTGACCAATTCTTCGACGGCAAATACCCGGCCCGTAAATACCTCAATAACTGGGTTTCAGTGCAGTACTAGAGTGTATCCTGCTCCCGCCAACTCAGGTATTGCTCATACTCAGAAAATACCAACGGGCGTAGCTGTAACGCGGCCTGAGTGTGATGCAGATTCCGAAGATTTTGACGTGGACGATTTCGACTCGGACGTTTTGCTTGATAACGAGGAAGATGAAATAGGTGGTTTGGAATTTGAAGATGATGACGACGACGAAGAAGTTTAAATGAAACTTTGATTGTCTTTTTCGTAGTTATTATTGTATTGTGAATTTAATTCGCCACAACCTAATTCTTCTTGAAATCAAGTTTATCCTATCTAGGGATTGATTGCTTAAAAAATGACTTTGCAAAAGTTATACTGCGTACCTCATGAAGAGCAAATTCCAAAAATAATTCCGACTTTTTTGACTTGGGGGAAAATTGGTCAAATTTTTGCCAAGATAATTTTTTTTACCAGAAAAAGACCGGTTGCTTAGTATGATTTTGGGGGTGTTTTAAACGCTTTTTATTTTAGTTTAAGTAGGCATTAAGGTCTGCGTTTTATTTTTGCGCCCAAGTCTTAATTCTCCGTCCCTTAAATTTTCTGGCCTGCAATCAGGCGGAAAGCAAAATCCACAAATCAATTGCATGATATTTGATCATCAACTCACCTGATCGATCAAAAGTTGCAGTCGGTGGGAGACAAATTTCCATAGATTTATGTGATGCTTTTTCTGTCCGATGACGCCATTTATTGTCATATTAAGCGTGCAGAGCGAAATATTTATATCATCCAGGTTTGTGTGTTAGAACAAATTCCTTATACTGTTTGTGCCTGGTTTCAGTTTTCATTATCTTGATTTACATCGGTATTTCGGTCCACGAGGTCAAGTTTCGGAGGAGATTATAGAGGAGATTTGGAGAACTGCTTAATGCTGCTGGAGCTTACTGATTCGAAATCGAGTAACAAAGATTTTAATATTCACCAGTTTTTGAATTTCTATATCTCAAAAATTAATAAAATGCTATTATTTTAGCAATTGATAAGTTCTTTTGTTTCTTAGATTGTCGCCTAGATGAAAATTTGTTACTTTTGACCAGGCTTCACAGTATCGGGCCAGCAGATTCAACCGTTGGGTAGCTGCTACTATTATCGTGAAACTGAATTCTGCACTTAATATTGTTTGAGTGAATCTGAATGGAAGTCCGGTCGTAGTGGAGAATTATCGATCAAAAAATTACTCGACAAGTAGGGTTTATCTTTTGTTGCCTGCTGAAATTGCAATTCAATCAAACCTATTTTGCTGGCAATCTGTCGGCTGTGTTTTAATTTCATTCTACAGTTATTTGAACTAATATTCCGCAGTCCTAAAATAGAGTTACGGTTTCTGAACTAAAAATTGAATAATGCAATTTCTCACTCTTTGCTAAATCGCAATAATTGTTCTGTTTGATCAAAATATATTTAATCTTCTTGCGAGTTTTTGATCAGCTGAGAGCAAAATATTGATCCAGAGTTTTTATCTATCGTTTCAGATAACGCTTAAATTTGTATGCTTTTGCCATTCCTTTGGATTTTTAAAGCCATTTTTAGCTACTCAAAATTTTGAAAATTTGTATGGTCGTTTTTGTATTAATTGTTCTCAAACGAAGTTTGTTTCAATCATACTAACCACGCTAGTCCACAATTCTCGACCTGGCGATTTGGACCCCCCTCTCGTCCAGCCATCCCAACCCTACTCTCACCCCCTCATCGGTTGACCCCCCACTCCCACTAATGCTAGCATCCATAATTCCCAGGTAGCTACTGTCTAAGCCAACCGCTCGCCGTTAGTCTGAGAGCAATTCGACCGACGTTAGTCGGTTATGTTCTAACTAGGTACACTAGTTGTAAAAAAAATTAACTGACGAAAATCTTTAAACGTTGTTATATTAATCACAAGACTATTGTAGTCAAATTGTCATTTTTATAGTTTTCAAAGCTTTTATGAGCCCAAAGCAACTATTTTTATGAAGGAGATCTTGCATATGTGGTGGCTACACTTTGTATGCTGTTGGGTGTTTTTTTGCGAGTTTCAGCGAAAATTTTCTTCCTGGAATTTTACTCTTTTAAGATCATGTGGTAGCACTCTTATCTTCATTCGTTACGTATAAAAGATTTCTTTAGTCTTTGGATGTAAAATTAGACCGATAAAAGAAAAGTGGCAATTTTTATTAATAGCAAATTCAATGATAGTTTAATGAGAAACATTGATTTATGGACAATGTAATGGTCTGGAAAATTACGGATTTTTTTTAATTGGTCACCACAGCGTTGACCTCTCCTATGACATGTGTTATGTGCAAAACCCATCGGGAGCATTACTCGATAATTTAATTACCTTTTTTGATTCTGGTTCTGTCACTATTACCAAGACTATTTCATTTTTCCGTCCTCAAAAACGGGATTAACTTTTGAAACCCAAGGGCGCTAAGTTGTCGAGTGCTTCTCTTATAGCCTTACTAATATCTAAGTATGAGATTCACCAAAACTACTCGAGAGACGCACATCCATAGTCTTCAACTCAATGATTAAAATTGCCTTCGCCTTTTTTAACCTCCCTCTCTGTGAAGATAGGCTCCCTAAGCGGGTTTTGCTAATTTTTTTTTTTAATCTTCAAAAATGTAAATTTAAAGTTATAACCACAACAAGAACGTTTGGTTAAATATTTACATTTTCAAAATCGCCTCGTAAATATATGAATAGTTTGGTCTTTATACTTCAGTAGAAAAATTTCCTAAAGCCTCTTACTTGTCTATCTATTGGAACACGTTCATGCAGTTTGACCATTTCGCTGCTTAGTTTTTCCTTAAATTTGTTTTTAGTTTTCTCTTTTCGGATTTCAATTGGCAAATTATTCCATTTCCTAGAAAAATTTCTGATCAGTGACCTGTCACTCCATTTGGATTGGCACTTATTCTTTGGAAAAAACTGGACAGTTCTGCAGTTTTTGGTCAATTCGTACTTTTCAAGAATCCTGAAAGAGGAGTTTTTGGTTTCTCGACTACTCTGTTTATATTGTGAGAGGAGGTCAAAAAATTTAAGAAGACAAACTTTTTTAATGAAAAGCTCTGCTGGTAAAATTTTGTCTTTCAGTAATAGATCTCTTGCACTGTCAAACTTTTTGCGCAGGTGGCAAACCTTTATTCCCCAATTTATTTGTTTATTAACTCTTTGAAGTGACATAACCGACAACGATTGAAAAAAAATTGCACTGAAATTGAGATGGGACAAAACAAGTGATTTAAAAAGAACGATTCTTGCTTTTAGTGGTAGAAAATGTCTTACTAAGTAAATTGACCTAATAGCATTTGCCATTTTTGTTAATGTTTTGTTCAGCTGAATGTCAAAATTTAGATTGTTATCAATCATTATACCTAGATAACGACAACTTGTTTTTGGCTCTATGAAAATTCCATTATAATGAAATTGTTCAATTTTTGATTCACCATTTTTTGATAAAACCACAATTTCTGTTTTATCTCTGTTTAAAGTTAGCATATTTTGCCTCATATAACTGTCAGTACTTTCAAATACACTGTTAATTTCGCATAAGAGATTTTCATCGGATTTGGAATGACAAATAATGCATGTGTCATCTGCAAACTGTAAAACGTTCTCTCTTTTTTTCATTTTTTCTGGGAAGTCGTTGATATATATTAAAAAAATTAAAGGTCCGAGAACTGTTCCTTGAGGTACTCCGTGATTTATTGTCACCCAGTTCGAATATTCTATGCCGTTCTTTACGCATTGTTTTCTGTTAGACAAAAACGATTCTAGCATTGCAATTGATTCCGTACTAAATCCATATTTAGTAATTTTTTCGAGAAAAATTTTGTGAGATATTGAGTTAAAAGCTTTGGCTAAATCCAAGAATATACTAACAACGGTTTCGTTTTCTTCTAACAAACTATTCACTGATTCTGTCAACGATATTACTGTGTCATTCGAAGATTTTCTTTTCAGAAACCCAAACTGATTTTTATTGATTATTTCATACTTTTCAACATGTTCTAACATTTGTTGGAGCAAAAGTCTTTCAAAAATCTTCGCAAGAGTCGGTGTAACTGAAATTGGTCTGTAGTTTCCTGCTTCCAGTGGATCCCCTTTTTTGTAAATTGGAGTTACATATGCTTTTTTAAGTATGTCAGGAAAAATGTTTTTTGAAATACATTCGTTTATTGCAAACTGTAGATGTGTTCCAATAGACATTTTGCTACACTTGAAGGACCATGTAGTGAGTAATCCAGGACCCGCTGCTTTGTTTTGTGGTAATTGATCAATTACAGTAAACAGTTCTTTTCTCGTTATATGTCTGAAGGAAAACTCAGTTTTGTCAAAAGCAAAGTCCGGTAGCTCAATCTTTTCTGTCTCGCCTTCGTATAAACCTAATTTAGAAAAACAAATATTAATTGTGTCAGCGATTTCTTTTTTGTCTTTTAAGATATCTTGGTTGAACCGAATTCTAGAAATTTCGCCGTTTTTATCATCGTGTTTTATTTTTGTTTTAATGAATTTCCACTGTTGTTTTGAATCGGGAAGACTTTCGAACAATTTCTGTGAATAATTGTGGCTCGCTCTTCTAAGTAGTCTGTTTGTATGGTTTCTTATTCTTTTGTATGAGTTATATGTGTCAACGTCTGCTGTTATCTTCCAAATATTGAAAAGCCTGTGCTTTTCGTTGATTAAATTCAGAATTTTTCTGGATAACCATTTCTTTTTTGTTGATTTTGATGATGGCTCTCCTATTTTGATGGGAGCTATACTATTCAGAATATTTTCAAACATAATTGAAAATTTTTCAAAAGTTGAGTTTGCATTGTTTTGTTGATACATGAAACTCCAATCCGCGGATGCAATTTTTTTGTTAAGATTAGCTCTAGTAAATTTGCTAGTATCCCGGTAAAAAAATTGCGTTTTGTTGTTTTCATAATCAATGTCCAGTGACGAAAAGAAAACTTGTGTAAAGTGATCACTTCCAAATAATTGCTCGATAACAGTTGTATCAAAAATTTGATGTTTCGTTGTTAAACAGTGATCAATTAATGTTTCCTGATTTCCATTTGTCCAGGTTGGAGTATTTTTATTTACAATCTCAAGCCCATTGTTGGAAGCAAATTCTGTCAATAACTCTTTTTCTCTTTGATTGAAAAAATTGATGTTATAGTCTCCGAATAGTATTACATTATCAGTTATTGAATATGCTCCTGAAATTTCTGATGTCAACTCTTCTAGAAAAATTTCGCCCAAGTTTTTATTGGAACAATAAGAAACGTTAACTAGAAGTTTTTCCTTAAACGGTGCTTGTATTTCAAGCCATAGGGATTCAAAAAACTTCTGTTAATAGAGTTGAGATCATTCCGTATTTTGTTTGAACGTATTTGGTACCCATATCCCTACTCCACCACCTCTCGTTAACTGCGTCAATTTTGATCTACTTTGATGGACAAAGTGGTGATTGTTGCTTAAAAAGTTTAAGGGTATCTTCTGATTATCGTTTATCCATGTTTCAGTAACAATGAAGCATGTTTGTCTGTTCTGCTGCTGCAAAAAATCCGAAATCTCTTCGTGTTTGTTGTTAACGCTTCTAATATTTGTGTATACAAAACATGGATGCAAGTTTGCATTTGCCTTATGTTTATCGTAGCTTTCGAATGTTTGTAAATTATGTAAATTGGGCCCTGGATTAGATTCGACATCACCGCAAAGTAAAATTAAGTAGGTTATAGTTAGGAACTGATATATTAAGTTTAAAGACCAAAATCCAAGACATACATTATCAACTATTGTTTTGTTTTTGAAAATCAAAAAGATTGAAGTGCTTGGGTGACAATTGATTGAACACTTACATTTTTTATTTTCTGCAAGAAAAAACAGGCTAAAAAACACGAAAAATTTCCAATAGGAAAACATATTTTTCAAAGTCACCCAAACGCATTATATCCCATATGACCATTTCTGTTCCAGTTATTGACATTATCTATTGGCTGCTTTTTGATTTGTCTCATAGATACGTTGCTGACAGAAGGTTGATACCCCACACTTGATATGTAATTTCTTAAGCTAAAAACCATTTTCTGGATTCCATTGTGATTAGGATGAATGCCATCCATTCGAATATCTACATTTTCCAAATTATAATCCAGAACTTTTATGTCGGTATTTTGAAACTCTCCGCGTAAACCATCTGCTATATCGTCTAAAGCCCGGTTAAATTTGTTTATTTCATTGTTGTTTGTTTCGCGTCCAAAACTGCCGTTTTTGACCTTGGGTAATTTACAAATCGCTACTTTGTAAGGCTTTATTTTACTAACGCACTTCGATAAAACGACTCCCAACTCTTTAGCGGCATCTTCTCCTGCCGTACCTTGATCAATGGAATTATGCCCTGTATGAATAATCAGACATTCTGCTTTTGTTGATGGCGCATAATTGTCAATGATATTATTGAGGTCTTTTATTGTCGAAGATGGATAAGAGTGAATGGCAGCATCATTACTGATGTCATTTTGGCGAACCAGTTTATACGAGCTGTCAGAAATTATTAACTGTTTTGTGAAACGAGGAACAAACTTTGGATAAAAATGACGGTTCACAGTAGATTTTACGACATCTTTTTCTGCTGTTTTTTCGCTAATTAAATTTGATATTAATTTAATTAAATTTGATATTAATTTTAGCCCCCACCCCAGCTTAGTAGTTAAATAACGTCAAGCCCCACCTCCCAATTGCCCTAAATATACCATATTGGGTGGCTATAGTTTCGTGAGGGGGTTATATAATGGTAAAGACCCCTTAAGCTAGCGACTATGAGACTGTGCCCCTCAGTAGTCGTTTGAGAGTAATTCGCCCGGCTTTAGGCGCTTATGATTGTGTTCACCAAATAATTTGTCTGTTAACAAATGCATAGTTACAATTTTTCCGTTTGTTCCAGTTGATAATGGACGGGGATGATGTTCATGATTTAGATGACTATACTTCGTTGACCCCTGGTGTCGTCTATCTCAGCTCAATTCCGATGTTCGTCAGAGTTAACAGAGTTCGAGAGGTTTTTGGGCAATTCGGCAAATTGGGTCGAGTCTATCTTGCACCTGCGCCATCAGTCGATGGAAGGCGCTCTAAGATTTTCACAGAGGTTAGTTCGATAATTCTATGATTACTAACAAATGTTTGCAAAATAGTTGTCCATTGTTGTGGGTATCTGATTAATCATTTATTGGCGTATCAAGCGCGCAAAGCAAAATATTTACATCATCCAGGTTCATGTGTTAGAACAATAACCTTATATTGTTTGTGCCTGGTTTCAGTTTTCATTATCTTGATTGACATCGGTATTTCGGTCTTAAGTCCACGAGGTCAGGTTTCGTAGGAGATTACAGGTCAATCGGTTGTTGTCTAGATTTGCAGGCTAACCCAATTGTGAGATGCGACTAATTTGCGAAATAAACTAACTCAATTTTAAACGTCACCAGGCCTCCGCATTCGTCGTAGTTTGTATATTTAAGATAAATTTTATTGTTTTTTGTGACGATCAATTGCTGTTCAATGATGCGAAATAATACTTTCGGAATTGGGTTTTCTGGAGTTCATTTTGTTCTTTTTTCATGCTTAAAGCGTATTCTTGAGTTTCTCGAATAGTTACGCAACATGAGTTTCTTTGGTTATCATGTTTCGAAAATCCAATTAAGTTTGTGATCATTTTTTGTATGTTGTTTGTGGCTTCAAAATGGTAGCCTAAATATGTATATAATCGTTATTTTCAGCTCGGCAAAACGATCGTTGGTTTTGAACATAAATATCAAAAGTATGCTCGCTCACTTTCCTGGTTCAGTAAAAAATAACACTATATTGCAATGATAAGTATTTAGCATTTGTCCAATAATAAGTATTTAGCATTCCAACTCCAGGTGCATTTTATTGCATATGCTAGAAAATATATCTACGTTTAGTGCTTCGTTGAACGTTTCGTTGGTTTTTTACTGCAAGTATTGAATGTTCAAGCAAGGGAAATTTTACAGGATTACACCTATGTTAAAATTGATTTGAGATGAAGATGCCTAAGTTAAGACATAAATGGGGTTCCCGTGAACACGTTGACAATGGAAAAAACCTTTTAGCTCTTTGTCTTATATTGTAATGAAGCTGTTTTTATCTTGCATTTGAATTTCTCAAATATGTAACCAGTAATAAAGTTCTATTACTGCCAAAAACTGATTCACCCTAACAAAAACTTATTGGAGGCTTATACAGTGACACGTTGTCGAAAGAGATAATTGTCGCCATTACGGTCGGAGCTATGATTTTTCCAACATTCACTCTTTTCTCCTTGTTTTTGCATATCTTTGGTGCTTGTATTGAAAATTTTGAGCTTCTGAACTCAATTATGGCAGTTTAACCGTAACCATTCTGCAGCTCCTTCTGATTGGTTTCATTTTGAAATTCAAATTGTAGCTGGCTATAAAGATTTCTAATAATATCATTAGCTTCTTGCTGATATTTTGTTTCCCTCCGCAAAAGCAGGGTACAGTCAACCCCACGTACAGCCCAGCTGAAGTAAGGTACGGTGTAATCGAATCCTTTCCATCGTTTAGGAATAATGCGTCTGACATTTTGAGATTTTTGTTCAGATTTTTTCGCCAGATTTGAATGTTATTTGTTTTCTTTAATTATTAATATTCATAATTTTTCAATTGCAAATTGTAGCTAAAAGCCGATTAAGTTACAGTTTTTCTCCATTTACATCTACAATCAAAAATTGAAGATACTTTTTATGGTGCATTTTGAAACCAATTTTGCTGTTAACGAATTCGGGAAGTTGGTGCTCAACAGAAAGCTCGACAATCAATTTGCTCTTGTGTAATAGCCGTTCGTGTTGTTAGTTGCTCTCAAACGAAGATTGTAGCAATTGTATTAGTCCCGTAGTCTTTTTTAAATGCAATTTTTTGCTTGACCGATTTCTCGTCTGACCCATTTGACTTTTCGTCCTCAAACGGGATTAACAGGTAACGCTCGGAGGGCAGTAAGTTCTCTTCGAGCCTTACACCTACCAGTCTGTGTTTTCAGCATGACTCCAAAAGTTAAAAGTGAGAAAGCACATGCGCTAATTTTGAGCTAATTTCACACATCCAGATCAAGCTTTGGCGGGTAATTTACACTATTTATATAAGCTGATTTACTACGTATATTTGCCACCCATAATCAAACAACAGTAAATTGATATTCGAAACAGCTGCGTATTCTGCGTGCCCCTCTAACCTCATCAATAGGTTATGGGCCCAGAAAACTGACAAGTGAGACAAGACAAGAGAAGGGTGGCCTGCTTGAGTGACAACGAAGGACTGAGAAAGAGAGGGTGTCCTGATCAAAAGAGAGTGCCGAAGACAGGAACAGAAGGAGAAAGAGAGAGAGAGAGAGAGAGAGAACAATAAAGACACAGAGAGAGAGAGAGAGAAGACGGTGAGAGAGAGAGAGAGAGAGCGAGAGTCAAACTCTGAAACTGTTGATTTAGTGAATTAATTTTATGCTTGATATTTATAAAGTTAAAGATTCCAGCGCGCGTCAAAGCTTGAATACAGGTGTGTGAAAACCACTCGTGATTTAACAAAAAACGGTCGATTGAAACAAAAGAGGGTCGATTAAAAGAGTCCGTTTATTAAAAGGTGTAAAATCTATCTGTAAAACAGATTGAACTTGTAAAAGCGGTTTTGGTCAGAATCCCTGCAGGGCATGTAACGTTGTGTAAACCATTCGAAACATATGAAAACCTGCAATATGGTTGAATATAGTAACAGCATAGTAAAAGGTGATGCATAGAAAGCTTGCTTGAAGAATTTTGCGAAAGTTGGCGCATGCGTAATAGAAAAGTTTAATAGTTTTTGAGAAATTATCTGGAGGATCCGTCCTCATCGTGCTTAGTCGCAGTGGGGGAATCAGTGGCTATATTGGTCAATGTCCATCCCAACTTTGTCAAGAATACTACATTCCCAAACAAAATGGGTCATCTTTTATACTAAGTAGACAGATTTTCTCATATAGCTTTTGAAGAGCACTGCTTTCTACAAATTTTTTATTTTGTATAGTGACAATTTTTTTTTGCAGACTCTGCTTTGCTATTAAAAATTTTTAAGTAGAGATCGAAAGGTTTCATAAATAAAAGGTGTCTGGTGGCCAATAGTTTTACTTTTAAAAGACGTTTATGTGTGTTTTCCAAAATCTAAGTTATTTTTGCTTTTAAAATTAAGATGTTTTGTTGAAAGAAAAAAACTTCGTTTTATAAACATATATGTGCTGAAGGTCTGAAAAAAAGAAAGAACTGTTTGATGTTCTTTAATTTAGTTGTCTAAGTTGTTTGTTCGATTAGCGTACAGTCAGGTTTTTAACTTCAATTTTACCTTGTTGAACGTTTAAGTTTCGTTTTCAAAAGTTTTCTTAACACACAATCATAGCTCAACTTCTTAAGCATGAATAGCAAAACAATTGATAAACTTTTCTTTAGCGGTAAAGAAGAAGACTTTGTCTATTTTTTTGAACAGTTTGAGGCACGAATGTATGTTTTGAAGTTGAATAAAATTCTTGACGGCACTGTAGGATATAGGGATTTTATACCTACGCTGAGGGGACGACCTTCACAGGAGCAAATTGATGCGGCCGATAGAACGGGAAAACAGATTTTTGTCGAAAAACAATTGGCCATTTGGTATGAACTTGTTCAGTGCCTCGACAAGAAGTCAGTTTTATTTTTGCGACCATATAGGGGAAAAGGATCTGAAGCTTGGAGCGTGTTGTGTAAGAGGTTTAAGAGTTTTGAGAGGCCGCGTTTACAAAAACTAATATCTGATTTAACAAATTTGAGAAAATACAATAACGAAAGCATAGTAGACTATATTACTAGAGCCGAGGACATGCAATTGAACCTTTCCGAATTCGATGAGTCAATAGGTGAAAAAATGTTTGTCTCGATACTTTTGAAGGGACTTCCTCGTAAATTTGAAAGTTTTTGTACTCTGGTAAAATATGGTCAAGATAAAACCTTGGATGAAATTAAACGTGATTTGATAAATTTTGAAAGTGAGAAAAGCAACGACAGAAATACAGAAAAATCAGAATCTGTTTTCTTTACCAATGATCGAACTTGTTTTAATTGTCACAAGAGGGGGCATATTGCAAAATTTTGTCGTGCGCAACCATCGGAACCTAACAAAGAGAAACCTATTTCAAAAATAACTTGTTTTAAGTGCAAAAAAATTGGACATATTGCATAGAACTGGTTTACTTACAAAAAATTTGAATCCCATGCAATGAAAAATGAACGAAAAAATAATTCGAAAGAAAGTCAAAATTTAGTATCGGAGGAACAAGAAGAGGAAAGTTTTAGCTTTTTCTCGAGTGAGAATTGTGTTGAACACATGATTTTATCATTGACTCTGGTGCAACAAACTTCATGATTAAAGATAAAAGTACTTTTGCTAACCTGGCTGAAAATTTTTTGGGCATAATTCACAATGCCAACAAAACGCACTCTTAGGAAAAGGGGATGTTGAGTTTTTCGCTAAGAATAGCAATGAATTAAAAAAAATTGTTTTAAAAGATGCTTTATTTGTACCTGATAACTCAAAAAACTTAATTTCTGTTTCAAAACTTAGAGAAGCGGGTGTCGATGTTTCTTTCGGTGAAAAACTTGAACTTGTTTTTAATAAAGTCTCGTTTCCTTTTGAAGTTGAAAATGGATTGTTTGTGTGGGAAATTTTCCTTGTTCTAATGAAAATTGCTTTAATGTTGACAGTTTACAAATGTGGCATGCAATGATGGGATATAACAATTTTTCTGATTTGAAACGTCTGCCAGAATTTGTTGAGGGTATGAAAATAAGTAATTCAAATATTGAGTGTTGTGAAGTTTGTGAGTTAAATCAGTCGAAAAAACAGCCTGTTCCCAAAGATTGCATGACAAGAGCGAAAGAAACTTTGGACATTGTGCATACAGATGTCTTAGGAAAAATTTCTCCTGAAGGCGTTGATGGCCATTGTTATGCCATTGGATTTGTAGATAGTTTCAGTCGTTTCTCAAAAGTTTATTTTATGAAAACAAGAGACGAGGTGTTGGATAAGTTTAAACAGTTTTGTGCTGATATTGGAAAACCAGGAACTTTAGTTTGGGATGGAGGTGGAGAATACATTTCAAATGAGTTTAAGCGTTATTGTAGGAACCAAGGAATTCGTTTTGAAAACTCTGCTCCATATACTCCTCAAGAAAATGGAAAATTTGAAACAATTTTGAGGAACTTCTCTTGCTATGGCTCGCTGTTTCTTAGACAACGCTTGCTTGGACAAAAAATATTGGATGTATGCTTTGAACATGGCTTTTTATGTCAAAAGCATGCTTTTGCATTCAGCTCTTGAGAAAACACCTTTTGAATTGATGTACAATGAAAAACCTAATTTATCTTTCGTCAAACTTTTTGGTTGTGTGGCATTTATGCATATTGAAAAAAAATTTCGCAAAAAATTAGATCAAACCTCAAAAAAAGGGAATTTTTCATGGGAATTCTGATAATAGTAATTGTTATTTGGTTGGGTTTAAAGACGAAAAAGGAGAACTGAAAATCCGAAAGTCACGAAACGTAAGATTTAATGAAAATGAATTTTACTTTAAACAGAAGAAAACACAAAAGTTAGTCGCAGACATTGATAACCATTCAAATGAAGTTTTTTTTTTGAGTCAACTGGCTATCGATCCTGTGCTTCCAAAAAATGTTGATGATGCTTTGCAAAATCCAAATTGGTTTGAAGCAATGAAAATGAGTACGACTCTTGGTTGAAAACAATGTTTGGTCCTTAGTGAAAAGTGATGAAAAACCAGTAGGAAGCAGATGGCATTTTGCTTTGAAATTCGGCCCTGATGGTGATATATGTCGCTATAAAGCTCGTTTTGTTGCAAAAGATTTTAGCCAAGTTTTCGGAAAAGATTTTTATGAAACATACTCACCTACAACTAGACTTTCAACCATTAGATTTTTTTTTGTCTCTGGCTATTTCTAACGATTATCAGTTAAAACAAATGGACATAAAAACTGCTTATCTAAACGCTCCGATTGAAGAAGATGTAGTCATTAAACAACCTGAAGGTTTTGAACTTTTGGGATGAAAATGGAAAACCATTTGTTGTAAATTGAAAAAGAGCTTGTATGGTTTGAAACAATCTGGAAGACACTGGTTTTTGACTTTGAAGACCTTCTTGATTACACTAAGATTTGTTAACTCATTTCATGACGAATTTTTGTCTATCAAAAAGCAGGATGAAAAAATAGTTGGAATTCTTTGTTTGTGGGGAGATGACTTAATAATTTGTGGCCTTTCTGAAAATTTTTGTGATTGGTTTAACGCTGAAATTTCCAGGAAATTTAAAATTAGTGACTATTCAGAATTGACGTGGTTTTTAGGAATGAAAATTGAGAGGACTTCAGCGGAAATAAAAATTAGGCAAGAAAAATACATAGAAAAAATATTAGAAACTTTCAAAATGAACGATTGTAGGCCAATTGGCACACCATTAGAAGAAAATTGTAAACTTTCAAAAAATGATTGCCCTCAGGAGGGGAGTGAGGAGCAACTTAGAATGAGCAAAACTAATTTCCGAAGTTTGATAGGTTGTCTTAACTATTTAGCTTTGTCGAGTAGACCTGATATTTGTTTTGCTGCTAATGCACTAAGTTCATTTGTTGAAAATCCCGGAGAAGTTCATTGGAAAGCAGCCAAGCGTGTTCTTAGATACTTAAGAGGAACAATGAATCAGACTTTAACTTTCCGTAAGACTCAAGTTCTGGATTTGTTGAATTTTTCTGATGCGGATTGGGCAGGGAACATAGATAATAGGAGGAGCACTTCAGGTTTTTGTTTCAAGTTAAGTGAGTCGTCTGGAGCAATAAGTTGGGGTTGTAAGTCCCAAAATACTGTGGCAACATCAACTGCTGAAGCAGAGTTTAATTCTGTTGTTGAGGCGAGTAAAGAAGCCATCCACCTAAGTGGAATCCTAAAGGACTTAGGAATTTCCTGTAACTACCTCTGAAAATTTTTGTCGATAATCAGGCTTGTATTGCATTGAGTAAGCATTCAATGCATCATGGAAAAACTAAACATTTTGCCATAAAACTGCACCTTGTGCGAGAACTGGTAGAAAACCAGAAACTTGAACTGTCATATTTGACTACAGAAAACATGCCTGCGGATATTCTGACCAAATCGCTTGGAATAAGAAAATACTCACATTTCCGTACATATCTTCTTGGTGAAACCTAGCTCGAAAGGAGGGGTTTCAGCATGACTCCAAAAGTTAAAAGTGAGAAAGCACATGCGCTACCTTCGAGCTAATTTCACACATCCAGATCAAGCTTTGGCGGGTAATTTACACTATTTATATAAGCTGATTTACTACATATTTATATACATATGCTAGCACCCCTAAGCCACGGCTGGTTAACTACCGAAGCCAATCGCTTACGGGTCGTTTTGAGAGCAATTCGTCTGACGTTAGTCGGTTATGTTTAATTGCTCAATGCTATCAACAAGATTCAAAAGTTATTTGGATATTGTGTGCTTTCTTCTAGTGTTTTTTGCTATCTGGCTTAAGAACAATCAAAACGGACTGTTTTGGGAATATTAAGCAGCTGAACGAGTTTGCTAAGAGCACATGAAAAAATTCAGTAAAAGAGGTGAACTCAAGATGGTCAAAAGTAGCTTTCAGGCACAATTTCGAAACCTTTTGGGCAAGTGAACTCCAGTTAGTGATTTGACTTGTTCTCATAGTAGCCCGACAACTTTGTGAGAGTTATATGGATAGAATATAAATCCTGTTCCCCTTATTTGATCAAAATTTGATTGCTTCATCTGCTCTGGTTATTTTCTTAACTGAGGTTTATGTGACAATTACTTTGCGAACTATCTGTTCAGGGTTGGGTAGAGTTCCGTGACAAGAAGAAGGCAAAACGAGCTGCGCTGGTGTTAGACAACACTCAGCTACAGGTCAAGAAGCGATCCCAGGCCAGTGGTCAGTTCTGGAATGTCAAGTATTTGAGGTATTCCCAGTTTTATACTTCTTATATTCTTTTAATCCCAGGAATGTTTCATAATAGCGCATTTAAGCTAATAGTAGTTTTGAAGCATGTTTGAAGCAGTTATATTAGTCCCACTGGTTTTGATGCAGCTTTTTGCTCTACCGATCTTTCGTCTGACCATCGAGTTGGCGACTTTTCTATTGAGAAACGTGATAAACTGCTAAAAGTTATTACTGGACTTTAAGTCTGTATGTAGCTTAGAACCTACTCTCCCACGCCTTCCTTGACCAATATCTGCTGCGTTAAGGATAAATGTTAGGTAGTTTAGACCCCTACCAATGGATGCACACCCTGCCCTCCTTTGGTACTATGTAACCTTGTCTTTTCTTGAAATGGACAACATTAGAGATGTTATTTGACAAATATTTGCGATTTTACTGTAGTCAATTTTAAGAATTTGCTCTTTATTGGCCGTTTTTATTGATCGATATTCTACTACCTCTAGTTTAGCCTCCGCATAACCCTATTTTTCTCATTGAACAGTTTTATCTTAAATTAATCAGCCATTAACTTTTAATAGCTCTCTATCTAAGTTCATAGTATTTTTTGTGGCTTTTTTTCATAGACCATTTTCCGTCTGACCAATAGATTTTGTGTTTCTGTCTTGAGAAGCTGTGTAAATTTTTATGAGAGTAGTAGGTTGCTGAGCACTTGTCTTAGAGCCTTCTAAGCTAGTGATTTGCCGACAATACTGATGCGACACAAATTCGTGGTCTGCAGGGCAGTTCTTTGAATCCGCCACTCCACCTCCCCTTTCGAATTCCCAGCCATTTCAAACCCCACCGAATTCTTTTGTGTACGCTTGAATTTACGACGTAAAGAACTATTTCTATTTTTTGGATACACCCTCCCCCCACTTTTGTCCTCAAGATAGGATTCCTGAGCTTGAGCCAGCTTCTACTAAAGCCGACCCCTCTGTTTGAGAGTGATTCGTCGTCCAACGTTAGTCGGTTAGGCGTTTTTGAATGTGTTTTTTTTTCCTTATATAAGATCAAATTGAACTAATTGCATCCGAAGCTTTTTTTTGTTGAATTAGAATATCAAAGTTTTACTTTGGGCAATTGTTTTATTCACAACTCTTTTGTAAAAGTGCTGAAAAGTATCTCAGCACTTAGCAGTGACGAACGTCGCCATATTGTCAAGGTCAATCTGTAAAGTGCTGCAAAAAATTTTGCTTAAAGTATTTTTCAATTTGCAACGGAAGAAATGTTTTATTTTGTATAGTTTTTTTGCTTCTACTCCCTATCTGTACATGCTTCTTAATGTAAAAATGTGCCTGAGCTGTGGGAAAGAAAAAACTAGTTCAATATGGGGGTGTGTGTACTCGGCGTCATCGAGATGCAAATAATACAATCAATGCTAAAGATAAGATTGATTCTGTCCCTACTTCTTTCCTCGGTTGCCTTTGATTTTGTATTTTGAATGAGGCTGCAAATCTCTGTGAGTGAAGCTGCCTAAGCCTGCTTTCTATTGATTGGGTCTGCCTGTACTGTGAGGTTGTTAGCCTTGAGCCAATTTGGTTTGCTTGTTCAGTTGCTTACTCTAAACAACACAACTAGCAATAAGATTGCACTTCGTTTCTCTAATAGTTACACTTCTAATACTACTACCACTACATAAGGAGGGAGGGAGAGTAGAGAGGTTGACAGGACAATAGGTCGAAAGGACATTAGATCGAAAGCTACCTCTCATTCTTTTTGGCTGATATTAAGCTCTATTTGCAAGCTTAAACACGGAATAGCGCATTCGGTCAGGCCTCGCGGGTGATGCCCATGCCTCGGCGTCTCGTGGAACTCGATATGAAACTATCACAGCGTAATATTTTGTCACAACCCAACATGCTATATGCTGCATTATAAATGAGTGTATAAATCTGATTGGGCAAAATGAAATTTGAATAATTCCATTTTCGATCTATTGCCCAATTTGTACTTTCGGTCTACTGCTATAAGGCCAGTAGAGAGAGATAGAAAGAAATGCAAAGTCCAGTTTGCCCTCGAATTGGGTATTCACAATGTCACAATGGTTCACCCAGCTTGATCTATAGGTAGTAGTCACCATTTCAGGGGAATAAAGACTATACGTTGGGCAGTGAGAAATAAGCTGTTATTTCATTCATGCCGTAATTGGGAAATATTTTCCTTTCCTCCCCTTTTATGCCCCTTTGTTGTGAATATGGGTATGTCCTTGAAGTGGCTAGGTTCTGAAGGTTTTGTAGTCTTACATGCTTTCCGCTCTCATGATAGGATTGGGCTATTGTTGTACTTTATGGTCCCACCCACTGCAAATGTTTTTTTCTCAGTTTTCATGCGTTGGTTGAATTGGGCTGTTGAGAATTTGAATTGATAATGGACTGTATGCATAATTAAAAGTGTTCGATTGTTGTTAAATGGCTCTCAAACGAAGTTTGTTGCAATTATATTAGACATGATGGTCTTTTTTGATGCAATCTTGCGTGCTACCGACCTACTACTCGTCCGATCGATTTTTCCGTCTGACCATTTGACTTTGTCCCTAAAAACTGGATAAACAGGTAAAGCCCGGAGGGCATTAAGTTACTGAGAAGTGTTGCTCTGATCTTTAAAATTTGTGTAAGCTTCTTTATCAATTTATGATGAAATCTGCTTGTAATAGCAACTGTTAATTTTTAATTAAAACGTAAAGCTCAAATGGGTATTATAGCATTTGGGTAAAACGCATGTAACCACTTGAAACGCTTTGGTGTGTTTTAAACTGCTCTAATTAGGGGTTTTTGAGAATATTTATTTTGCGCGTAAATGACAGCTGTTTGATCCTTGAAGTCAAACAAGGAGCCTTGGTAATGTGCGTTCGCACATAATGTTCCGACCTCGCTCATCCACATTTTAGATTTGATTTCCAAAAGAGTAAGATTCAGAAAACTTGGATCTTTTGCGTTTATGCCCCCAGACGCACGTGCTATATTTTTATATAATGATTTACTTTGTAATGACACGTGCTCTGTAATTGGGGGGAACCTAACGTACTGGGGGCACAAACGGAAAAGATCCAAAAAAATTTAAACTTGACCAAAATCATTGGTGTATGAATAAAAAAATGCTTTAGACTCAATCTTTTAAATTAAACTATGCCGTTGTGGAGGGACGATTAGATATGCCCTTAATAAGAGTACGAGACAAGAAATACAAAAAAATCAAATAACAAAACCGAACATTAATTACGACCAAAACTTAATTTTATATATTTTAAAAAACACTTTACAATGTCAAATTAGCATTGCATCAAAACTAAATTGAAAAATTACTTGTAATTCACTAAGAGACCTGCCCCTAATGTGACTTGGTAGTCTGTACTCAAAAGAGAACCTAAAGAGAGAAGTTAAAAAAATGTTTTAATTTTTTTAGAAAACCAGAAAATTTTAGACATGAAAAGCATTAGCTATCAACTGAAATCATTAAATAGGTTCATTTCTATTCTTAAAATAAGCCATTGAGACCTTTCATTATCCAGAATATGTCTTACGACATAACAGAACAGCAAATACTGAAAACAATGAAAAAATCTTAAAATTTCCTAACAATCAGTGTCCAAGCTATTAAAATGCTAGCTATTTGCATATAAATGGGCCTGAAGTCAGTGTCAATGGGACTTTTAATTAGATTGCTAATGTGACAGGATAGCCAAAATTAAACTCAAATAGGGGGAAAATTCCTGAAGTTTATGAAAGGTCGAAGAATCAAAACCAGAAAACCGTTATTTCAAGCTTGAAAATGATATTTTAAACAAATTTAAAAAATCAGCTCATCAAAAAAAAACAAATCCTGCCAATGACGGACCTAAGTTAAATTTTACCAGAAATAAGAAAATAAGAATAAAAAAGCCGAAAAAGTTTTTAAAAAATCAATAAATTCAGTCATGAAAACCATTAGCTATGGATCCTTAAATTGATTTCTTTTTTACCTCTAAAGGAAACCTGAGACCTGTCATTATCCAGAATAGATCATACGGCTACAGAAAGAAAGGCAAATATAGGAAAAAGTCAGAAATTTAATTAAATTTTTGGGGAAAAAGGCGTTGAAGTCGGTAAAACCAAAACCTATACACTATAAACCCTGGATATGTTCAATTGCGCCTTCTTTCAACGCCGTTGTTGTGATTTGTATTCTGTCATTAACGTAGAAATGTGACGAGACAATAAAAACGAATACACAAAACAAAATAAAATGGAAAATTGTATGAAAAATGAAAACTGTCTCAAAGCTTTAAACCCATTTCTGAAAACGTAAAACGCGGTGGTGGCGACTAAGTTTTCACTAGAAAATGATGCCACCTCTCTGCTGGAACAGGTAAAAGATGACAGAAATAAGATAAAATTGGCAAAATCTCAAAAAGCCACAAATTGTTTGGCAAACAAATATTTTTGAAAATTCCTCAAAACAAAAGCTTTCAACAATGAAAACTGGATAGATTATCTTTTAGCTCCTTAGGATGCCAATTGGACCTGTCATTGGCGAGACTAAGTCTTAGGCTTCAAAATAACAACAAATTTAAAACCCATATTTCAAAAAAAAATTACGCAAAAAAAATAACAGCCATGAAAACTTCTGAATATATATATATATATATATATATATATATATATATATATTTATATTGGGCCTCATTTGCACGCAAGATCTGCCGATAATTGATCAATATGCAATCGTTCTGGTGTTATAGCAATCCGGTAACTAACTTGAAAGAAACACACAAAAAAAACGAAAAAATTAAGAAAAACATTGACCTGTACAATTCGAAACCACGAATGGACCAAAACTAGCCTTTTTATTGCTGTTGAACTTAGGAAACACGTTATTGTTCCAAATGTTAGCAAAATATATAATTGGTCAAAAAGTCAATATATCAAAAATAATTAATGAATTTTTGATTATTGTAGAGTTGAATTGGATAAAATACCGGCATGTTTACTTTCTGAGCGCTCTGATAGCAAACAAAATTAAAACTAGCGATTTTGGTTGTTGGAGAAGATTGTCAGCAGTTTTTAGGTCTGCTTAAACAAAATGTGCTTTAGAGGTGCATTTATGATAAAAAAAAATCTAGCCAAAATGTTAACAATTTTGGATCAACTTGTTCAGCAATTTTATTCCGTCTTTAACATTAAAACCATTAACACTTCTGTTAAAAATTTTAACATTTTTTTAAACAAAATTGATAAATACGGAAAATTTGAATAAATACAACTGAAATTGGTCAAATGTTCACAAAAATTTAAACCTCGATAACTCCGTGAAAAATCGAAATTCAAAAAATCTTTTTAATTCTACCTTCTACGCTGAACGCGTTTTCTAATGACACCACGCACTACTCTACAATGAATGTATTGATTGGCCAAAATTGACTGAACAAAAATAGTTCCTCCCCCACCATGGTGGGTCGGAACAACAATAGTGCACCTGATAAAGAGAAATACTATGATGAGAACTATCCTAAAATTGCTTCGATTGCTTGAAATTTTTAGTAAGTTCACGTGGGATCAGCTGAATGAAACTGTAGTGCCTCGATACAGAGTTCAGGTGGATGAAATCTTGCAGGCTAGAAGAGAGGTCAATCAGTACAAAGACAGCTCAAGAGACAATAACTTTCTCAGGGGCAAACAGAGGCTTAAAATGAAACGTCTCCGTAAGGGAGACTTAAATCCAGATTCTGAAACCGGTGACCGTAATGATGATGATGTGAAACCGCCTGATGGCAGTGGTCAAAATCCATCTGGAGCAAATGGACATATTTTAGAACACAGCAAAGATGAAAGCAAATTATCAAAATTGAAATTGATGAGAAATTATTTGTCTAAAAAATCTAAGGGCGATATGAAAAATTTGAGAGGCGATGCAAACGCGAAGCAATTAAAATTTGCGAGTACTGTTGATCATCTGAGATCCGAAAAAATTGTGACGTCTGAAAGTGAATTTGGAGACGATATTTTGTCAAAGATATTCACTGGTTAGCATAAGCAGAGGCCGAGAAATAATGGTGATTGAACTTGAACAATCACAAAGTGTCGATTCTCAGAGCAAGAAGCGGAATGTAGACGCTGGACAGAGATACAGTGGCTGATTTTGAAACTACAAAAATGATACTTCATTTATTGTTGCTACACTTCTAAACACCGTTTTGTTGTTTGAGAACAATTGCTGGAAATATTAGCATTCAAAAGTTATTTTTAGATCGTTGTGAGTTGTTGGATTAAAGTGAGAACTATCAGCTGGTATATTTGATTTATTTACATAGGAAGTGAATATCGTGACTGAAGTCCAGCTTTTATGAGCTGAAGAAATTTGTTAGCAATGCAAAATGCGATTTAGCTTCCTCATCATGCAGTCCTATGAAAATTTAGTTCTGATTTCTCTGACAATAATAATAAAAAGCGTCTTTGCTAGCGGATTTTGCAATTTTTTGCAGATTTAGTAATGTCACGGTCGTAACAAAGACACTGATGAAGTCATAATGGAATTTATTCCTTTCGCAGTATGTCCAGACCTTCTGCAGCTCCCAAAGCTTCCAAGTAATTCTTCCTAAAATGACTAGACAACACGGCGGAAGACACCACAGCTTTTCAAGTGTCTCTGAGTTCCGAGATGTTGACTCAATTCTCGGACACTTGTCGGGACCAGCATATCGGAAGAATTGCTCAGCATTATTTGGATCGGAAGTGTTTGAAGATTGTTCAGCTGAGGATTCGAATCAGAGCTTTGGACTAATTAACTTGTTGTGGAATTTGATGTTGTGGTTTCGGCGTCCCAAATCACTCAAAGAAAAAGATGGTGACGGTTGTCAACAGATTGCTACGAATCAAGTGCAATATAGCAAACTGAAATATGCGGCTCCAAGTGGTCAACAAATATCATATGGTAAGATTGGCTTGAGTTGTTAATAGCCGCCGCCAGCCTTTCGAACGGCTATTGTTTAGGCGCTCTCATTTTTACAATTCAAACAATTTGAATTGTATTGGGGCGCTGTCTTTTTTTAAGATCTGTTCACAAATTTCCATGATTTTTGAAGTCAAATTGGAGTAGTGATTTTGGTCACGCCGAAACGAAGTGGAACGAAAAAGCGAGTGGCTTTGCGATGTGAATTTTTTCACTCTAACTTTAAAGTAGAGTGAGAAAACGGTGTTTGAACAAAAATTCGCTAGGGATTTGTTCACATGCGGCAACTTCACTTCGAATTTTACTGGTTTTTTTTTCGATTTTTTGGATCGGATTTTTTTCTAAACGTCTTTCCCAATCCATTCATAGCTCATTCTAGGCTTAGTTTTTTAAACCAAATTTCAATTTCTCGCGAGTTGTTTTTTGTTCACATGCAGCATTTTGACACTGATTTTTTGTTCTTTTTTGGTTTTTTATCTGTTTTTTAGAAATGGTTTTCCCAATTCACTCATAGTCCGTTTTAGGTCTAGTTTTTTAATAAGTCAATGAAAATTCTTTGAATTGTACGTCAGTACTCGTCCTGCTATGTTTTTTAAATTCGCTTTACCTTTTGATCACGTTTTTCGTTTTACATAAGTGACGATTTTCAGTTTTGACTGCTGGCTTACTTCACTCACTGATTCAACTAAATGGATTTCAAATTCTTCCATGAATTGAATGACGCAATATAGTGAGTATTGTAAAAGTCAAAGGAGCAATTCAAAAGAGTATGCAAGCTGCCTTTGGAATTAAGAATGGTGTTTTTGTTTATACGTTCTTTTGAAATGGCGAGAAATGTGGGTTAATTTTTTTGCTAAGCGAGCATTTTTCGTTTGAGTTCGTCATTGTCAAGTTGTTTTTTACAGTTCTAAGTTATACGTTGTCGAAAAGCTGATTTTGAACTAAAGTAATAACATGGGAGTTGTTTTGGTAAGGTTTTGACGTTTTTGGTCATTAAAATGAGTTTAATGCTAAATTGGTGGATTTTAATTGCTATCGAACGAGTTTTAAGCAATTGTTTTCAATGCGTTTTCTTGCAAAATGTTGGATGGACAATTTTTGCGTGACTTTTTCACACTTGAATGCTTGCTTCAATTTGGTCTCATTCTGAAAAGTTTGCTGCTAAAATAAAAGCGATTTTGAGCGAAAGTCAAAGCCATTGAAGCTTAGTGGTAAAGATCTCACGCTGACATCCTGGAGGTCCGGAAATTGAACCCCACGTGGGCTCGTGTTTTGCACGCATAAAATATTTCTAAGCTACTACCCCCTCTAAATTATAGAGCTCCCGTCTGTCGTTCATGATTTTTAAAGTCAAATTCAAGTGATGGTTTTAGTTACGCCAAAACAGGAAAAACCAAGTGGACGAATAAAAACCAAGCTTTTTGTGGCTTAATTTTGTTCGCTCTAATTTTAAAGTAGAGCGAGAAAATGGTGTTTGAGCAAAAATTAGCGTTCTTTCTAGTGCTTTTGTGTTCACATGGGTCAGTTTGGCTGCAATTTTTTAAAATGTTTTTTTTTTCAGTTTTTTGATCGGATATTTTGCAATCCATTCATAGTCCAGTCCATTCACAATCCATTCTAGGTCTAGGTTTTGTTTATTTATTGAAAATCTTCTTAAAAGCATGGCGTGTGATGCTATGTTTTTTACTTTGTCGAACAAAAATTTGTATCATTTTATCTTAGTTGACAGCTTGTTCAATATTTCGCGTGAAACCTTTTCAAATTCTTTAGGCTAGTTTCACTTTTTAGCTAGTTTTTTAAGTGTTATTTTAACATCTCGAATTCTGATTGATTTTGATACTATACCTTTTGTTAAGAAACAGGATTCTGTCAATCTACGCAATGAAATCAAAATGGTTTGTACTTTATAAATAATATTGCACTATAATTTTTTTTCATTTTTTCTGTTTTTTCAATTCCAGTAAGTTATAGGATTCAATGGAGTCTTTTTTCCTCTAATCTGAGGGTAGATTTGTCATTTTGAAGCAACTGCTCTCTTTCGTCCTCAAGCAGAATGATCGATTTTAATTTTGTACTCTTGTTGTCAAATTTGCTATCTGTCTATTTAATTTATCTCGATATTTTTGACCTTATTTATGGGATTTTCTGCTTTTGATTTCGGTTACGGTGAAATTGGAAATGGAGCGGATAAACAAGATGCTTCTACGTATTTCACCACGTAGTGACTCTAATTTAAAAGAAAATGAGGACCAAAAGTTAATTTTCTCAATACTGGGGTTTCTATTCGTCTGTGGCACTTGAAGAATTCAATTTTGCTATTACTTCGAAATTTTGAAATATATTTTGGCAATTCATTGTTAACCTAGAGTTATGCGCCGTGCAGAATGCGTGGTCGAAGATGACTCCTCGGGTTTTTCGTGGATTTTTTTGCTATGTTTTTTTAATTGCTTTCAAATATAGTTAGTAGCAATTATATAAGTTCTGTGATCTTTTGTGAATTTTTGTTGGACGCCTTTTTAATTTTTTCCTCAAAAACGGGATAAACTGGGAGAGCACTGAGGGCATTAGGTTGCTGAGCAGATCTATTGAAGCTTTACTAGTCTTTAAGTTTACAATTCACGAAAGCTGCTGAGATATAATTTGACTCTGCGCAGTTTGGACTTCCCTCGCTTCAGCACCCCCCCGCCCCCCAAAATAACAACCCGTAATGCGTTCCTTATTTCTATTCCCTAGACTCCCCCTCTCTTAAGCCCGCTCTAGCCTCACTTAGCCGAAGCGAACTGCTCTGTTTGCCGGTCGTTGGAGAGGATTTCGGTCAGTGTTTGTCTGTTATGTTACATCGTTCAATCAATGGACAAATTTTTCGAAGACATACCGTAGTTTGGTAAATTTGTTTTCGAAGGTATGATTTTTTCAGTTGGAAGCAAACAGAGACAACAACGTCACCTCACATCTTCAATATATCAACAGAATATCGACAGTAACGTAGTTGCTGCTTCTCAGCAGAACTTGCAACTTAAACTACTCTGGCGATGGATACTCATAGCATTAACCGTGTCCACTTTGTCCATAGTTGCATGTATATTTGTGGCCTTCTGTATAATTGCGAACAGCACAGGACGCTGGATTGTGCCTCTGGATGCCTCAAAGTGGTTACTGAATACAGTTCCGACTGGATCCTCTCTGATTAATTACAACAGTTTCCCTGTTACTTCAGAGCAAGATGCAGTTCATGGATTAAGTTCAGAGACAAGTTAGTCTTGCAGAAGTTGAACTTTCATTTTTTCGCATTACGAGGCACAATTTTGAAAAGACTCGAGAATGTTTATTTCAAACTTTTCGCATGGCTTAAGAACAAAATTTGTGATGGAAAGAAAGCTTGATTCATGTCAAACTTGAGTCATGTCAAACAATGCTGATAATAAGTAGCAACAGCAATGCCAGAATTTGAAATTTATTTTTAGAGCTAAATTCTGAGTTGGTCGAATAAAAGCAACAGCGATGCCGATGATTTAAACTGATTTTTCTGTTACAAAACGTGTTGCACATTAAACGTGGCCAACAGTTTTCTGTTTCTGAATGTCTGGCGCACTGCACGAGGAGCTCAAATAATTTGAAAAGTCCTGAATCGTGGCGGGGAAGTTAAACAACTCGAATCAGAATGATACCTCAATGTTTCCCTTGTCCGGCAACGAGAATAATTCCGTTACCGGTTGCAACTGAAAGTGATAATAACAATAACCTGTATTTTTATTGACACCCAAGATTTTTAAATTTGACATGAAAAAAAATTAATGAAAATTAACAAATGTTTCCAACTGATTATTTGGCGACTATACTATAAAGATGAGAAACGAGATAGAACGTTTAAAAAATTGTTTGGCTCAATCAGTTGGTGACTGTGCTTCAGGCGAGACGAGGGATCGAACCAGTGCCATATCTTCATCTCACCTGCATGTGTCCAGACTGAAGCCAGACGGTAGTCTCCTCACACAGGAGGCAGTCCAGGCCATGCAGGCTGCCAATCACCTTCTCATGCAAGGTTACACAGCATAACAACCATATTGCAGTAGTAAATAGAATTTATAACACTGCTCTCGGGTTTCCACTTATGTTTCGGCCCTTTTTTAGTTAAGTTTCATTTAGATCTAGTTAATATTTCACCTTTACAAAGTAGTCTACATGTCCTCCTATAAGCTGTCTGAACATTACGTTTAGTTGCGTCTATTACTTCGGAGTGGTGCGGTTTCCTTTTCTCCCGTAAACAAAATTTCTATTTTTATAATCTTGTGTGATCAAACTAATGTTTGCTTGTTTTTGCATTGATATTAGTTATCATGGTCTGACAAGAGATAAGAATAATCCATTATAATTATTACAATTATTATTATAACCTATACAATTATTAAGAGTAAAATTAGAAGGAGCAATTTCTACCCTGATCGTTAGTTATGGCCTTAACTACGAGGACAGACTGATGAGTAGGTGTAAGCAACTTCGCTGACTGTCCCCTCCGGTGCAAAACCTTGCTTGCTTTTATTCGTAAGTACACTTTAACAGAAATAAATTTATTAGACAGTTATACTTGTTTATAATAACTGTAATGTAAAATTTTGCGCAAATGCTTTGAAGCGAAGAAGGTGTTGATGAGGTATTGTTATAGGAGGGAGACAGGACAAAGCGAAGAGGTTGTTGAACCACGCAGTGAAACTGTGTCCCAAATCGCCAGATGTCTGGATTCAACTTGGAAACTACCTCGAGTTCTATGAACGTAACCTGGTTGAGGTTAGTAAAGCAAGAGTTCTGAGAGTAAGAGTGCTTTCATCTATGCCAAGGAGCCATCTATTAAATGGTTTTTATAGCTGCGAAGCTGTAAGCTGAGCGTAGCTATATTGCGGTGCTCTTGGTTTTTTTTGTTTCGTCGTCTGACGCTTTATTTTCGTTTTACATTTGTTCTAGAACATTCTGTCTCGTCACTGCTGAAATGGCTTTTTCGCGCTTGATTTCACGCTTTCTGCGTGACCTAAATTGCGGTTATTCAGAAACGGAATCTGTTCCTAAAACAAAATTGATTGTAAGAAAACAGATTTTATGGTCCGACAGCCGAGTGGTTAAGGCGACTGGCTGCTAATCCGGAGATCGCCGGTTCGAGACGCGACAGGGAAACTTTTCTTTTCACCCAAAAACAACCTCCTTTGAAATAAACTTGTAAGTTTTATAGGCGGCGGCGATAACTATTATCAACTCACTTCTGTATCTTTTTCCATCTGTATTTTACGGCACGCAAGTCTATTTCGCAGCTATTCCGGCAATCTGCCGGCTATGTTTTGAAATAAAATGTTTACACCATTTTTTGATTTTTTTTTAAAGAGTTATGTTATCCAAAAAGTCCCTGAGGCGTGATTTCCAAAGATTTTTAATGAAAATCCTTCCATAATTATCTAGCGGTGTTAGGTTTTATGGAATTTTTGCGTGACGCTTTTGACTTGTTGATATGATTTTTGAAAGCTTAATTTCTTCATTTTTGCTGGCTGAAATAGCTATGATTAGAGTTCTATGATAAATGTAACTTTCCTCAGATTTTTAAAGCAATGCTTTGTCCCATAAAAAAAAGAAAAACATCGTTAATTCCTTTGAGTATGAACTATAAAATACAGAACATAGTTTAAAGGCAATGTAGTGTTAAGAAGTATAAATGAAACAAACGTTACATATTGTGAAAGTTTAAAATTGTATTAAATTTACAATGTGCTAAAATATCGACAAATTAAGAGAGATGAATTATAATTGAGGTAAAGATAATTGAAGATCTCAAATTTACAAATTGAGCAACCTGATGAAAAGTATGTACGGTTTGGATCATCTATGGAATAGGAAATTGTGAAGTGTTCCCTACCTTAATATTCCCTCGATGCAAAATATAATACCTTACCGAGATTTTGATAAGACAACATTTCCTGGAACACCTTGGTCAGATATTGACCAGATCGAATCGATATGTCCAGAAATTATCTAGACGCAACTTGCTACGATCTTGATGACTCTTGGCAAAAAGTCCTGATAATGTGAACATATCTTGATGTTACCTTGCCCTGTAATATATTAAGATCGTGTGAAAGTTACTGTAAATTTCATTTTTAGGCCGAATCGATGTACAAGAAAGCTTACATTTGTGACCCCTACAATTCTCACGCAGTTACACTTATCAAGCGGGCAGACCCGCAAGTTCAAGAAATATATTCGGAAATCTACCGGAGAATTGATCGGAAGCGGGATATCATTGCACAGGTGCCACCAAGCGACCCCGCACTACGTCGCGCAATGCGAGAAACATATTACTTACACATATATCACACGAATGCGATTGAAGGAAATAGTTTGTCTTTGTTGCAGACCAGATCAATTATCGAAACAGGCTACGTAGTTCCGGGGAAAACTATCAAAGAGCACACGGAAGTCTTGGGTCTCCACGATGCCTTGGGCTATATTAACGCGACACTAGTTAATAAACCGGGACCTGTAACTATCGATGATTTGTTAGAAATTCACAAAAGGGTTCTAAGTTATGCCGATCCACATATTGCGGGCATTTTTCGTAATCACCAGGTGTATATTGCCAATCACATTCCCCCGTCTCCTGACTTGATTGAACAAGAAATGAACAACTTTTTCCTATGGCTCAAATCAGAGTCAGTATCTAAATTACACCCCATAGAGCTAGCAGGTCTAGCGCATTATTGGCTGGTACATATTCACCCTTTTGTCGATGGTAACGGTAGAACTGCTCGTTTGTTAATGAATTTGATATTAATGCAATCGGGTTTTCCACCAGTCACGATTAGTTTTTCAGACCGTCTTTCTTATTACGAGTTCCTTCAGTTGGGTAATGAAGGCGATATTCGGCCGTTTTTGCGCTTCGTTGCTAGTTGTACGGAACGGTCCCTTGACGCTTATTTGGACGTTACAGGCAAACAGATTTTACCTCAAGAATCGGCGTCGGATGAAATCGACGGCGAACAGCGCAAACGCCGAATCGAGTCATTATTTGAGAATGCAATTCCGTTGTCTTATGAAATTGACCGTGCTGAAGTTTCGAAGCCTTCAAAGGATAATCTAACGGATGTCAGTGACTTTCCAAGTATCGATAATGGTAATGATGAAATTGAAGATAGCCCTAGCATCGATAATGTTCATCATGGACCTCAAACGGAGCAATCAGCATCACAGAGGTCAAAGAGTGAACCCAAATGCCCTTTCGAAGAGGAATTTTGCAAATAGCGTATGATGACCATTTAATTCCATTTCAAGGTCAAAAGGTGCTCTTTTATGTGTGTTATTATGTCTTTCATTGGAGAGATTTGTTGATTCATTTGCTTAATATTTTGACCTCACTCAATGTATAGTTTTGTAGTTAATAGAAGAGTAAATTTATCGATTAGATGTTGGTTTAATGCTCCCTACAGGTGTAGTTATACTGATAGGAATAGAATTTGGAAACTAAAGTCTTATTTCTCCGAGCTGCCTTATTGTCCTCTAAGCTGTCTAGGCTAACATCCGCCTGGTATTAGTAAATATAGCTTCTAATCAAAACATTTCCTGTCACTGATTTTTCGGAAAGTGCATAACATTTTGAGTAAAGTTTACGTGCAATATTTAGACTAGTCATGCATGATTAATTAACGAAAATTGCGGTTTTCTGATGTCGGTTTTCTAATGCGAAGATGCTATCTATAAATTTCTCCTTCACTTAACTGACTTTTTAAGGGGCTTAAATGTCTGCTGAAATTTATGGAATAATCGGTGATAGTAAATTGCACGTATACTTTACTTCACGTGCGATAGTTTACGAACAATGCTCTGAAAAGAGAGTGGGCTTCGTTTCTTAGCTCAACTTTTTATCCAAATCGAATCATTTTAATTGCTCTCAAACGATTAAATCGGAAGAATTATTTGGTCCTGTTATTTTTAGCAATTTTTCGCTTATCGTTTTTCAACTGACCGTTTCTGATTTTCCGAATGGCTATTGCACGCTTGAGGTCTTGATTTTTGCGTCATCCAAATTGCTCTCATTTAAGCTAGTACGAAGATTCGGTTCATTTCGGAAGTCTTCCTGCAATGTCTTTTTGAATTTATAGAAGGAACATTCTGCGAACTGAAGGTCATTATGAAACATCTGAAATTATCAGCAAAAGTTTGATACTTGAGTAATTTTCTGAACTTAATTTGATTGCTTCCTTTGCCGTCAAAAAAGATTTTGGTCCATAGAATTTCAGCAAAGTGAAAGAATGGATTGATAGCTACGAATAGTTTTTTCCTTGTAAAAAATTTGAGGTATTTTTAATTGCTCTCAAACGAAGTTTGTAGCAATTATATTAGTCCTGTCGTTTTTTTAATGCGATTTTTCGCTTGACCGATTTTTCGTCTGACGCTTTCGACTTTTCTTCCTCAAAAACGGGATAAACAGGTAGCGCCCAGTGGGCATTAAGTGCTCTCAGAGCCTTTCAGCTCTGTTTCAGCTCAAACTGTTTTGGAGACTCATACTTATACTTTTGGTGTGAAGGGCGGTTCTTAGAGGTTGAAGACACCCCCGCTGTTGACCCCCCCCCCCCCCCCTATTGCCCCCACCCCCCACCGCGCTGCTGCCCCCAACCCAATGACATTTTTTGATTTTTGTCAGCCCTAGGTGTCAAGGAACCTCCTTTAGGTTTTAAAAATAGGTTACTGCGTAGTTTCTGGTGGTAATGTAATGGTTTCAACATTTTACCATCACGAATTTTCGCATTTTTTTTGACAAAACGTGCAATTTTTTTCAAATTTTTTGACTTTTTTTTCCTTATTCAGGTCTTTCCAGACGCAGGGGCCAGAAAACATCCTATGGGGTTAGATAATAAGTTACTGACAATTTTTTAATGGTAATGGAATAGTTTTTCCATATTTTAATGTCACCAATTTCTTAAATAATGTCACCAATTAATGTCACCAATTTTTTTTTATAAAACTTGCTTTTTAAGTTTTAAATTATTTGTCCTTTTGAAGATTTTTTCAGCCTTAAGAGCCAAGGAGCCTCCTCTAGGGTTTGAAAATAGGTTTCTGAATAATTTTTAGGTTAAATGGAATGTCTTGCAATAGTTTAACATCCCGAATTTTAGCATATTTTTGATTTTTTTTTCCAATTTAGTCATTATTCAGATTTTCTGAGCCTCAAGGGTCAAAAAAACCTCCGCTAGGGTTTAATAATAAGTTACTGGAAAATTTTTCTTGGTCATGGATTATTTTCAACTTTTTAATATCAAGTTTTAACAATTTTTTTTTAAAACTTGCAAATTTTTTTGAAGTTTTTTGATTTTTTTTGTCATTTTTTAGGTTTCTCTAGCATCAAGAGCCGCGAAATTGCCTCATGGGTTTGATAATATGTTTTTGTTTAATTTATAGTTGTAATGGAATGTTCTTCAAGATTTCAATCTCACGAATTTAAGCAATTTTTAAAAATGTTCGCAATTTTTTCATGTTTTTGAGTTTTTTCCGGCAACAGAGGCCCTGGGACCTCCTCCAAGGTTTGATAATAAGCTGCTCAATAGTTTCTAGAGTTAATGGGATTGTGATCAACTTTTTTATGACTCCAGTAGTAATACTTAAGAACTTTAAAACTTTTAGTATTAAAGTAATAAAATTAAAACTTCTCAAATTTTTGGAAAATTTTCATGTTCCAAGCGTATGGATCTTGATGAGCTAGTGAAACTACTTCAGGCTTGAAACAGGGATACTGGATAGTCTCTTGAGAAAATGAAATGCTTCTTAAGATATTATTGGCTTGAAATTTAGCAAGATTTTGTTAGAATTTGCAATTTTTTCCAAATTTTTTCAATATTTGTTTTTTTTCTGAGTATAACGACCATTACTGGCCAACGAACCTTTTCGAGTCTCGGACATGGGTTACTTGACAGAACTTTCGAGACAAAAAATTGTTTTGATTTTTTTATTGTGGAGTTTAAAACTTTTTTTTAATATTGCCTGTTTCAGTTTTTTTCTATATGATTTATTTATTAACAAGGTTAGAAAACTTGACTTTCGTATTCAGAAACGGGATAAAGAGGTAGCGCCCTGAGGACACTAAGCCGTGGCTAGCTGTTGACGAAGACAACCGCTCTCCGGTCGTTTGAGAGCAATCCGCCCGACGTTAGTCGGTTATGTTTTACACTGAAGCCGTAGACTATTATTACTTTGATAAATGTCTAACCAAGCTTAGAGACTTTCAGCTCACTAGTCTCCAAGTGTGCTATTCACAGAAAGTGTTTTGGAGACCTATACTTATGGTCAAAGTGAAAAATCACATTGTAAACCACTTTTTTCTGCCCTTATTGTGCAACATCCTCATTACTGCGAACTTTTGCTGCCTTGAAGTTTCATCCAATTGTTTATATTTTAACTTAGAAGTGATGAATCCAAGTGAAACTTGGCCCTATCTCATCCATAAGGTTTCTTTTTTCTCAATTGAGATGTGCTTTCGAAACACTGGTCTTCAACGAAATATGCAGAGGAAATTTTATTCTAAGTTTCAGAAGTAGCTAATTCCTCTTCGCCTATCATGAGAATATTGAACCCGAAAAATTTCGAGATAGAACCCGAACAAATTAGCTAAATAAAAGGCCTAATCAAACTATCCTGTTTTAGAGAGCTCTTGCGGCTCAAAGAAATAAGAAAATACATGTGTGTGCCCGAAGAAAGGGCGCATCGAGTGTTACTATAAACAACAAACTATGGGGACATAAAATGAAGACTGTATGTAATAGCCAATTCGATTTGGCTTCCACAGATTAAGTGTCGTCCAACAGATTAAAACTCAACTGCATTCCGAAATTGTTCAATCAGAAAAAAATCAAATTTAAAAAGCATCTAAAAACGCGTAGAAAACTCATTTGAAACAAAGTAACAAATAGGAGAAATTTGATGAACACTGAGAGAAATGCAACTTTCTGAAGAGAAGCTAGCAAGGTATTGGAAGCATTAGCTACATACGAGAAAGCGCTGACAGAAAATGGGATATCTCAATAACGAGCAACTGAAACCTATCAATTAATCTATTAATTCAAGTAATTAAATCTTTATTGGTCAGAAAGACAATTGAACAGTTGTAATTTTTTAAAGTGTTTTAAATGCTGTTGTGCGATTTTTCTGAAAAAATGGTTCAAAAGTGTTGACGGTCGCGAACAGATGGATCAATTGACATCTGAATCAAGTTAAAACTAATCATCAAAAAGTCACGAGCTGAAGACATTGCGACGAATGATCAGTAAAATGGAGAATAAAAGGTTCAGACGAAATTGAAAGTTTTTTATTGAGAAACAAGTCTCTAAGTGGTTTAATCGCTTCACTATTAATCGAAACGTAATCAATGAAATCGCCAAAAAATGATCTATGATAGGGTTTGAACTAGAAAAATTTACCAAGATTTCTCAAAAAGAATGTCACGAAATTATAAAGTGTATCGGAATTTCACCAGGTGATTCTTTTAACTACAATTAGACGTCAGTCAGAATTTTTTCAAGCAGTCGTCAAAAATGCGGTTATTGAAATGAAAACAGTAAAACATTGGTCGCTGAAATGTGTATTCTATCTCAGCACTAAAAAAAGTTTGACTCCCAATTGACTACAAAATTATTGAAATGTTTGAGCAGATCTTTAAAAATGACTGCGTCGAAATACAATTTAAATAAATTGAAAAATTAGAAGCTCAGTAATAGTCGGTGGAGTACATCCAAGTACGTGAATTGCTGCTAACAGTTCAAGTTGATTGTTGGTTTCAATATTTGAAACAATAGCACAGAAAACAACTTCGATAGCTGCACAAATTGTACTAAATCAGAAAAATTCTCAAACAAATTTGTGACGTGTCAAGCTAAATATTGCGAAAATCAATGCGCAATGCACAAAAATTGTGTCGGCTGTGTAGAAAATTGGATCTACGAAGCTATCTCCTAAGCACAACTTTTGTATGTTCGATAAGAAATATCTATAACTCCGAGATATAAGTCTGAGATACCCTTGAATAAGCGGCAAGTTGTCTCAAATGATCAAATTGAACCATTTCAAAAATTTGATCAAGTTTATGCGAAATTGGTGCTCAAAAAGTCATTGAAGTTTCTCTTTGTAGAGAAATGGTAGATGCAAAGAGCTTTAAGTTGCTATCACATATGCTAGTCTGAGATGCTCCCAAAACACTCAAAAAGTTGAATTTGCGATCATTTTTTTTGTAAATACTGATATGTAAATTACGTAGTTTTGCTTTTAGCTTGATTTTCACTTGTACTAATTATTTGGATAGTACTAATTATTTGGATGCTTATAGATAGTAAGTTATTATAATTCGGTCTGCATCACATTAGTGAGCCAAAATGGAATTCTTTAAACGTTCAATTTTGTGAAATTTTTAAAGTTGAATTTGAGATCACATTTTTGTAAATACTGATATGTAAATTACGTAGTTTTCCTTTTAGCTTGATTTTCACTTGTTCTAATTATTTGGATAGTACTAATTATTTGGATGCTTTATAGACAGTAAGTTAATATAATTCGGTCTGCATCACATTGATGAGCCAAAATGGAATTCTTTAAACTTTCAATTTGGTGAAATTTTTAAAGTTGAATTTGCGATCATTTTTTTTTTGTAAATACTGATATGTAAATTACGTAGTTTTGCTTTTAGCTTGATTTTCACTTGTACTAATTATTTGGATAGTACTAATTATTTGGATGCTTTATAGATAGTAGTAAGTTAATATAATTCGGTCTGCATCACATTAATGAGCCAAAATGGAATTCTTTAAACTTGAAAATTTTTGTGAAATTTTTAAAGTTGTATTTGCGATCATTTTTTTTATAAATACTGATATGTAAATTACGTAGCTTTCCTTTTAGCTTGATTTTCACTTGCACTTATTATTTGGATAGTACTGATTATTTGGATGCTTTATAGATAGTAAGTTAATATAATTCGGTCTGCATCACATTGATGAGCCAAAATGGAATTCTTTAAACTTTCAATTTGGTGAAATTTTTAAAGTTGAATTTGCGATCATTTTTTGTAAATACTGTATGTAAATTACGTAGTTTTGCTTTTAGCTTGATTTTTACTTGTACTGATTATTTGGATAGTACTAATTATTTGGATGCTTTATAGATAGTAAGTTAATATAATTCGGTCTGCATTACATTAATGAGCCAAAATGGAATTCTTTAAACTTGAAAATTTTTGTGAAATTTTTAAAGTTGAATTTGCGATCATTTTTGTAAATACTGATATGTATATTACGTAGCTTTCCTTTTAGCTTGATTTTCACTTGTACTAATTATTTGGATAGTACTAATTATTTGGATGCTTTATAGATAGTAAGTTAATATAATTCGGTCGCATCACATTAATGAGCCATAATGGAATTCTTTAAACTTTCAATTTTGTGAAATTTTTAAAGTTGAATTTGCGAGAATTTTTTAAAATACTGATATGTAAATTACGTAGTTTTCCTTTTAGCTTGATCTTCACTTGCACTTATTGTTTGGATAGTACTAATTGTTTGGATGCTTTATAGATAGTAAGTTAGTTTAATTCTGTCTGCATCACATTAATGAGCCAAAATGGAATTCTTTAAACTTTCAATTTTGTGAAAATTTTAAAGTTGAATTTGCGATCATTTTTTGTTAATACTGATATCTAAATTACGTAGTTTTCCTTTTAGCTTGATTTTTACTTGTACTAATTATTTGAATAGTACTAATTATTTGGATGCTTTATAGACAGTATGTTAATTTAATTCGGTCTGCATCACATTAATGAGCCAAAAGGGAATTCTTTAAACTTTCAATTTGGTGAAATTTTTAAAGTTGAATTTCCGATCATTTTTTTTGTAAATACTGATATGTAAATTACGTAGCTTTCCTTTTAGCTTGATTTTCACTTGTTCTAATTATTTGGATAGTACTAATTATTTGGATGCTTTATAGATAGTAAGTTAATATAATTCGGTCTGCATCACATTAATGAGCCAAAAGGGAATTCTTTAAACTTTCAATTTTGTGAAATTTTTAAAATTGAATTTGCGATCATTTTTTTGTAAATACTGATATGTAAATTACGTAGCTTTCCTTTTAGCTTGATTTTCACTTGTTCTAATTATTTGGATAGTACTAATTATTTGGATGCTTTATAGATAGTAAGTTAATATAATTCGGTCTGCATCACATTAATTAGCCAAAAGGGAATTCTTTAAACTTACAATTTTGTGAAATTTTTAAAATTGAATTTGCGATCTTTTTTTGTAAATACTTATATGTAAATTACGTAGTTTTCCTTTTAGCTTGAGCTTGATTTTCACTTGTACTAATTATTTGGATAGTACTAATTGGTTCAGACGAAATTGAAAGTTTTTTATTGAGAAACAAACTCTAAGTGGTTTAATCGCTTCACTATTAATCGAAACGTAATCAATGAAATCGCCAAAAAATTGATCTATGATAGGGTTTGAACTAGAAAAATTCACCAAGATTTCTCAAAAAGAATGTCACGAAATTATAAAGTGTATCGGAATTTCACCAGGTGATTCTTTTAACTACAATTAGACGTCAGTCAGAATTTTTTCAAGCAGTCGTCAAAAATGCGGGTATTGAAATGAAAACAGTAAAACATTGGTCGCTGATATTATGTATTCTATCTCAGCACTAAAAAAAGTTTTACTCCTAATTGACTACAAAATTATTGAAATGTTTGAGCAGATCTTTAAAAATGACTGCGTCGAAGTACAATTTAAATAAATTGAAAAATTAGAAGCTCAGTAATAGTCGGTGGAGTAAATCCAAGTACGTGAAGTTGCTGCTAACAGTTTAAGTTGATTGTTGGTTTCAATATTTGAAACAATAGTACAGAAAACAACTTCGATAGCTGCACAAAATGTACTAAATCAGAAAAATTCTCAAACAAATTTGTGACGTGTCAAGCTAAACATTGCGAAAATCAATGCGCAATGCACAAAAATTGTGTCGGCTGTGTAGAAAATTGGATCTACGAAGCTATCTCCTAAGCACAACTTTTGTATGTTCGATAAGAAATATCTATAATTTTCGAATTTTCATAATTTATCAATTTTAGACAGAACTCTAGTGAGTTTCTCTTTGTTCTCACTGTCTTGCAAAGTTTTCAAGACTAACTAGACAACGGGTAAAATGGCGGTTAATCAACAGGGTTTGAAAGGGAGAAAAAATATCAAAACATTTGCTAAAAATTTGTCTCTTAATTTTTTTCCCCGAAAACGCAAATTCTCATTTCAGATTGAGATAGATTATTTCTAGATCGAGATAGCTTTAGAAAGATAAGGCAGTTGTTGGTCTGAGATACCCTTGAATAAGCGGCAAGTTGTCTCAAATGATCAAATTGAACCATTTCAAAAATTTGATCAAATTTATGCTAAATTGGTGCTCAAAAAGTCATTGAAGTTTCTCTTTGTAGAGAAATGGTAGATGCAAAGAGCTTCAAGTTGCTATCACATATGCTAGTCTGAGATGCTCCCAAAACACTTAAAAAGTGTTGCAAAATTGTGGTAACAATAAGTACTAATTATTTGGATGCTTTATAGACAGTAATTTAATATAATTCGGTCTGCATCACATTAATGAGCCAAAGTGGAATTCTTTAAACTTTCAATTTCGTGAAATTTTTAAAGTTGAATTTGCGATCATTTTTTCGTAAATACTGATATGTAAATTACGTAGTTTTCCTTTTAGCTTGATTTTCACTTGTACTATATATTTGGATAGTACTAATTATTTGGATGCTTTATAGATAGTAAGTTAAAATAATTCGGTCTGCATCACATTAGTGAGCCAAATGGAATTCTTTTGAACTTACAATTTCGTGAATTTTTTAAAGTTGAATTTGCGATCATTTTTTTGTAAATACTGATATGTAAATTACGTAGTTTTCCTTTTAGCTTGATTTTCACTTGCACTTATTATTTGGATAGTACTAATTATTTGGATGCTTTATAGATAGTAAGTTATTATAATTCTGTCTGCATCACATTAATGAGACAAAATGGAATTCTTTAAACTTTCAATTTTGTGAAAATTTTAAAGTTGAATTTGCGATCATTTTTTGTTAATACTGATATGTAAATTACGTAGTTTTCCTTTTAGCTTGATTTTCACTTGTACTAATTATTTGGATAGTACTAATTATTTGGATGCTTTATAGATAGTAGGTTAAAATAATTCGGTCTGCATCACATTAGTGAGCCAAAATGGAATTCTTTAAACTTTCAATTTTGTGAAATTTTTAAAGTTGAATTTGCGATCATTTTTTCGTAAATACTATGTAAATTACGTAGTTTTCCTATTAGCTTGATTTTCACTTGTACTAATTATTTGGATAGTACTAATTTTTTGGATGCTTATAGATAGTAAGTTATTATAATTCGGTCTGCATCACATTAGTGAGCCAAAATGGAATTCTTTAAACGTTCAATTTTGTGAAATTTTTTAAGTTGAATTTGAGATCACATTTTTGTAAATACTGATATGTAAATTACGTAGTTTTCCTTTTAGCTTGATTTTCACTTGTTCTAATTATTTGGATAGTACTAGTTATTTGGATGCTTTATAGACAGTAAGTTAATATAATTCGGTCTGCATCACATTGATGAGCCAAAATGGAATTCTTTAAACTTTCAATTTCGAAAATTTTTTAAAGTTGAATTTGCGATCATTTTTTCGTAAATACTGATATGTAAATTACGTAGTTTTCCTTTTAGCTTGATTTTCACTTGTACTAATTATTTGGATAGTACTAATTATTTGGATGCTTTATAGATAGTAAGTTAAAATAATTCGGTCTGCATCACATTAGTGAGCCAAAATGGAATTCTTTTGAACTTACAATTTCGTGAATTTTTTAAAGTTGAATTTGCGATCATTTTTTTGTAAATACTGATATGTAAATTACGTAGTTTTCCTTTTAGCTTGATTTTCACTTGCACTTATTATTTGGATAGTACTAATTATTTGGATGCTTTATAGATAGTAAGTTATTATAATTCTGTCTGCATCACATTAATGAGCCAAAATGGAATTCTTTAAACTTTCAATTTTGTGAACATTTTAAAGTTGAATTTGCGATCATTTTTTGTTAATACTGATATGTAAATTACGTAGTTTTCCTTTTAGCTTGATTTTCACTTGTACTAATTATTTGGATAGTACTAATTATTTGGATGCTTTATAGATAGTAAGTTAAAATAATTCGGTCTGCATCACATTAGTGAGCCGAAATGGAATTCTTTAAACTTTCAATTTTGTGAAATTTTTAAAGTTGAATTTGCGATCATTTTTTCGTAAATACTATGTAAATTACGTAGTTTTCCTATTAGCTTGATTTTCACTTGTACTAATTATTTGGATAGTACTAATTTTTTGGATGCTTATAGATAGTAAGTTATTATAATTCGGTCTGCATCACATTAGTGAGCCAAAATGGAATTCTTTAAACGTTCAATTTTGTGAAATTTTTTAAGTTGAATTTGAGATCACATTTTTGTAAATACTGATATGTAAATTACGTAGTTTTCCTTTTAGCTTGATTTTCACTTGTTCTAATTATTTGGATAGTACTAATTATTTGGATGCTTTATAGACAGTAAGTTAAAATAATTCGGTCTGCATCACATTAGTGAGCCAAAATGGAATTCTTTTGAACTTACAATTTCGTGAAATTTTTAAAGTTGAATTTGCGATCATTTTTTTGTAAATACTGATATGTAAATTACGTAGTTTTCCTTTTAGCTTGATTTTCACTTGCACTTATTATTTGGATAGTACTAATTATTTGGATGCTTTATAGATAGTAGGTTATTATAATTCTGTCTGCATCACATTAATGAGCCAAAATGGAAATCTTTAAACTTTCAATTTTGTGAAAATTTTAAAGTTGAATTTGCGGTCATTTTTTGTTAATACTGATATGTAAATTAGGTAGTTTTCCTTTTAGCTTGATTTTCACTTGTACTAATTATTTGGATAGTACTAATTATTTGGATGCTTTATAGATAGTAAGTTAAAATAATTCGGTCTGCATCACATTAGTGAGCCAAAATGGAATTCTTTAAACTTTCAATTTTGTGAAATTTTTAAAGTTGAATTTGCGATCATTTTTTCGTAAATACTGATATGTAAATTACGTAGTTTTCCTATTAGCTTGATTTTCACTTGTACTAATTATTTGGATAGTACTAATTATTTGGATGCTTATAGATAGTCAGTTATTATAATTCGGTCTGCATCACATTAGTGAGCCAAAATGGAATTCTTTTGAACTTACAATTTCGTGAAATTTTTAAAGTTGAATTTGCGATCATTTTTTTGTAAATACTGATATGTAAATTACGTAGTTTTCCTTTTAGCTTGATTTTCACTTGCACTTATTATTTGGATAGTACTAATTATTTGGATGCTTTATAGATAGTAGGTTATTATAATTCTGTCTGCATCACATTAATGAGCCAAAATGGAAATCTTTAAACTTTCAATTTTGTGAAAATTTTAAAGTTGAATTTGAGATAACATTTTTGTAAATACTGATATGTAAATTACGTAGTTTTCCTTTTAGCTTGATTTTCGCTTGTTCTAATTATTTGGATAGTACTAATTATTTGGATGCTTTATAGACAGTAAGTTAATATAATTCGGTCTGCATCACATTGATGAGCCAAAATGGAATTCTTTAAACGTTCAATTTTGTGAAATTTTTAAAGTTGAATTTGAGATCACATTTTTGTAAATACTGATATGTAAATTACGTAGTTTTCCTTTTAGCTTGATTTTCACTTGTTCTAATTATTTGGATAGTACTAATTATTTGGATGCTTATAGATAGTAAGTTATTATAATTCGGTCTGCATCACATAAGTGAGCCAAAATGGAATTCTTTAAACGTTCAATTTTGTGAAATTTTTAAAGTTGAATTTGAGATCACATTTTTGTAAATACTGATATGTAAATTACGTAGTTTTCCTTTTAGCTTGATTTTCACTTGTTCTAATTATTTGGATAGTACTAATTATTTGGATGCTTTATAGATAGTAAGTTAATATAATTCGGTCTGCATCACATTAATGAGCCAAAATGGAATTCTTTAAACTTGGAAATTTTTGTGAAATTTTTAATGTTGTATTTGCGATCATTTTTTGTAAATACTGATATGTAAATTACGTAGCTTTCCTTTTAGCTTGATTTTCACTTGAACTTATTATTTGGATAGTACTAATTATTTGGATGCTTTATAGATAGTAAGTTAATATAATTCGGTCTGCATCACATTGATGAGCCAAAATGGAATTCTTTAAACTTGAAAATTTTTGTGAAATTTTTAAAGTTGAATTTGCGAACATTTTTGTAAATACTGATATGTAAATTACGTAGCTTTCCTTTTAGCTTGATTTTAACTTGTACTAATTATTTGGATAGTACTAATTATTTGGATGCTTTATAGATAGTAAGTTAATATAATTCGGTCTGCATCACATTAATGAGCCAAAATGGAATTCTTTAAACTTTCAATTTTGTGAAATTTTTAAAGTTGAATTTGCGAGCATTTTTTTAAAATCCTGATATGTAAATTACGTAGTTTTCCTTTTAGCTTCATTTTCACTTGCACTTATTATTTGGATAGTACTAGTTATTTGGATGCTTTATAGATAGTAAGTTAATATAATTCTGTCTGCATCACATTAATGAGCCAAAATGGAATTCTTTAAACTTTCAATTTTGTGAAAATTTTAAAGTTGAATTTGCGATCATTTTTTGTTAATACTGATATGTAAATTACGTAGTTTTCCTTTTAGCTTGATTTTCACTTGTACTAATTATTTGGATAGTACTAATTATTTGGATGCTTTATAGACAGTATGTTAATATAATTCGGTCTGCATCACATTAATGAGCCAAAATGAAATTCTTTAAACTTTCAATTTGGTGAAATTTTTAAATTTGAATTTGCGATCATTTTTTTGTAAATACTGATATGTAAATTACGTAGCTTTCCTTTTAGCTTGATTTTCACTTGAACTTATTATTTGGATAGTACTAATTATTTGGATGCTTTATAGATAGTAAGTTAATATAATTCGGTCTGCATCACATTGATGAGCCAAAATGGAATTCTTTAAACTTTCAATTTGGTGAAATTTTTAAAGTTGAATTTGCTATCAATTTTTTTGTAAATACTGTATGTAAATTACGTAGTTTTGCTTTTAGCTTGATTTTCACTTGTACTGATTATTTGGATAGTACTAATTATTTGGATGCTTTATAGATAGTAAGTTAATATAATTCGGTCTGCATCACATTAATGAGCCAAAATGGAATTCTTTAAACTTGAAAATTTTTGTGAAATTTTTAAAGTTGAATTTGCGAACATTTTTGTAAATACTGATATGTAAATTACGTAGCTTTCCTTTTAGCTTGATTTTAACTTGTACTAATTATTTGGATAGTACTAATTATTTGGATGCTTTATAGATAGTAAGTTAATATAATTCGGTCTGCATCACATTAATGAGCCAAAATGGAATTCTTTAAACTTTCAATTTTGTGAAATTTTTAAAGTTGAATTTGCGAGCATTTTTTTAAAATCCTGATATGTAAATTACGTAGTTTTCCTTTTAGCTTCATTTTCACTTGCACTTATTATTTGGATAGTACTAGTTATTTGGATGCTTTATAGATAGTAAGTTAATATAATTCTGTCTGCATCACATTAATGAGCCAAAATGGAATTCTTTAAACTTTCAATTTTGTGAAAATTTTAAAGTTGAATTTGCGATCATTTTTTGTTAATACTGATATGTAAATTACGTAGTTTTCCTTTTAGCTTGATTTTCACTTGTACTAATTATTTGGATAGTACTAATTATTTGGATGCTTTATAGACAGTATGTTAATATAATTCGGTCTGCATCACATTAATGAGCCAAAATGAAATTCTTTAAACTTTCAATTTGGTGAAATTTTTAAATTTGAATTTGCGATCATTTTTTTGTAAATACTGATATGTAAATTACGTAGCTTTCCTTTTAGCTTGATTTTCACTTGAACTTATTATTTGGATAGTACTAATTATTTGGATGCTTTATAGATAGTAAGTTAATATAATTCGGTCTGCATCACATTGATGAGCCAAAATGGAATTCTTTAAACTTTCAATTTGGTGAAATTTTTAAAGTTGAATTTGCTATCAATTTTTTTGTAAATACTGTATGTAAATTACGTAGTTTTGCTTTTAGCTTGATTTTCACTTGTACTGATTATTTGGATAGTACTAATTATTTGGATGCTTTATAGATAGTAAGTTAATATAATTCGGTCTGCATCACATTAATGAGCCAAAATGGAATTCTTTAAACTTGAAAATTTTTGTGAAATTTTTAAAGTTGAATTTGCGAACATTTTTGTAAATACTGATATGTAAATTACGTAGCTTTCCTTTTAGCTTGATTTTCACTTGTATTAATTATTTGGATAGTACTAATTATTTGGATGCTTTATAAATAGTAAGTTAATATAATTCGGTCTGCATCACATTAATGAGCCAAAATGGAATTCTTTAAACTTTCAATTTTGTGAAATTTTTAAAGTTGAATTTGCGAGCATTTTTTTAAAATCCTGATATGTAAATTACGTAGTTTTCCTTTTAGCTTCATTTTCACTTGCACTTATTATTTGGATAGTACTAATTATTTGGATGCTTTATAGATAGTAAGTTAATATAATTCTGTCTGCATCACATTAATGAGCCAAAATGGAATTCTTTAAACTTTCAATTTTGTGAAAATTTTAAAATTGAATTTGCGATCATTTTTTTGTAAATACTGATATGTAAATTACGTAGTTTTCCTTTTAGCTTGATTTTCACTTGTACTAATTATTTGGATAGTACTAATTATTTGGATGCTTTATAGACAGTATGTTAATATAATTCGGTCTGCATCACATTAATGAGCCAAAATGAAATTCTTTAAACTTTCAATTTGGTGAAATTTTTAAATTTGAATTTGCGATCATTTTTTTGTAAATACTGATATGTAAATTACGTAGCTTTCCTTTTAGCTTGATTTTCACTTGTTCTAATTTTTTGGATAGTACTAATTATTTGGATGCTTTATAGATAGTAAGTTAAAATAAATCGGTCTGCATCACATTAATTAGCCAAAAGGGAATTCTTTAAACTTACAATTTTGTGAAATTTTTAAAATTGAATTTGCGATCTTTTTTTTGTAAATACTTATATGTAAATTACGTAGTTTTCCTTTTAGCTTGAGCTTGATTTTCACTTGTACTAATTATTTGGATAGTACTAATTATTTGAATGCGTTATAAATAATTAGTTAATATAATTCGGTCCGCATCACATTAATGAGCCAAAATGGAATTCTTTAAACTTACATGTGTGTGCCCGAAGAAAGGGCACATCGAGTGTTACTATAAACAACAAACTATGGGGACATAAAATGAAGACTGTATGTAATAGCCAATTCGATTTGGCTTCCACAGATTGTGTCGTCCAACAGAGTAAAACTCAACTGCATTCAGAAATTGTTTAATCAGAAAAAAAATCAAATTTAAAAAGCATCTAAAAACGCGTAGAAAACTCATTTGGAACAAAGTAACAAATGGGAGAAATTTGATGAACACTGAGAGAAATGCAACTTTCTGAAGAGAAGCTAGCAAGGTATTGGAAGCATTAGCTACATACGAGAAAGCGCTGTCAGAAAATGGGATATCTCAATAACGAGCAACTGAAACCTATCAATTAATCTATTAATTCAAGTAATTAAATCTTTATTGGTCAGAAAGACAATTGAACAGTTGTAATTTTTTAAAGTGTTTTAAATGCTGTTGTGCGATTTTTCTGAAAAAATGGTTCAAAAGTGTTGACGGTCGCGAACAGATGGATCAATTGACATCTGAATCAAGTTAAAACTAATCATCAAAAAGTCACGAGCTGAAGACATTGCGACGAATGATCAGTAAAATGGAGAATAAAAGGTTCAGACGAAATTGAAAGTTTTTTATTGAGAAACAAGTCTCTAAGTGGTTTAATCGCTTCACTATTAATCGAAACGTAATCAATGAAATCGCCAAAAAATGATCTATGATAGGGTTTGAACTAGAAAAATTTACCAAGATTTCTCAAAAAGAATGTCACGAAATTATAAAGTGTATCGGAATTTCACCAGTTGATTCTTTTAACTACAATTAGACGTCAGTCAGAATTTTTTCAAGCAGTCGTCAAAATGCGGGTATTGAAATGAAAACAGTAAAACATTGGTCGCTGAAATGTGTATTCTATCTCAGCACTAAAAAAAGAGCTTTAAGTTGCTATCACATATGCTAGTCTGAGATGCTCCCAAAACACTCAAAAAGTTGAATTTGCGATCATTTTTTTTGTAAATACTGATATGTAATTTACGTAGTTTTGCTTTTAGCTTGATTTTCACTTGTACTAATTATTTGGATAGTACTAATTATTTGGATGCTTATAGATAGTAAGGTAATATAATTCGGTCTGCATCACATTAGTGAGCCAAAATGGAATTCTTTAAACGTTCAATTTTGTGAAATTTTTAAAGTTGAATTTGAGATCACATTTTTGTAAATACTGATATGTAAATTACGTAGTTTTCCTTTTAGCTTGATTTTCACTTGTTCTAATTATTTGGATAGTACTAATTATTTGGATGCTTATAGATAGTCAGTTATTATAATTCGGTCTGCATCACATTAGTGAGCCAAAATGGAATTCTTTAAACGTTCAATTTTGTGAAATTTTTAAAGTTGAATTTGGGATCACATTTTTGTAAATACTGATATGTAAATTACGTAGTTTTCCTTTTAGCTTGATTTTCACTTGTTCTAATTATTTGGATAGTACTAATTATTTGGATGCTTTATAGACAGTAAGTTAATATAATTCGGTCTGCATCACATTGATGAGCCAAAATGGAATTCTTTAAACGTTCAATTTTGTGAAATTTTTAAAGTTGAATTTGAGATCACATTTTTGTAAATACTGATATGTAAATTACGTAGTTTTCCTTTTAGCTTGATTTTCACTTGTTCTGATTATTTGGATAGTACTAATTATTTGGATGCTTATAGATAGTAAGTTATTATAATTCGGTCTGCATCACATTAGTGAGCCAAAATGGAATTCTTTAAACGTTCAATTTTGTGAAATTTTTAAAGTTGAATTTGAGATCACATTTTTGTAAATACTGATATGTAAATTACGTAGTTTTCCTTTTAGCTTGATTTTCACTTTTTCTAATTATTTGGATAGTACTAATTATTTGGATGCTTTATAGATAGTAAGTTAATATAATTCGGTCTGCATCACATTAATGAGCCAAAATGGAATTCTTTAAACTTGGAAATTTTTGTGAAATTTTTAATGTATTTGCGATCATTTTTTGTAAATACTGATATGTAAATTACGTAGCTTTCCTTTTAGCTTGATTTTCACTTGAACTTATTATTTGGATAGTACTAATTATTTGGATGCTTTATAGATAGTAAGTTAATATAATTCGGTCTGCATCACATTGATGAGCCAAAATGGAATTCTTTAAACTTTCAATTTGGTGAAATTTTTAAAGTTGAATTTGCTATCAATTTTTTTGTAAATACTGTATGTAAATTACGTAGTTTTGCTTTTAGCTTGATTTTCACTTGTACTGATTATTTGGATAGTACTAATTATTTGGATGCTTTATAGATAGTAAGTTAATATAATTCGGTCTGCATCACATTAATGAGCCAAAATGGAATTCTTTAAACTTGAAAATTTTTGTGAAATTTTTAAAGTTGAATTTGCGAACATTTTTGTAAATACTGATATGTAAATTACGTAGCTTTCCTTTTAGCTTGATTTTCACTTGTACTAATTATTTGGATAGTACTAATTATTTGGATGCTTTATAGATAGTAAGTTAATATAATTCGGTCTGCATCACATTAATGAGCCAAAATGGAATTCTTTAAACTTTCAATTTTGTGAAATTTTTAAAGTTGAATTTGCGAGCATTTTTTTAAAATCCTGATATGTAAATTACGTAGTTTTCCTTTTAGCTTCATTTTCACTTGCACTTATTATTTGGATAGTACTAATTATTTGGATGCTTTATAGATAGTAAGTTAATATAATTCGGTCTGCATCACATTAATGAGCCAAAATGGAATTCTTTAAACTTTCATTTTTGTGAAAATTTTAAAGTTGAATTTGCGATCATTTTTTGTTAATACTGATATGTAAATTACGTAGTTTTCCTTTTAGCTTGATTTTCACTTGTACTAATTATTTGGATAGTACTAATTATTTGGATGCTTTATAGACAGTATGTTAATATAATTCGGTCTGCATCACATTAATGAGCCAAAATGAAATTCTTTAAACTTTCAATTTGGTGAAATTTTTAAATTTGAATTTGCGATCATTTTTTTGTAAATACTGATATGTAAATTACGTAGCTTTCCTTTTAGCTTGATTTTCACTTGTTCTAATTATTTGGATAGTACTAATTATTTGGATGCTTTAGAGATAGTAAGTTAATATAATTCGGTCTGCATCACATTAATTAGCCAAAAGGGAATTCTTTAAACTTACAATTTTGTGAAATTTTTAAAATTGAATTTGCGATCTTTTTTTTGTAAATACTTATATGTAAATTACGTAGTTTTCCTTTCAGCTTGAGCTTGATTTTCACTTGTACTAATTATTTGGATAGTACTAATTATTTGAATGCGGTATAAATAGTTAGTTAATATAATTCGGTCCGCATCACATTAATGAGCCAAAATGGAATTCTTTAAACTTACATGTGTGTTCCCGAAGAAAGGGCATATCGAGTGTTACTATAAACAACAGACTATGGGGACATAAAATGAAGACTGTATGTAATAGCCAATTCGATTTGGCTTCCACAGATTGTGTCGTCCAACAGAGTAAAACTCAACTGCATTCAGAAATTGTTTAATCAGAAAAAAATCAAATTCAAAAAGCATCTAAAAACGCGTAGAAAACTCATTTGAAACAAAGTAACAAATAGGAGAAATTTGATGAACACTAAGAGAAATGCAACTTTCTAAAGAGAAGCTAGCAAGGTATTGGAATCATTAGCTACATACGAGAAAGCGCTGACAGAAAATGGGATATCTCAAAAACGAGCAACTGAAACCTATCAATTAATCTATTAACTCAAGTAATTAAATCTTTATTGGTCAGAAAGACAATTGAACAGTCGTAATTTTTTTAAAGTGTTTTAAATGCTGTTGTGCGATTTTTCTGAAAAAATGGTTCAAAAGTGTTGACGATCGCGAACAGATGGATCAATTGGCATCTGAATCAAGTTAAAACTAATCATCAAAAGTCAGGAGCTGAAAACATTGCGACGAATGATCAGTAAAATGGAGAAAAAAAGGTTCAGACGAAATTGAGTTTTTTATTGAGAAACAAGTCTCTAAGTGGTTTAATCGCTTCACTATTAATCGAAACGTAGTCAATGAAATCGCCAAAAAATGATCTATGATAGGGTTTGAATTAGAAAAATTCACCAAGAATGTCACGAAATTATAAAGTGTATCGGAATTTCACCAGGTGATTCTTTTAACTACAATTAGACGTCAGTCAGAATTTTTTCAAGCAGTCGTGAAAAATGCGGTTATTGACATGAAAACAGTAAAACATTGGTCGCTGAAATATGCATTCTATCTCAGCTCAAAAAAAAAAAATTTGACTCCTAATTGACTACAAAGTTGTTGAAATGTTTGAGCAGATCTTTAAAAATGACTGCGTCGAAATACAATTTAAGTAAATTGAAAAATTAGAAGCTCAGTAATAGTCGGTGGAGTACATCCAAGTACGTGAATTGCTGCTAACAGTTCAAGTTGATTGTTGGTTTCAATATTTGAAACAATAGTACAGAAAACAACTTCGATAGCTGCACAAAATGTACTAAATCAGAAAAATTCTCAAACAAATTTGTGACGTGTCAAGCTAAATATTGCGAAAATCAATGCGCAATGCACAAAAATTGTGTCGGCTGTGTAGAAAATTGGATCTACGAAGCTATCTCCTAGGCACAACTTTTGTATGTTCGATAAGAAATATCTATAATTTTCGAAATTTCATAATTTATCAATTTTAGACAGAACTCTAGTGAGTTTTTTTGTTCTCACTGTCTTGCAAAGTTTTCAAGACTAACTAGACAACGGGTAAAATGGCGGTTAATCCATAGGGTTTGAAAGGGAGAAAAAATAGATAGTACTTTAAATTAATGTCTTTATAGACAGTAAGTTAATGTAATTCGGTCTGCATCACATTAATGAGCCAAAATGGAATTCTTTAAACTTTCAATTTTGTGAAATTTTTAAAGTTGAATTTGCGATCGTTTTTTCGTAAATACTGATATGTAAATTACGTAGTTTTCCTTTTAGCTTGATTTTCACTTGTACTAATTATTTGGATAGTACTAATTATTTGGATGCTTTATAGACAGTAAGTTAATATAATTCGGTCTGCATCACATTAATGAGCCAAAATTCTTTAAACTTTCAATTTGGTGAAATTTTTAAAGTTGAATTTGCGATCATTTTTTTGTAACTACTGATATGTAAATTACGTAGTTTTCCTTTTAGCTTGATTTTCCACTTGTACTAATTATTTGGATAGTACTAATTATTTGGATGCTTCATAGATAGTAAGTTAATATAATTCGGTCTGCATCACATTAATGAGCCAAAATGGAATTCTTTAAACTTCCAATTTTGTGAAATTTTTAAAGTTGAATTTGCGATCATTTTTTTGTAAATACTGATATGTAAATTACGTAGTTTTCCTTTTAGCTTGATTTTCTCTTGTCGCGGGCTACAAGAGGTTGAAATATTCATTAATTTATAAGGCTCACATTAATATATGTTTGGCAGGGAATATTTCGTTCCATTATTTTTTTATAGCAAGCAGGACATGAGTGTAAAAAAACGTAATATGATTATGCATTCATAAATTGATCGTGAATATTTTTTTGTTTCGCTTCTTTCTATGTTACACCATTATGAATGTTGATCGATTGTAAATAGCGTATTCAACTCCACTTCAAATTATTTTCTAATTCAAAATGTGATGCTTTTTGTTTGTTGAGTAACAGTGTCTGCATGTTTGTGAACTTATTCCAAAATCAAAAGCCAATCGTAATTTTCCTGACACGTAGTAATAGTTTTTTGTGTTCGATCCCTCAAATTGGATAGGTTTTGAAGTGGTTACGTTTTGAAATGGTAGGCTTTGAAATTGAGAGCTTGATAATTTATTAGGTGTTAATATTTATTTTAATTTTTGTGTTTAGTTTTAATTTTTTTCCGTTTTTCCTCATCGCTTTGAAAGTTTTTGGGTTTTTTCTTTGGCTCTGAGTAAAATGTGATTTTAGGCAGTCTTCGCTCTTTGTAACTGAGTCTATGGATCTTTTTTTGGTTGTGACCTGATCTTTTTACTATTTCTTTCTTCCGTTTAAAAGAATATGATTCTCAAGTTTTTTTCAGAACTAGCAGAAGAATTTCTGAACCAAAATTTGTTGGTGATAATTTTGCTGGTGATAATTTGTTGAATGCGAGAGTCTGTGAATAACTCAGTATCCAAATTGATGTATTTCAATAAAGTCAAATGAATATTAGATATATTTCTCTTTTCTCTAATGCCCAAGGTTTCTAATTGACTTTTGTCTCGGCTTTTTGTCTTCATTCTAATGATTTAGCAGAAAACGCCGTTTTCGGATAATAGTCTAAGTTGCTTATTAAACGATAAGTCTTGACTAACGACTGAGATTTTATGTGGTTCTTGTATATTATTGATGTGTTTGGGATCTCTTCTAAAGTGTGGTGTTGTATGTTAGATTTCTACTTTGAATCTTAAAAGCAGTGGTTTCACTTAAAGCACTGCCACTGCTGGTCTATATTTGCTTAATTGATGTATATTATAACCTCGTTTTGCAATCAAGGAGGGTGGGTTCTACTTCTAAGGTTAAGGTGTGTGTAGTTAATATTATTGGCTGTGTCGTAAATTTGCCGCTTCTGGTGAATGCGTTTGCTGATAGACTTATGATTAGTGTTTCATATTTTGGCATCATTGAAGATAACTTAGTTGATCTTTGAGAATGCAATAGTGGTTAATAATTTGACCTTCAAATTCAATTTATGCTTTCTGTTTTACTCTCCGAAATGGTTTTTACAATGTGCCAGTTTGTTTACGAATTATGAAGTCTGGTGTTTTCTGCAGAAGGTGAATATTGTTTTATCTGAAAAATGCAATTCGTTAAATGCAAAATCCTAGATCGGAATCATTTTCATTCGTTTTTTGGTAGTATTGGCATAATACAGCATGTATAAGCCTACTATTTTTCAATTAACTTGCTTCGAACCTCAGAAGGGTCTTTCTTGTTCAATTGAATTTGCTTTTGAGTATATTTTTTACTTCGCTGTTTCAAGTCTGCTATGCTTTTTTTTGTTAGAAAAGTGCAATATTCTAAAGGATTGATATTTCTAAAATGGAGGTTCGTCTCTCTCTCTCTCTCTGTGCGTATGTATAACTGATAACTGGTTACAGATTTCATGACAGAGATATTTAGAAGAATAACCAATGTTGATATCAGTTTAAGTCTGTGAACGTTCACCTTGTACAGCAGCAAGAATACAGTTGGTTTTTCTGATCGCAGCAGTATTGGGCTGATATGCACCTGGATGTTTCCTTTAATTTTCGCATAGACAATGAGCGTAGATGAGCATAGACAAGAGTAGTTGAGCTAAAGTACCAAAAATAGTCTTGAAAAGTGTTTAATTGCTCTCAAACTAAGTTTTACTATTATATTAGTCCTCTTGCTCTTCCATTATTAACGCGATTTTTCGTACTACCGACTTTTGTTCTGATTGTTTTATCCTCTAACCATTTGACTTTTCGTCGTCAAAACCGGATAAACAGGTGAAACCTGGAAGGCATCAAGTAGCTGAGCTTTACTAGTCTTTAAGTGACCACGAAGCTGCTGAGGAGACGTAAGATAACGGTAGAAGTTTTTTTGCGTATTAAAGCCAACATCCAACCCTCCCACCACCCTGATGGACATTTTCAACTCATTTTCCCCTCATTTAAGCGTAAGCTAGACTTCTTCAGCCATAGCTAGCTTCTGATAAAGCCAACTAGTTTCCAAGTTGGTTGTTTTCTCGCTTTATTTCGGAGCAAACTGGGCCAAAGGTAGTTTTGATCAAATCTTAGATTTCAGATTTTTTCGACAAACTTGTAGCCATTTATGAACTTTTACAAACAGATCTTTTTAGTACTCAATAATCTTATGTTTTTGAAGATAAGTTTGGTGATAGCCTTTTGCTCGTGAACTTAAATTCGTATGCTGATGCTTTTGTTTAAGCACTTCTACAGCAATTAAGTCTTTCGTTGCAGAAAGTTTTGCTGATTGCATGCTCTACATTAAAATCTGTAAAAGTTCGAAGCCCACAATTATTTATACTGGCCAATCTTTCTCTTTCAGTGACGTTTTTTTCTTTTATAGAATTTTCTTCGAGATGTTGCGATGGTCATCCCTTCGTATTAACGTATAGTTCGTATTCATGAGTTTTTCGCTTTCTTTCAAAATTAAAAGCAGGTTAAATTCTGTGACGTGCATACATTTTCTACGATTTGAAAATTATTGTTCTGACCAACATTAGGGACGGAACAATAATTGTCAAATCGTATGCTCAAAAGAACAATTTTATCCTTATTCCGAGGAGTACCGGAGGTTTATTAAAACTTTTGTGAACGATAGGGTCGCTTCCGTTATTTTGTTCACGTTTTTCATAATTTTTGCGATCTACCTGAAATTTTTAAATTTATTTAGCTAAAAAATAAAACTCTAAACGGTAGTTACATTTGTTTTAAGTTCAAAGATAAAAGAGTTTCTGAATTGTTTTAGCTAAATTTTTTTGACAATTTAGCATATTTTTCATCAAAAATGGCCAAAATATGCTTCTTTAGCTCTTTGTCCAAATTAACCGGTAGTGCAGACCTAACAGGACTGGCACGATCAATTTTACATAGATGAGTGCTAATTTTACCTCTGGTTCCTGACAAAGTGTTCTGAAATTAACAATTTGGCGGCCTCTCGCTAGTTTGTATCGATTTTTATTAAAAATGTATCATTTATTGTTTGATATATTAAAATTTTCTACCTTTAATAACAACCCCTTAGTGATAGCAAGGTCAGTTTTTGTCCCACAGTTGATCTTTGCAATGAAAAAAGAATTGGATTGCCTTCTGGCTCTCTCCTTTTTAAAATACTTTTCGTATTTTTTTGTCCCAATTGCAGACAGCTGCGTTTTCGTTGAGCGAGTTTAAATTATTAACAGGTCCCAATAATATTTAAATGAGGCCAAAAAATTCTGAAGAAAGCTTATTGTTTATACGGCTCTCAAATTTGTTTCGGTAAATTTTTAATGGATTTTAATGGCGTTTAGTTGCCATTTGTAGCTATTTTTTAGTCTTATGACTGAGTTAATTGACTGGGAAAATTATAGGTCTTATTTGCTATCTGAGTACTTTTTAAGAAACTATCTAATGGTTTCAGTTGATATCTAATAGTTCTTCGCTACTATAACTCGACAATTTTCCAAATTTCGTTATTTTTGATAATGAATTTTTGTCCATTTAGCTCTTTCGGTAAATTTTGGAGCAATTATTTTTTATATTGGACGAGAAGAAATAGCAAGATTAGCTTTGGTCTAATTGTGGAAGTTTACGATCCAAAAATTTCGGATTGTAATGGGGCTCTATTCTTTAAAAAGGTGTATCCATTTTTTGTTTTTTCTATTTTAATTAGAGACCAGAAAAATTTTAAATCACAGCTCAATTATTGTTAAATCAGGTGTTTGTACAGATGAATATCAGTGAACAGACATTATAATTTCTGCGAAAAGCGTAAGGTTTTTTTTTGCTTCAACACTTAGCTTAAAAGTGTTTGTGAAATTTTGGGCTGTGACTGATTTCGTTAGTTTGTAGTCTTTTGATTTTGCATCAGTAATGACAAGTCCAATAGCCAGTAAAAATTAAGTTATTGCTTTTGTTTTAGTTGAAACCTTATCGTTATTACATATGGTTTTCAAAAAAAACATTTCGGAATTTTTTTCTGATTTGCCATTTTCTCATTGCAGCGCAGTCTCAGCAAACCGAAGCGTCGCATTCTCTTTCTGTTGAAATATAATCAAGTCTTCGTTGCTGTTTTATTATTTAATTAATGGTTTTTAGCTTCGAAACTACAAATTTTCAATACTTTTTATTTAAATTTTGGACGTGTTCTAATTTTTGTGGTTCTTTTTTTGCTGTCTTGTCCTAAACCAATAAAAAATCACATAACACGTGGCGTTGATATTTTCAACGTTTTCAGTGAATTGATTAGTATTTTAATAAATACGACACCGTTTTATCGCAATTTTTACATTTGGATTTTTGCCTGATTTTGTTCTTTTTATAATCCTAAGACATTCTGTGTAATCACTGTTCTTAATGGTTTCCTATTGAGGTATTAAGGGGCTCATTTATTGGTTTCAGTTGACAGCCGGTGGTTTTTGATGTCTTGCAAATTAATTGTCCTAAAAAGTATAAACGTATTTTTCAACTTTGCCTATATTTTAATTTTTCTAAATAAAGACAGGTCCCATATCTTTTCTAGTGAAATTCAAGTCGATTAGTTCGGTTTAGTTTAAAGCGATTTCTTAAATGGATGCGCCAATTATTTTCAAACAATAATGGACTTTTGAAAATTTTCTTTCTCTTCATTTGGTAGACACTTAAATAAAAACTGTGGTTAAGCGGTGTCAGAACATTTTGTGCCAACGCACACTACCGGGCCTCTTGTTGGCTCAAAAATTATTTTTTGAGATGGTAACTAGATCATGAGTACGGTTAGAATGCAAACTCGAGTTGCGGTGGCATTCTAGAAGCAATCATGATCTAGGTGCCATTGGCTTGTCTACCCAAATATAATAGTGCTGCGTGTCTTGATATTCTTGCAAGCTTTCTTTTGATAATAAATGTTTTCCGCGCTTATTATGCATTAGTTACCCTAATATTATTCCAAATTTCATAACCAGTATCGACATTTTTTGCGGACTTTGAGTTTATTGTTGCAGTTATTACGGTTGGCCTCAGTTGCCATCCATTGTTAATTATGGCGCTTCGTCATAGGTTAATATCAGGAGCAAACTGAAAGTTTCAAAATTTGATAAAATTCTTTGTCTTTCCCGTTTCGTGCAGTTGTTCCCTTAACCACCACCGAGTCGATTTTTCACCGATAGCTTAATCAATTGTTGTTGAAGCGAAAATTTTTCAAATAGTTAGCAAAAACTAAGGATTCATCATACTCATCTAAGAAAGAACATACTCATCTGACAAGGTTTACATTTTTAACCCCCAAAGTTTAGTTAACTCCGCTTGTTTGGGAGAGGAGCCAGCAGATCACAGCTGCAGGAATTTTTCATTGCCTTAAAAGTCATATTTTCGGTTGATTTTTGTATGAATTGTTTTTAAAATTAAGTTGAAGTTTTGCAGAAAATTGGAATGTCTAAAAAGGATGTTGAAACTTTTTTTGGTTGGGCTATGGACTAGAGGAATATAAACAAAATATCGGCAGTAAAAAAGTAACCCAATTTTTCCAGAATTCTTGAGTTTTCCTGCTTAATCAGTTACAGATCGATTTGTGGAAAAATGTTTTGGTTTTTAAAAAGCGCTTTTCAAACATACTTTTAGAGCAAAGAATGTTGCGGGTCAAATCTTTCGTATAGATGTATGCAATTATTTTAAAAATTATTTTCAGTTTTTATTCTTGCAGTACAACGGTTGACATGTACTTCGGTTGTAGTTATTGAATTTTTAAGACTAGTTTATAACAAGGCGGCTCAGTAAAGTGGGTACGCACATATTGTTCCGGCTCAGCTTATCCAAATCCTGGAAGAATAAAGATTATGCTTTGTCATTTGAAACTGATGTACTGTCATATTAGGACAGATATTTATACCAGTGAAGTTACTACCAACCTGGTTATTTTTCTTTCACTAGCATGAACAAAAATTGAAATGAATGACAGATTTCAGAATCAGTTGAAAGGAAAAATCAAATTTAATACATTTTTCTGGCAAAAACAACGATTTGGTCACTTGAAAATCTAATTTTGTTTCACTACAAAAATGGGATTCGGATTTCGATTTCTACTTTTTTCCAATGAAACATCAAACGTTAAGGTCCTTTTAGAAACAAAACTTTTATTATCTAGCTTGATTAACCTCTATTTAATCTTAATTAAGGTTTCTCAACACTCATTCTCAACAATCATTCTCAAATACAATCTCAAATATGATTAAAGTCCACCGGAAATAGTTATCCATCGATTGGCCAAAAATCCATACTTCTTGCGGAAGCAAAACACGTCAGAAACAGAAATTTAGCATAGAGTTTCAGATTTCAGCGAAAAAAGCCTTTTAGCCTCTTAACGTGCGATCCAATGGTCGGATTTCAAATCGAGGAGCTGATTAGAAAAACATACGACTAACGACTACTGGTCCTGAATTAAAAGAAAGAAAGAAAGAAAAAGAATAAATTTCTCCTTTATCATAAAAATTATGAACAATTTAATAAATTACATAATACATTAAATAATTCATAATATATATCAATTAAAATTATTTACATATCAAAGGTATCTCGGAGAGGACAGATAAACGGGGCTATCAAGCCCACCTAGTATCTGCCCTGGCTATAGTAAATTTTTTTGATGTTGAAAACAGAAAAAATAAATTTAAAAATGCGGTTTTTAAGCTCAAAACGATTCTTTTTTTGACTCATGAACAACTAACGCTAACACTGTATGCAGCGTTACGCTTAACGAGAGAGCCGCTGATTCCTGGCATTTTAAAAAAAAATAAATAAGAAAGAATAAAGAAATTGAAATATATTGATGCACAACTCAAAATTCACCAAAATTAGTCCCTAAATACTATTTCATAGAAACAAATGAGCTGTTCAAAGAAAACAACAATTTTTTAACTTATGCCTTTTACACTGTCAATGGGACGTGTCTTTAATGAAACTAAGTTGTAGGAAAACAAAGATTAATAAGAACCCCAATCAAAATATAAATATTTCAAATATTATGTAAATTTATGTGAAATATTTAAATTTTTAAATTTACACTTTCCCCAAAACTTTCTCCACTTTCAAAGCAGTTTGAATGAATTTTAGGATTTGAAACCAGTCATTTTTTGCTCATTTTACTAATCTTAAGTTACCAAAATCACTGCTTTTCGTTGAACTTGAAAAGTTGGGAAAAAATGGGAAGATCTGAAAAATATGGCTCTGTTATAATCCAAATTCTTTCTATTTTAAAAACTACAATGGGACTGTTAACAGCCTCGCTTTTGGGCCACGCGGATATCAACAAAAGTATCGACAAAATACTCATATTGCATCATTTTTTGTATTTTCAGAAAATGAAGCACCTTCTTTTGACTCAGCATTATAAAATTGTATGTTAGTTAGTATGATAACCTTTTCAATTGTATGTTAGTATGTGTCGGATTGCTGTGCGCACATTTTCAGCGGCCCGTTCTGAATCCACGCATCTGTGTTACTTCTTTTCAAGACCTTTTCTGTTTTGGGCAGCGCTCATGATTGCCAGTTTGAAAATGTAATATATACTAAGTTAATTAAAAAGCAGAACATACGCTTTGAACAAGTATAAAGGTTGTCTCACTCAACTAAAGCTTGTGGCACAGTATAGATTAATTTTGCATTATGAGTTTGCGTTTTCAAAGAGCATTAAGCAGCGTTTTCTGCCGTATCATTTTTACTCAATTTTAATAGAGATTTAAGACTTTGAATAATTAATTGAGCTATGATACGTGTAATGTACAGACATGCTGAATCAGGTACCTAATAACCGTCAAGTTGCTGAAGTTAACATTTCTTTCGAAGACTTCTCCTAAAAATTTTTCGATCTCTTTAATTTTTGGGCCAATAATTCCATGTTGCTTGCTATTTCGCTTTCGATAGGATCAACTTCATCTTAATTATCAGGCAAAAATTTAAAATTTTTTTATTGGGCACGTTTTTAACTATGCTTTTATTCATTCCAGCATCTTTTTTAATGGTTCTTAAAATTAAGATCTTCGCGCTACAGATCAAGCGAAAACTGAATTTTTGAGCTCGGCGAATCGTTTTATTGTTGTGCCGGCCACTTAGTGGGGGGAGGACGTGTATAATCAGCTGTTTGTTGTTTTTTGTTCAGACAATTTTGGCCGATCGAAAATATTTATCGTAGAAAGTTGAGTTGTATCATTAGAAGGCCCGTCCAGCGTGGAGTGATTAGTTAATGAGTTTTTCCTCTAAATTCGCCTTTGTCTTGAAGGTTGAAATTTTCGCGAACAGCGGCTAATTTGCACTATGTTCACTTTTTCAAATTCTCCAAATTTTGTTTGATTTTTGCTAAACTGAATTGGTACGTTACCAAACATGTTATTGTTGTGATTTTTAAATATGGCACGGCTTTGCTTTGAATTCTTTGAAAAATTTTGTCTCTTTCTTGGAAAATTCTTTGAAAAAATTTTGATAATATCCATTTAACTGGCACAAAATTAGTTTTTGGCTGAACTGCTTATACTGTTCAAGAAAAGTGCCCTAAAATGTGATCAGATGATCATCATTAAGTCACCGAGGTATAGTTGAACCTCTAAGTCTAACAGCGCAATTTGGAATTCCAGTTTTGCAGCTTCTCAATCTATTTTAAAACTTTCAACGATAAGGTATTTTTTTTAATTTCAGTGCCATTTTTGTCCTTTTTAGACATTTATAACTAGTTATGTTAAAATTTGCAAGAGTTATGTAGTGGTTAGAGCTACCAAGCTGTAGTGAAGTTATTTGCATCATCGTGGGTTTTGCTATCCAAGAGATTTAGAATGTACTGGTGCTGTCTTTAAGATCTGTCCTAGCTTTTTTTTCTACCTTTTATGCCGATGAATAGTCAAACCTGAGCAGTGATTTTAATCACGCAGTAATATTATATGGGGTGACGACAATTTTATTAGTTTTTCAAGCTCCCTTTGGAATTAAGCGAGAGAAATTGGTGTTTGAGAAATTTTTCATTAATATTTTTTTCAACATGTATTAAAATTTAAATTCTGTTTATGCTGATTTTCTTTATTTTCTTGCAAATTCCAGCAACGACGAGAGACGTTTTTTTAAGTGTATGAATGCTAATGTCAATAAATCGGCCAATGAGTAGCTAATGAATTTATGACATTAAACCTATGTTTTCCTACGATTGAGTTTTGGTGTTTTGAGCTTTCATGACTTACTTCAACGAGTAAAATGATTTCGGCACCCTCGTTTTAAATCTGAATTGATAATCTGTGTTTAATTGGAGTTATTTAGAGCTCCTTCAAGCTAGAAACTTATAACAAGGTTACATTAGTTTTTGAAATTTGATTTGATTTTGATAAGAGTTTGAATTTAGAATTTCATTTTGCATAATTAGGCTTTCAGCAAAATTAGGCATTTAGCAAAATAGGGTATTTAGTAAAATTAGGTATTTGGCAAGCAGATAAAGAGACGTTTTTAATGTTGCATAGATGCAATTGTTTGAATCGACCAATTAGTTGCGAATTATTTTATGACATTGAACCTATGTTTTCATAAAAGTTAGTTTTGATTTTGCGCGTATTTTTTTTTGAAAATCGGTTTCATGAGAGGTCCACGTGACTTTATGTATAGCCTTTTGAGAACCCTGTTAGTGTTTCCTTTTAGCGTTTCCTGGTGACTGTTTTTTGGTTTTACTGCTTTGACTTTGTGTATTCGCAAAAAATTGGATTTTCCTTATTTTATTCTTTTGTCTGATATTTCAGTCTCCTTACTGGCAGTTCGCATTGGAGTATTGCATTAGAGTCATAACTGGCCCTGTGTTATGTTTTTTTTAATTGAACGTTCGTGACTTACCTCGATGAGTAAAATGATTTTTGCACCCACGTTTTAAATCTGAAAAGAAAATGTCAGTATAATTGCAATAATGTAGAGCTCCTCCAAGCTAGAAACTTATAAAACAAGATTTCCAGCAAGACGTTAGTTTTTGAAATTTGATTTGATTTTGACTCGAATTTGAACTGAGAATTTCTTTTTGCAAAATTAGGTATATAGCAAATTACGTATTCAATCAAATTAGTTTTTCGACAAAAATAGGCGTTTACTTAATAAAATTGTTTTCTGTTTCTAAAAGTGTATTAGCTTGATTTCTCTTTGTTCTTCTATGCTTTTGTCCTTTCTAATGAAAAAACTGACTTCACTGGCATGCGCTTGCTTCTGTATTTGGAGATCGATCAATTATCAATGAAGGTCCAGTACTGTTTTATATTTTTCTCTCTACTTCATATCGTAGATAATTCAGCCAAGAATTTTGATGAGCGGGGTTGGAAAATCATGTGCGAACGCATATTACAAAGCCTCTTTGTTTATGCTTACATCTTGACAGTGCAAACCCTTTGATTTTTCATCTCGTCTGATTGACAAGAAACAATTAATTAAACAGTTTTCATTTCATGGCAACATCTATGCGTTTAGTTTTGCTGAGGTACAGCCATATAATGTACATCGCTGAAAGACATGAATACAACAACAGTCCTTTTTTGTGTTGAAGATTAGATTATTGTTCAAGCAAACATATGAAATGCTCGCTTGGCTTTGACTTATTTTTAAGATTTATTCGTGTTTTGCTTTCTTCGTATGATTCATTTCATTGAGAACTGTTATATTGGACTTCATTGTTTTAGGTCGCTCAGCTTGTCGGCAACTTTAACGTCAATTTGAGAAAAACATTTGTCTTGTCACTTATAAACTTCAATTTTTGATTGTTCGTGTTGTTGGTAAATATCGGATTGGCATCAGAACACTTCATTTTTAAGTCAAGATATATTTGTTTAATAAACAGCATGCATCGTTCCTTGTAACAGGCGGTATGGAGGTAGTTCCACACTAATACAATCGGTAGATCGATCCTAGAGGAGTTGTTCAAAATTTATTACAGTCATTCAGTTGCCTATAAGGCATTAAATTTTCATTTCATTTGCAAACGTAACTTAGTTCATTTTGAGTAACCAGGGTTCTCGATTGATGGTATGTTTGCATTTTGGTGTTTTTATCATATGCATCTAAGCTATATTTGTTTTTTTCGACTTTGTCAACGAGGATTCTTTCATGTTTTAATTATGAAAGAAAACTTAAAATCAAGCGTGCTTTTCTATAAACATGGGAGTTGACAAATTTGTTGACAAAATGTATAAATAAATTGGATCTAATCTTGCTTGTTGTTGTTGTATATATATTCTATTCTGTATAGAAAATTTTCATAGTTTGAAAGTTAGTGTGTTTGACAAGGAGTCTTAAATAGTGTACAATCAAACAATGAGAAACAAGCTACCTTATGGTTTTTGTTTAATCCTGTAACTACTCTTATTTGTCAAGGATTATTAAACATATTTTGAGGTTAAACTTTATTCAAACTCTCGTGAAACCAATTTTGAGTGAGACTGCTTAAACTGAAGAAACTTTGCATATTCAAGGCAGATAGATTAACCGAATTATACTCTTAAAGGCCATTCAAAACTGATGTTAGATATGAGAGACTTATAAGAATTTATACCATATTACATTATCATAGAATGCTTATCTACGCGCATCAATAAATGTGTGTGCATGTACACAACTTTATGGCAGTATACGGCGACTGAGTTACATGGTCAAACTTTTGTTTTCTACCAAATAAATAAAAATATATTCACAAACAAAAGCTGAATTGTTATTTTTTGTTTTGAGCAATTTGAAATCTAAACTACAGATAAATCGGTGAAAACTTCACGCTGAGTTTTGCATTGATGTTGTATATTTGTGTGTGGTTTAAGTTGTGATGAAACGGTTTTGTTTATATTTTGTAAGAATAATTTATTGGAGGTTTAGCGTAGCTTATGTGAAGGTTTTGGTCAATTGGTTTGTCTTTCATGTGTTCGTATAGTGGCCCATAGCTAATATTTACTGTGAACTCTAACTTACTTTTGATTCGTTTAATTTAGTCACGCCGCCAAACGAATTCTTCAGCTTAATGCTTTATCATTGAAGAAATTATTTATTAGAACTGAAACTTGCAGTTTAAATTTAGTTAATAAATACAAATGTTGTTTATTTAGTTTGTTGAAACCCCCTTTTATGTTTTGAAATACAAGCAGAACATTATTATTTTCGTTAAGTTTTGATTTTATCAACTAAAATTTAAAGATATTTGTATCAATTTTTGGACAAAAAATTACAGTTTAATAATGTTAAATGATTTGAATTAGTGAACATTTGGCTATAGTCTTCCTATTTTTGAAATTTAAAAATTGAGTTATAAATTGGAGTTTTTATTAGTCGAATAAAATTATTATCGTTAGACTTACAATTTCGTTTCAATCATCATATTTTTTAATTATCACGTCAACAAAGAAGTATGTTTCGATTCACCAATTATGACTCCATTATTTTTCTGATTTGATGTTTTGCTCTTAATATGTGCTTGTTTTTGTTACTCCTTTAAAAAGAGATCTTGGGCTGAATATGTGTATGAATGTTCATAAATTACCACGTTCGTGTGTTGTTAGAAGCTGTGGTCCTTGTAAGCAATTGCTTTGAATGCCCTTGAAGAGTTCTCCGTGTGAAGAAAAAGGTATATCCGTGTGAATTATTGTCTCACTGTAACACCACCATCTCAATTAGAGAAATAATGCATTAAAACGTCTTAGTTTTTCCACTGCGAATTGCGGCAGTTTTTTCCTTCATTTTTATCTTATTTTCCTTACTTTGTTTTCGCTGTCCAGGCAATTAGATTGTTTTGTATTATTACGCATAAAGGAAAAATTCCGATCGTCAGTGTTATGTTTCTTGTTAAAAGTGAATTTTAGATGGTGATAAATCAAATTTTTGATCTTGATGAAGAGCGCATTAAATGTTAGTTTTTGTCTATTGTCTTCAACTTTGATGACGCTAATTTTGTTATCCTTTCAACCAATTCTAAGAAACGCCGCTTCATGGTTTCATGTTTGCTCTCACTTGTGCTTTTTGCAGACATAAGAGATCACTTCTGGACCATTTATGGGCTTTAACTTTTTTTAAGGAATGCCCACGAAAGGTTTTTTAATATTTTATCTACTTTTCATTGATCTGCATCTCTTAGTTTAATGGGATCTTTTCTGCTATTGCCCCTTTCCCCCACACCGTATGCCCAACTTCTCACCAGCGTTGCAAAATATGTCCTCATAAAAGTACTGCGATTGTGTTAATGTAGCCCATGCGTTCACAGGTGACAATATATACAACCACGTCCACGTTGTAGGAGGGGCATAGATTGAGAAAATCCCTACCTTAATAAGTAGGTGTTCTTTGTCTTTTCCTATGTTTTTTTTTATTGATAATGGCGTTTTTGCTATGCCTTTGTTGAGGGAAAAGAAACAAAGTTCTTTGGAGCAGTTGCGCTGATTTTTTAAAGTTTTTATGAACTGATAATGGGAACTGTCAGGAGCTATTGAACGCTCTTTATTCCTTTTTGAAGGAACGATTTCTTCTGAGAAGCAGCAGATGGTTTGTCAGTACCAGAAAATGCTAATCGAGTGGTAAAGGGTTTGTCGATCGATTGGTCAAGTTTTTTCAATTCAGTCAAGATTTAAACTCAGTTTATGCGTTATGCACAAGTTAGTATTGGTTTAGTTAATTTGATTAACTAAACCAATACTGAATATTTTTTAATTTAATTTTCATCTGAAGTTCCGGTTGTGACGTTCCATTAATTCATTACTTTACTTCTCTGCCTTCAAATAACATCTTTTTTCGTGGAACTTGTTACTTTTAAAAATGTCTATGACAAACTGGCATTCACTTAAACCGACGTCACCCTAGTCCATAATCAAGTTCTAAAGTGCATTAAATAGTCGCCGTTGCATATTTCTGGGTGAGAGGACGCTTGATTTTTATATTTAATCCGAGGCAGCTCGTAGCACGTAGTATTGACAGGGTCTCAGCAGTCGCAACTTATGTGGAGATGTACCAGTGCTGGATTCCAACCAGCAGCTCTTACTTACAGGCCTATTTTGTGCGAACCATTACACCAACCCGTCTGAAGCTCTCAGACTGGGGCATCTCATAACCCATACTCGGTTTTTTTCCTCAAGGCCCTATATCTATACAATATACGTCGGACAAATAGTTTCTTTTCAAGCTTATATTTTGAAAGATTTCAGGTTGTTCACTCTCCGTCTAAGAGCAGTTTTGCGCTTGTTGGCCTAGCTTGTCAAAATTTTGTGGAAATTTTGTTAAAATTGTCCATTTGAACTTTGCCTCGTCTCAGGGTCAGCGCTATAAGAGTAGAATGATTTTCAATTAGTTTAAAGACTGGAAAATTTTGTTCGAATTTTTTAACTGCCTCAGTTGTTCTAGTTTAGTTGCTAACAAATGTAAACTACACAATTTTTAATTTTGATATTTTTTGATAAGATATCAAAAATATTATCCGCTTTCAATGTATCTATTCAACTTTTCATAGATAATTTGTTTTATAGGCTGGCTGATTGCTCTGTTATTTTTACACCCTGCTGAAAAGGTAGAAAAAAATGAGTTTAGTTTTGATGTATCTACTTCTTAATTGAGCTAGTCTTCCCCAATGGCATATAAAATGCGCTGCAATGAGAAGATTTTTTGGAATTATTAACTGTTAGTTTTGAAATCATTTTAACAACGTTGACAAGTTGCAGAAGAAAGCTAATGATCCTAAATTTCAAATTTGATTTAAAAAATGTGCTTTGGTTAGATATGCAACAATTTTGAGTGTTTTATTCAAATGGCGGAACTCATGATGAAAAAATAGCTATGCGACTTCGGTGAAGGACGAATAAAAATTCAATGATTTTAACGTAAATAATAAAAAGTACATTATTTTGACCTTAAACTCGACTGCTCTTTAGCGACTGTCTGAGTAGATTTTTAGGGTTTTCTCTGCTGTCAGTCTTGTCTTGATAGGTCAAATTCTGACTCATTAAAGTGACTGATCACGTGACTGGGGTAATGATTACATTGCGGGGGTAATATGAGATACCCATTGCTTCGTCTAATTACCAATTTATTAGCCCAGATTTTACGCAAAACTAATCCTAAATTTCCCAAATTGCTTATAGAGATTACTTGCTAAGTAGGCGTAAGAATCCTAGCGCGTTTCCGTTACGCTAGTTTTCACGTGAGCGACGGTGAAATAAAGTGAAAACATTTTTTTCATGGATTAATGAAAAGTTTTTCTAAAACAAATTTTTGAAGTTTTTAAGCTTAGCAGGGGGTTATTTGCCATCAATTATTAATTCAATTGTTTAGAATAAATTGACCAAAGAATTTGATCAGCTTGTTCGTATGCTTTTGTTTATGCTTGTTTGAAATATTAAATTAGTGCATGGTATTGAATACTGACAAATTTCAGATATAGCGAAACACTCAAAAATTCCACCTCTGGCTCAAAAATGCGGTTTTTTAAACATTTTGCATTGTAAAACGAGGGAACGTTTGTCTTTTGGAGAACTAATTTATGAATATTCAATAAAAAAAATCTTTACGTCTACTTCACTTTCAATGAAAGAGTTGGTTTTAGCGAGGTGAAAAAATTTTCGACTTGAATGCTGATTGGCTAAATGACAATGAGGTTGATCACGTGCGGTGTGTATGTTAGATGAGATCAATTTACATTTCCTCTTACTTACTTCTGAAGACTATACTGTCTTTCGTGAAATAAACTCTAACTACCCTAACGGATTTTTTCTAATCACTAGTACCAGTCCTAATTATATTCCCCAAATTCCCGTCTCTTTCTCGTCTAACTGACGCTTCTTAATCGCCAAAGCTCTGTGCCACAATTTTGACAAAAAGCATGAGCTCTAAAATATTTTGAAACATTTTTGTTAGCACAATATGAAAATGCTTTCTTAACGTTCTTTATAAAATTTCACCTTTCGATTGCGAGATTTAAAGAAGAACGGCATTAGTAATTTGTGTATTTGATTATTGTTATTTTGGGTTAAAGATTTATCATCGTAGCAACTAACCAGTTTTTTAGTAACCAGTTTTTAGCAACTAACCAGACCTAAACAACTAGTTAACTTATCGACCCTAGCCAGCTATTTTAAGTTTCGACAATGATTTTAGAAAAATATGACATGTTTAAACGAAATTGGGACAACAAACTGGATAACGACAACGCACTTTCGTCTTTTATTTCCTCTGTTTACGCCTCTCAGACTAACTCTCTGACTGGAACAAACAACTCAACGACAAACAACAACAATAATAATATCAATGTTGTGTCACCATCCAATTTATCGCCAACTGATTTTGCCAAGCTGTTGGGGGGCTCGAGAAGCAGAACTGGAAAGGTCTCGGGCGGAGTTTTTGATTCCAGCGGTGTCAGACCTGGCAATATTACTCCAGATGCGAAATTAAAAGCAACTCCTCAGATACCTTCTCCCCAAAGTGAGTATTTTTACAGGCAGAAATATTTTCAACATTTTTAGTAGTAAATCAGAAATTGGGTTGTAACAAGATTGAATCACGTTTGTTGCTGTATGATTATGTTGCGTCAGTTTAGACTCGTAAAAATGTGCTTTATTAGTTTTGAAAAGCATATGATTGATGTCCATTGTAAACAAAGATGTATCTGTTATGGGCGAAAGCTGCAGTTGACGAAAGCTAAATTATAATTTTTCTATTTTGTCACCTCTTTTAAAAAAACTATTGCATACGATATAAATGTACAGTATACTTTTGGATTCAATACAATTAGCTTTCGAAAATTGCAGTCAAATTGAATAGGCATAAGCTTCAGCTAACATTCTAAATTAGTTTTTACTTCCTCGAAGAAAAATCGAATTGTCAAAAAAATTTAACCAAATTTTAACCGATTTTCTGGCGCTTCCAGGAAGTAGCCCTCTGATTGTAACGTGAAGTCAGTTGCCACTGAAGGGCAGGCAAGATAGTAGTAACAAAATTTCGAAAAAAGTACTAAAAGTAAAAAAAAGTCCATCATAAATTCCCAGGTGTTAAGCAAAGCGCTCGTGGTTACAAAAAAAACTTATCCAGTGTTGAACTGGCTTTAGATAACCTGATTTTTAGCTTGAGCTCAGTTTATGCATGGTTCAGGTCAAAGGAATTCCGGGGTTTTTCCAGGGAAAATTTATCGAATTGCCTTTTTAAGTCAGAACAAATTGCCTTTAAGTCAGAACTTTAAAATCTTTAATCTTTCGCGCTTTTTATGTCAATTACAGACAAATAGGATTTTATAATAAAGATCAATTAATGACAGGTCCCGTTTCATTCAAGTCAAGCACTGAAGTTTAGGAGAAAGCTCATAACAATGTGTTTCGGATGATTGTCTTGTTAATCAGAGGTCAAATCGCCCTCATATAGAGGTAGAGGTTAACCCATCCAATGGTTTCAGTTGATACCATAATGGCTGATATGACTGAATATATTTGTTGTAAGAAATATTAGCGAGCTTTTTGAGCTTTCATTAATTGTTTTTTGACTTTGATTCTAGCTGTTTTCATAGAAATTTTGTGGTGTCTGAATAATTGTTCGGATTTGCGTTTACTTTCGTGTCTTGCCTCATTATGTTAATGGAAGGCCACATTGGCGTTTAAAGCAGACCGAAATAGGTATATTTATAGTTTGCAATGCAGATTTTATGGTTTTAATGGCTTCGACACTACTGTTTTCGTTCAAATTTTATTTGAGTGTTTGATTTATGCCAGTATGTGTCATTTTTTAATGACAAATACTGGCATAAATGACAAATACTGACAAAGCGATAGCTGAGGCTATTATTGGCCTTCTATTGTTTTTTTACAATTCTAATCTCATTAGAGACAGGCATCGGATGCTGCTAATAGGGTTTAAGATTATCGATTTAATCGATTTTGTTCAAAGCTAGTGCTTTCTATGACTTTGACACTAATTGTTTTCAATAATAATTATCGAATTTTTATAAAACTTTTGAGAGTCTTTCTTTTCAACTTTGTCGTCTTTACTCTTGGTAATGTTTTTGACAGGTCCCATTTGTTGCTAAAAATGATTCAAATAAAGCATGTCGTTTCAGTTCATAGCTATTGCTTTCTAAGACTTATACGTTTGTTCGTTTTTTAAAAATCTTAGTGATATTTATAGTTTTGCTAGTATTTGTTGTACTTATTGTCTTATCACTTAATCTCATTGAGGAGAGGTCTCAACGATGGTCGTTGGGGACTCAATTAATTGGTGTAATTGTAGCTGTTGCGTTCTGTGACTTTTAAAGTAAGTGTTTTCAAAGAATTTCAGCGAGTTTTATTGTGATTTTTGGTTCTTTTTTATCATTTAATGTTACTAGTGAGAGGAACCATCGATCTTTAATGACATGTTGCTAATGATGAATAGAGGAGTATAAATGGGAACTTGAGCTCGAAGCACTTGTTTTTTAATAGCCGCGAAGCGATAGCGGCTATTATTGGGAACATCGTGTTTTTTTTTATTCGTCGTTTCCATCGATGATTCTTACGACCTGACTTCTGGGAATTGACCTTTTCAATGACTTCATTGACTTCTACTGCTTTGCAATTAAAATTTGCGTACGTGACGTCATTTCTGCTTTTAGGGCAATTGCGGGACACTAAAAAAATGACTTCTGAACTCACTTATGGAACTTTAAATTTTATGAAAGTTTACTAGTTAATAGTGTGCATCTGAGTAGTGTCAAATTTATGTGCCCTAATTCGTGATTATTAGTCTTGAGTTTTTGATTTGGAATATCAATTTTGAGAAAAGCTCCTAGGTTTTTTTTTCTTATAGACCCTATGTGTAAAAAAAATTGAGTCCGAATCTGTCTATCTTATTTCTATAGTTGTTTCCATGCATAGAAGGCCACAAGCGTCTATCGCGGCTATTTTCCAGCAATCTGCCGGCTATGTTTGGCATTTATCATGTCTTTTAAAAAATGTAGAATTTGTTCAGTCTTGCTTGTTTTTTTTGTTCGTGTTTATTTATTGCTTAGTCTCATTACTAACAGCTCTCATTTGCCTTTTAAGCCGAACTAAATGATTGTCAGGTCAAATTAACACAATTCTTTGAATTGTGTTTCAGGTTTTGTCCTGCTATGTTTTATTTCGTCGTCAAGATTTTTGTTACGACCATATGACGTCACGATCACTTCAAATCTGCTTTTTGATCATTCGTTCATGCAATTTCAACTCAATTGCCTGCGTGAAATCAATTTCACTCTTGCTTAACGGAGCGACTTTGTTCGTTCGCGTGATTAAATTTTTGGTCACACGCGACTTCCTCACTTTGAAATTGACTTATCATTGCTTTAATTCAAAAAGATAAGGTGAATTGAGTGCTCTTCACTCTAGTTGAAGGTTATTTAAGAGCAGCTAATAGTAACAGCAATAATTAATATAGATTCGTAATCAAAGTTTAACGTCTCAGCCCTTAAGGAAAAGAAAAGTTTTCTTTTTTGTCTGTCTTTTTTACTTTCTTTTTGAGACTACAGGTCTGTGAAGCTATTGCATTTATTTTCTGGCAATCTGCCAGCTATGTTTCTAATTGCTCTCAAACGACGTTTAATGCGATTTTTTGCTTGAGTGGTTTTTCTTCTGACCCTTTATACTCTTTGTACTCAAAAAACGCGATAAACAGGCAAAGCCCGAAGGGCATTGAGTCGCTGAACAGTTCTCTTGGAGCCTTACGCCTTACTAGTGTCTAAAATTCACCGAAACTTTTTTGAGGAGACAATTTCATAGTTTGGAGGGTCCCCCTACGTTATGCACACCCCCGCATTTCAACCCCACTCGTCCGCTCCAACACTTCACGTTTGATGCCCCCATTCTGCTCATCCCCCCTAATACTAGCATCCGAAGCCCTAGCTGGCTACAACCGCTCGCCGGTGGTTTAAGAACAATTTGTGCGAGCAATGTTATTCTGTTGCGTTTGTCTCGTATGTCAATTTCTGCAAATGACATGTCAGCTTCCTACTGAGGTATAAGTGAACCTATTTTATGCTCTCTTGATTGCTAATTGTTTTCAATGACTGAAATGAGTTTTTTTTTCGAAAATATCAGTATATTTTTGAACTTTGCCATCTTTGCTCTTTTAATCAAATTGTAACTTGGTATCATAATGACAGGCCCCATCAGCCTTCTTTGTTGGTTCTATGTTTTAATTAAGTGTTTTATGACTTCGGCACTCGCCGTTGATGTTCAACTGAGGTGTGTGTGTGCGTGTGTGTGTTTGTGTGTGTGTGTGTGTGTGTGCGTGTGTGTGTGTCGTTGTGTGTGTGTGTGAGTGAGTGAGTGTGTTATTAAATATATTCTTGCCACTAAATAGCTTATTCTTTGAATGGCGTCATCACTGTGTGCTCTCGTAAATTGGTTTTGATTTTTTTGCTTGTACTTGTTATTCTAAAGTCCTATGAATTACTCTCGCAGTTCCACATATGATTTTTTTATTCTTAACGTTCTTTATAAAATTTCACCATTCGATTGCGAGATTTAAAGAACGGCATTAGTAATTTGTGTATTTGATTATTGTTATTTTGGGTTAAAGATTTATCATCGTAGCAACTAACCAGTTTTTTAGTAACCAGTTTTTAGCAACTAACCAGACCTAAACAACTAGTTTTTTTATCGACCCTAGCCAGCTATTTTAAGTTTCGATGATGATTTTAGAAAAATATGACATGTTTAAACGAAATTGGGACAACAAACTGGATAACGACAACGCACTTTCGTCTTTTATTTCCTCGTTTACGCCTCTCAGACTAACTCTCTGACTGGAACAAACAACTCAACGACAAACAACAACAACAATAGTAATATCAATGTTGTGTCACCATCCAATTTATCGCCAACTGATTTTGCCAAGCTGCTGGGGGGCTCGAGAAGCAGAACTGGAAAGGTCTCGGGCGGAGTTTTTGATTCCAGCGGTGTCAGACCTGGCAATATTACTCCAGATGCGAAATTAAAAGCAACTCCTCACATACCTTCTCCCCAAAGTGAGTATTTTACAGGCAAAAATATTTTCAACATTTTTAGTAGTAAATCAGAAATTGGGTTGTAACATGATTGAATCACCTTTGTTGCTGTATGATTATGTTGCGTCTGTTTAGACTCGTAAAAGTGTGCTTTATTAGTTTTGAAAAGCATATGATTGATGTCCATTGTAAACAAAGATGAATCCATTGTAAACAAAGATGTATCTGTTGTGGGCGAAAGCTGCAGTTGACGAAAGCTAAATTATAATTTTTCTATTTTGTCATCTCTTCTTTTTAAAAAGTATTGCACGCGATGTAAGTGTACAGTATATATTTGGATTCAATACAACTATCTTTCGAAAATTGCAGTCAAATTGAATAGGCATAAGCTTCAGCTAACATTCTAAATTAGTTTTTACTTCCTCGAAGAAAAATCGAATTGTCAAAAAAATTTAACCAAATTTTAACCGATTTTCTGGCGCTTCCAGGAAGTAGCCCTCTGATTGTAACGTGAAGTCAGTTGCCACTGAAGGGCAGGCAAGATAGTAGTAACAAAATTTCGAAAAAAGTACTAAAAGTAAAAAAAAGTCCATCATAAATTCCCAGGTGTTAAGCAAAGCGCTCGTGGTTACAAAAAAAACTTATCCAGTGTTGAACTGGCTTTAGATAACCTGATTTTTAGCTTGAGCTCAGTTTATGCATGGTTCAGGTCAAAGGAATTCCGGGGTTTTTCCAGGGAAAATTTATCGAATTGCCTTTTTAAGTCAGAACAAATTGCCTTTAAGTCAGAACTTTAAAATCTTTAATCTTTCGCGCTTTTTATGTCAATTACAGACAAATAGGATTTTATAATAAAGATCAATTAATGACAGGTCCCGTTTCATTCAAGTCAAGCACTGAAGTTTAGGAGAAAGCTCATAACAATGTGTTTCGGATGATTGTCTTGTTAATCAGAGGTCAAATCGCCCTCATATAGAGGTAGAGGTTAACCCATCCAATGGTTTCAGTTGATACCATAATGGCTGATGACTGAATATATTTGTTGTAAAAAATATCAGCGAGCTTTTTGAGCTTTCATTAATTGTTTTTTGACTTTGATTCTAGCTGTTTTCATAGAAATTTTGTGGTTTCTGAATAATTGTTTGGATTTGCGTTTACTTTCGTGTCTTGCCTCATTATGTTAATGGAAGGCCACATTGGCGTTTAAAGCGGACCGAAATAGGTATATTTATAGTTTGCAATGCAGATTTTATGGTTTTAATGGCTTCGACACTACTGTTTTCTTTGAAATTTTATTTGAGTGTTTGATTTATGCCAGTATTTGTCATTTTTTAATGACAAATACTGGCATAAATGACAAATACTGACAAAGCGATAGCTGAGGCTATTATTGGCCTTCTATTGTTTTTTTACAATTCTAATCTCATTGGAGACAGGCATCGGATGCTGCTAATAGGGTTTAAGATTATCGATTTAATCGGTTTTGTTCAAAGCTAGTGCTTTCTATGACTTTGACACTAATTGTTTTCAATAATAATTATCGAATTTTTATAAAACTTTTGAGAGTCTTTCTTTTCAACTTTGTCGTCTTTACTCTTGGTAATGTTTTTGACAGGTCCCATTTGTTGCTAAAAATGATTCAAATAAAGCATGTCGTTTCAGTTCATAGCTATTGCTTTCTAAGACTTATACGTTTGTTCGTTTTTTAAAAATCTTAGTGATATTTATAGTTTTGCTAGTATTTGTTGTACTTATTGTCTTATCACTTAATCTCATTGAGGAGAGGTCTCAACGATGGTCGTTGGGGACTCAATTAATTGGTGTAATTGTAGCTGTTGCGTTCTGTGACTTTTAAAGTAAGTGTTTTCAAAGAATTGCAGCGAGTTTTATTGTGATTTTTGGTTCTTTTTTATCATTTAATGTTACTAGTGAGAGGAACCATCGATCTTTAATGACATGTTGCTAATGATGAATAGAGGAGTATAAATGGGAACTTGAGCTCAAAGCACTTGTTTTTTAATAGCCGCGAAGCGATAGCGGATATTGGGAACATCGTGGTTTTTTTTATTCGTCGTTTCCATCGATGATTCTTATGACCTGACTTCTGGGAATTGACCTTTTCAATGACTTCATTGACTTCTACTGCTTTGCAATTAAAATTTGCGTACGTGACGTCATTTCTGCTTTTAGGGCAATTGCGGGACACTAAAAAAATGACTTCTGAACTCACTTATGGAACTTTAAATTTTATGAAAGTTTACTAGTTAATAGTGTGCATCTGAGTAGTGTCAAATTTATGTGCCCTAATTCGTGATTATTAGTCTTGAGTTTTTGATTTGGAATATCAATTTTGAGAAAAGCTCCTAGGTTTTTTTTTCTTATAGACCGTATGTGTAAAAAAAATTGAGTCCGAATCTGTCTATCTTATTTCTATAGTTGTTTCCATGCATAGAAGGCCACAAGCGTCTATCGCGGATATTTTCCAGCAATCTGCCGGCTATGTTTGGCATTTATCATGTCTTTTAAAAAATGTAGAATTTTTTTCAGTCTTGCTTGTTTTTTTTGTTCTTGTGTTTATTTATTGCTTAGTCTCATTACTAACAGCTCTCATTTGCCTTTTAAGCCGAACGAAATGATTGTCAGGTCAAATTAACACAATTCTTTGAATTGTGTTTCAGGTTTTGTCCTGCTATGTTTTATTTCGTCGTCAAGATTTCTGTTACGACCATATGACGTCACGATCACTTCAAATCTGCTTTTTGATCATTCGTTCATGCAATTTCAACTCAATTGCCTGCGTGAAATCAATTTCACTCTTGCTTAACGGAGCGACTTTGTTCGTTCGCGTGATTAAATTTTTGGTCACACGCGACTTCCTCACTTTGAAATTGACTTATCATTGCTTTAATTCAAAAAGATAAGGTGAATTGAGTGCTCTTCACTCTAGTTGAAGGTTATTTAAGAGCAGCTAATAGTAACAGCAATAATTAATATAGATTCGTAATCAAAGTTTAACGTCTCAGCCCTTAAGGAAAAGAAAAGTTTTCTTTTTTGTCTGTCTTTTTTACTTTCTTTTTGAGACTACAGGTCTGTGAAGCTATTGCATTTATTTTCTGGCAATCTGCCAGCTATGTTTCTAATTGCTCTCAAACGACGTTTAATGCGATTTTTTGCTTGAGTGGTTTTTCTTCTGACCCTTTATACTCTTTGTACTCAAAAAACGCGATAAACAGGCAAAGCCCGAAGGGCATTGAGTCGCTGAACAGTTCTCTTGGAGCCTTACGCCTTACTAGTGTCTAAAATTCACCGAAACTTTTTTGAGGAGACAATTTCATAGTTTGGAGGGTCCCCCTACGTTATGCACACCCCCGCATTTCAACCCCACTCGTCCGCTCCAACACTTCACGTTTGATGCCCCCATTCTGCTCATCCCCCCTAATACTAGCATCCGAAGCCCTAGCTGGCTACAACCGCTCGCCGGTGGTTTAAGAACAATTTGTGCGAGCAATGTTATTCTGTTGCGTTTGTCTCGTATGTCAATTTCTGCAAATGACATGTCAGCTTCCTACTGAGGTATAAGTGAACCTATTTTATGCTTTCTGTTGATTGCTAATTGTTTTCAATGACTGAAATGAGTTTTTTTTCGAAAATATCAGTGTATTTTTGAACTTTGCCATTTTTGCTCTTTTAATCAATTTGTAACTTGGTATCATAATGACAGGCCCCATCAGCCTTCTTTGTTGGTTCTATGTTTTAATTGAGTGTTTTATGACTTTGGCACTCGCCGTTGATGTTCAACTGAGGTGTGTGTGTGTGTGTGTGTGTGTTTGTGTGCGTGTGTGTGTGTGTGTGTGCATGTGTGTGTGTGTGTGCGTGTGTGTGAGAGTAAATAGTCTTGCCACTAAATAGCTTATTCTTTGAATGGCGTCATCCTGTGTGCTCTCGTAAATTGGTTTTGATTTTTTTGCTTGTACTTATTATTATAAAGTCCTATGAATTCCCCAGTTCCACATATGAATTTTTTAGTGTTTTGCTCAGCTTTTGTTTGTTCTGACTTTTGAAATTGATTTCGTTTCATAAAGTTCAATTGGAACTTTGCCGCTTTTTGTTTGTATTTTTGTCGACTTGTTGCCTCGTCTCATTAAAGACAGGTTCATCTGCTTTCTAGTAAAGTATCTATTTTGCCGTTGTTGCCAAATGTTTTATAAAACAGGTACTCAATTTTGGCCGTAATTAATGTATGTTGTTCATTATTTTGTCTTGTCTCGTAGTCTCATTAATAGCAGGTATCATCGACACTCTAATACTTTATTTTATTTAATGGTTTGAGTATGTAACGATTTCTTTTAGTCATACCACAATATTTTCGAAGAGTATTTGATTTTCTTAGAAAATTGAGTCAAAATGTGGGTGAGCGGCGTCGGGACATTACTTGAGAATGCACATTAGCTAGACTAGACGCCTTGTTTTAATGTCCAATGCCCTTTTACTCATGGCAAAATTGTTCAGGACGTTACTCGTTGTGCTGTTACAATAAGTACGAACAAATAAATTTGAAGAAACAATTCAAATTGGACGTGCTTCTTGTAAGAGCAATCTTTTTATTTTTTTAAATTTTGCCAATAAATTCCTAAATATGATATTTTGTGGTCCTCTTCTCGGGGCCTTAAAAAGTCCAACCCTTATTATAAACAGTTCCTACGTCAATGTGGTACGCAAATTAGCATTCCGGTGGCAAAATGGCAGCGGGCGACTGAACAAGCATTCAAAATGTGAGTGAGGACTCCCAAATGATCTGTCCAAATGAAACCTGGACTCATCTACTGTTCAGTTTTTTCTAACAGTGTTTTGCCTCATATGGTGACATGCATGCAGTCTAATTGCTCTCAAGAAGTTTTTTGCAATTATATTAGTTCTGCGGTCCTTTTAACGCAATTTTTCTCTTGAAAGATTTTTCTTCTGACTTTTTGACTGTTTATCCTCAAAAACGGGATAAACAGGGATTAACCTGGAGGGCTTTAAGTTCTCTTGGAGCCTTTCGGCTCACAGGAATCTGATTATGCGATTCACAGAAACTGTTTGTAGACATAAATTCATGGTGTGAAGTGCGAATTTGACCCCCCGTAAACCATCCCCCGTTCCCCCGTCTTCCCTACCTCCCACCACGTCACCCCCGTGATCTCCGCCGCCCCTTCAATTAAGCTAAGTGTTGACTCTTTGCGTCTGCGTTTATTGATGTCGTTATTAAGATTGAAAGTGATCGGTATGATTCTTTCAGCTTTCGCCCAGAGCCCTGCTATTCCTAACATGAGTCCACTGGCTCATTCGCAACCTCCCCTCCACGCACAATCCTCTCTATCCCTCACCCCACCTTCATCCTTCAACAGCTATGGGTCAGCCAGCACTCCCCAATCTGTTGGAGGTCCGCTGTCTGGATCTTCTCTCTCCCCAGAAGATGATTATCACAATCATTTGCCTCTAACGAAGCGAATCTCACGTCAGGTCAACCAGATGAATCAAATGAATAGAGAGCTTCAGTTTTCGTCAAGTGTTAACAGTCCTAGTGGATCACTCAATGGTAGTCAAGTTTCAATTGATATCAACGGCGTTTGTGGGAACCAGGCTAATGGACCGACCAGTCAGGCACGGAGCTCTGAGGGAATGCTATTTGTTCCTAATGATAGATCGACTGTTATTGTTCCTCAATATGCGGGAATGGCCACACCACAATCTACGGGTTTTTTTGATCAACGTAAAGACTCTAATAGTTCAATGAGTTATCAAAGTGGTCATGAATCAGTACCTAAAGTTGTGCTAGATAAAGTAGCTTCAAATGCTAATGCGACACAACAGGGTTCTCAATCAAATGACAAGCTGCAACACTCAAGGCGTGAGCTTGAACTTCTGACCTCTGCTGCTAGTCAGTTATTGAAGTCGACAAGCAGCTCTAATGACGTGGATAGTTCACAGAATAGCAGTGATCACATTACAATTGCAGCTCAGGAATTGCAGAAATCGATTGTGCAGTTTTTGCAGCAGAGACAACAACAGAATCAAGGTCAGCAGGCGGAACGGAATCAAGCACCTCCTCCGCCTCCACAAAGGTTGCCAGCACCTGTTACCACTCAGCAAGTTGTGGGAGGAGGAGCTGGTCAACGGCCTCCGAGACTGTACACGCCAACGGCAACATCACCAATAGCTGGGTTCGTTTTCCTTTTTTCGTTTCAATTTTAATTGGTTTTCGAGACTTTTCAATATAATCGAAAGAGTTCGGAAACGAGATTTTCAAGTTAATCCAGAGAATTCAACCCCCCCGCCCCACGTAGAATATAACTATCTGCAATTGACTGGATTACACTTTTATTATGGAAGATTTTCAAGTGTACTGGCTAGCTGCACTTTTTATCAGACTATGCAAACTGTTATTTAAGCAAGAAAGTTTAATTTGCGCACACGCACAGTTTCTGTTCATATAGGCGGGTGTCGCAGTTCCAAGAAATCATTAAATTTTGGAGAAAATGAACTGAAGAGAAACCTGAATTGATTCCTGCGCTCTGAAGAGAAACCTGAATTGTTTGGCGCTTAATTGTGGAATTTGTGATAAATTCAAATATAAATTTGAATTGTACGAAGTTCGAGATCTTAATCAGTTCGAGGAACTAATAAATCTGCTACTTTTAGGCAATCTTCAGCGTATGGTGCTTCGAACCCTTCTGTAGACGCGTTTAAAATATATAATCACCAATTAACTTCGTCCCACGCTCCCAGTCCACCTCGAGTTAACAGACGGGGGCAGTCATCGCAGGGTGGTACAACCAATCTGCAAATAACCAACATACCAGGAGTCCAATCTCACGCGGGGATTAGGACTCTAAGAGCTCCTCCAAAATTGTTTGATCCTACGAAGACGAACAATTGTTCAGCCGAGGGTCAGGGAACGGGAAGGACGAATCACCAAAGTGTTCACTTAGCATCTGGTTCGTCTTTGTCTTCGTTTTCGACCTCTAATGTTTCACCTGCCAACATTGCGCCCTCTGCTGCTTTTGTCACAAACCCAAACTTGCCAGACTTACCGCCTTTGGAAAAGGTCGAGGTATGTTGACAAAAAAGAATTGAAGTTCTAATCAAATAATAACCTACCAAAATGTTATAATTATTAACCGCCGTCAGTCTCGCAATGGCTATTATTTAGACGCTCTCCTTTTGTACAATCCAATCCCAGGTGCTCTCTTTTTTGTAACATGTGTTCACATATTTTTCCATAACTTTGAGCTTTCAAAACAGGATAGCAGCTAAATTCCAGTCGGCATTGTTTCATTAGATGCACTAAACCAGTTTTAGTAGTCTTTCTAGTGCATAGTGTGTTAGAATTAGAAGTATGGCCTAAATTCAACGTTAAAACATCTCTTTTGTCAGACCATAATTGTACAGTTTTTCGACAAATTTTGAAATTATTGTTGATTGGGTCTTAAGTAGACGCTACAGCTCAAAAGGTTGGCGTACAAACTAGATTTTCTGTTCATGTCTGTTTTTTTGAGGTACAGCATTTGATAATGCCAAGTTAAACACAAATAATTGTACGGAGTTAAGCAATTTTTCATTGCTCTGAATCGAAATTGGTAGCAATATTAGTCCTGTGGTCTTTTTTAATAGCCGCGAAGCGATAGCGGCTATTATTGGGGACATCGTGTTTTTACAATTCAAAGAATTTGAATTGTATTGGGGCGCTGTCTTTTCTTTAAGATCTGTTCACACATTTTCATGATTTTTGAAGTCAAATTGGAGTCGTGATTTTGGTCACGCCGAAACAGGAAATGGAGCGAAAAAGCGAGTGGTTTTGCTTCGTGAATTTTTTTCGCTCTAATTTTAAAGTAGAGTGAGAAAACGGTGTTTGAACAAAAATTCGCTTTCTCGCTAGTGGTTTTTTGTTCACATGCGGCAATTTCACTCTGATTTTTACTGTTTTTTCGACTTTTGGATCGGATTTTTTTCTAAATGGTTTTCCCAATCCATTCACAGCTCATTGTAGGCCTAGTTTTTTGTTTGAATTAAATTTTCATTTCTCGCTAGTGGTTTTTTGTTCACATGCGGCATTTTGACATTGATTTTCTTTTTATTTCATTTTTTTTTGTTCTGATTTTTGTTAAAATGGTTTTCTTAATTCATTCATAGTCCATTCTAGGTCTAGTTTTTCTGTTTAGTCAATGAAAATTCTTTGAATTGTACGTCAGGACTTGTCCTGCTATGTTTTTTTAATTCGTCGTCTCCATCGATGATTCTTACGACCTGACTTCTTGGAATTGACTTCTTGGAATTGACTTCAGCGACTTCTATTTCTTTGCAGTTAAAATTTATGTACGTGACGTCGTTTCTGCTTTTAGGTCAATTGCGTGACTTACCTCACTCAAAAAAAAGACTTCTGAACTCACTTATGGAACTTTAATTTTTTATGAAGATTTACTAGTTAATAGTGTGCATATAAGTAGTGCCAATCTTGTATGCCCTAATTCGTGATTATTAGTCTTGAGTTTTTGATTTCGAATATCAATTTTGAAATAGCTATTTAAGGGCTTTTTCCTTATAGAACGTATGTGTCAAAAAAATTGACAGTCCGAAGCTAACCCAAAAAGTCTTGTGGTCTATTAAAGGACTGGTGGTCGATCTGTCTATCTTATTTCTTTAGGTGTTTCAATTCATGTAAGGCCACGAGCGTCTATCGCGGCTATTTTCCGGCAATCTGCCGGCTATGTTTATGCGATTTTTCGCTTGGCCGATTTTTTGTCTGACCTTTTCGACCTTTCGTTGTTATCACGGGATAAACAGGCAACGCCTGGAGTGTATTAAGATATCTAAGAGTCTTACGGCTTAGAGAAGAGTGGTTCTAAAGAGTTTGACTCGACTCACCTCCACCAATTCAATCCCCCACACTCCACCCCCGTTGTTTGTCTCTTCTTTGTCCAGCCAGATTGCTGCTATTCTGCACGTTAGCTGTCCCGTTCTTTTGGGAAAACAGAACTGGTTTTGACATTTCTATGACAATTTATTAAAATTTAGAATAAATTTATCTTTTTTAAGTTTTCTGATTGTTTTTGTCATTTTCTTAGCTCAAGTTGTTAACAAAATTTTTTAAAGCTCAGTTCTGCATTCCTGCTTAGATTTTATCCTTGCAGTATTGGTTTTGAAGACATTGGTACCAAGAAGCTCTAGCGAATCTGTTGTATTTTTGTTTACTCTATTATATTTTTTGTGCTTTGACTGCCTCTGCTTGCCTGTTATATAGCAAACTGGTTTTTCTTTCAAGATTTTTTTTCTTGCTTTCTAACATTCTACATCCAAGAATTTGGTATTCAACTCGATCCCAACAGCATCTACAATTGAATGCTATTATTTTTTAGCTCCCTCGATTTGTGAAAGTATTGCTCTTCGGCTAATAATATTCAATTAGTCTGCTCATCAGGTTGAGGTGTGTTTAGTTTTTCATTCAATGCTTTGGGTTGTCTTTCAGGACTTGCACTGCTTTATTAATAGCCGCACAGCGATAGCTGGGGCTATTATTGGCCTTCTCTTGGTTTTTTTTATTTCGTCGTCGTGATTTTTGTTACGACCATATGACGTCACAGCCACTTTTTGTTCATTCGTTCATGCAATTTCAACTGAATTGCATGCGTGACGTCATTTTTCGCTCTTAGTGGAGCGAGTTTTTTGTTCATTCGCGTGATTAAATTTTTGGTCACACTTGACTTACCTCACTCTCAAAAATGACTTCCTCACTTTGAAATTGACTTTTATTTACTTTAATTCAAAGAGATAAGGTCAAATGGGTGTGTGTCACTCTAAATGAAGGTTATTTGAGATCAGCTAATAGAGGCAGCAATAACTTATACAGATTTTTAATCAAAATATAACAGATCAGCCTTCAATCAAAAGACAATTTTTTTGTCTGTCTTTTTTACTGTTTTTTTAGACTGCCGATCTACGAATCTATTGCGGCTATTTTCTGGCAATCTGCCAGCTATTTTTTTTTAAATTTGTTTTACCTGTTGATCACGTTTTAAAGCTGGTATTCGTATAAAGCTTATTGTTCTCCTATTTAAAGGCCGAATTCAACTGATCTAATGAAACTGCAGACTGCAAATAGAAAAAGAATAGGAAATTCGAACGTAGACAATCCCAACGTCGGCCATTGGGGGTCAACGGCGGCTTTTTTCCGGAATTTTGACGGCTATGTTTTTATTTGAAATTTTTCACGACCTCTGTAAAAATTATTGTACATATTGATCGATGTTCATGGAATTCTCAGGCTGAAGTTGTTCAAGAAACCAGACCTGTTCTTTTTCAATTCCTCTCGAATGAAGTTTGAAGCAATTATTGTAATTGTCTTTTGCTTAACCTTGATTTAAGCAATTAATTTAAAAAATTTTGCTTAACCTTGATCTAAAATATTTTCTCAACCCCTCACCACCACCTCAAACTTGAAAAGGCCTAGAGTAGAGTTGCACCCCACCAGTCGTTCGAGAGAAATCAGTAAAAGAAAGCAATTGAAAGTCAAACAGTATTTGTATGAAAATTAAATATACCTTCCTATATCATATATCTTTCTGATCATGTGTCAGATTTATAAACTTACCGTGCTCTTACGTTTCAGGATATCGGTTGCAAGGTGTTACCCAGTGTCGAACATCAGTCACAGGATGAATACAGCCACCGCCACCAGACCTCAATTTCACCCTCAGCATCGATATCATCATCAACTACAACTGCAGCAGTAGCCTTTGGTAGTTCCACTGCATCGTACGTGGCCTCCGCGTCATCAGTGGGAGGAGACACAATGGTGCAAGGATTCTTCGCAGCCTCCTCGACCACATCGAAACCCACCCCCTCTGTATCTTCTGGTACGCCTCTTTCATTCACATCTGAAATGATAACCGATTCTGAACTTTCGAATTTTTTTTCGAATAAAAATTTTATGAACTAAAAGATCTGAAGCCGTTACGTGGAGGCGTAGCTCCAATCTGTCTATCTAACTGATGTGTGTGTTCTAGAGATTGTAAGATAAGACTGCCCGATACTGAGCAGCCAATTTTGTGGAAATTAAAGCGGTTACTATGACAGCTTTATATGTCGTGTTGTCAAAAATAAGGCCGTTGACAATAATTGAAACTCATTTTTCCTATCTGAAAGTTGAAGTTTTTTTACTATGAGGATTTCGACGATTTTCTAAGATATAGTTTTGAGTTTCATTGAAAATTTTTTGTGAATAAATCATTTCTTTCTCAAATTACCCGTTCTGATCATTAAATTTTGAAAATATTAGTCGTTTGAATAAATGAAGAATTTTGAGAGTGCAAAATAAAATCACACAGATGGTACTATTGTAAGGGCAAAAAGAATAATTATTGATTTCTGCATTGAATGATTTGTATAGCCTAGTACCAGGCTAGGATAACGATGTTCTATAATATGAATTTGAAAGCATCTATTCTGCCCCCCCCCCCCGCCCCACCCCCGAACTTAGTGGGCATATAACTTTTACGACTCCAGGAGGCACGTGCTGTTTATTATATATTAACGTGCTATATAACAAAACATAAATTGATAAATTGTAATTAGGGACATGAAAACACTAAGGGGGGAACGTGCTATATTACAAAACACAAATTGTAATTAGGGGCATAAGAAAACGGGGGGGGGGGGGGGGGGCAGAATAGATCCATTTGAAAATGAATTTTTCGATTGTAGGCAGAACCAGGACCAACTCACTGCCTTCGTCAAACTGTAACGAAATAGTGGACTTACTAACCTTGCCTTTCTCATCCTCCAATCAAATGACAAGCGACGGCGACAGTTGCGATGCCGGGACCAACAAGCCTTGCTACAACAGATTTGTGCCGTCTGTCAATATCTCTTCCAACGGGGCCTCTTTTGCTATTATCAACCAGTCCCATTACTACGATGGGTCACGATCCAGCGGCAAAACTGACAGAGCAGGGAATCTTGTTGATCTGGTCAAGCAGAACAACAAGCGTCCAGGTCCAGCATTGCCGACGTCAACCTCTGGATCCGGTTCTAAGCAGTCATCAGGAAATAGTGCTAGAAATGGAGACTCGAAAGAAAGAAGAAGCAAGTCGAGCAAGAAGCGGAAGACGTCAACATCAGAAGATGCGTGTACGATGGTAGAAGCTTCTGTTACGGTTACTTCAACAAAGGTAGTCCATACGAGAACAACTAGCAATTCGACAATAGGCAGCAGCTCTTGTACCTTTTCCAGGAAAAAGCTGTCTCTGAGCAGCAGTAGCGAAGGATGTTCAGGTATGCGCTCTGCGTTTTTTCTTTACTCATAAGATGTTCTGCACTTCAATTTATTTATTTAAAATTGTTCTATAAAGAGTGATTTTGTTTAGACATATTGTATATTGCACGTGTAAGTTCTGAAATGCCAGATCTGTACAGTACCAGAGAGTGGCATATTTTCCTATATACAGTGTCAGATTTTATAACTAGCAAAGTGCGAGTGTTGTGACTCTGCTAAAATAGCTTCGAAATTGACTTAATCTGTAACCCCTCTACAATATTCGCCCTGATGGTGATTCGTGATACCCAAGCAAAGATCTTGCAAGTGCAAGCATATCCTGATATTTTTTCATGTAATATGACAAGATCTTGGCGAGATTTTCCATATTTTAGTATTATTTTTCAAAGTCTAGGAAATTTTGTTTCACTGGTTCGTTGTGTAAAAGAGACCACTGTTTGTTTTTAAAATGCGCTATTTTGTAACTAGAACTTAGAAGTGAATTTTTGAGATACAAAGCAATCGATTGACTGATATAGGTTCCTCGACCAGTAGTGTAAGCAACAGTGGATCTGCAAGTGGCAGCGGTGCTGGTGCTGGGACTGGTAGCCGAGAAAGATCCTCTGCCTCAACTGGGTCGTCCAGGAAGGACGGAGAGAGACAGGCCTGCATCAACATGCTATTAGGCTTAAGTAAGAAATCGATTCAAAATTGGTTTTTTCATTCACGTAAATATAATAGTTTTAACATCGCGGTTGTCAAACAACTGAAGTCGTTTCAGAATGCTCATATCTGTTTTAGAAATAAGAATGGGGGTAGAATAGTAGCAATTGTATAGACTTTCTGCCTGAGGTTCTAATTTTATAAAGAATTTTGCTCCTCCGTAGAATGCTCCTTTGAGATAGAAGCCACAGCTGGTTTGCAGCAGTCGTCGGTATCCATTTAGTTACTTGATCGCCCTAGCTGAGAAAAAATTTACATTGAACTTAATATGGCAGTTGACGTATTCCAGCTGTGATAGATCTAATTGCCTCGATGCTTCGGTTCACTTCCTCTTAGCAAGTCTTAAGAGGAAGAGTGACCTTCACTGGAGCAAAGTCTTTGAGTTAAATGTCAAGTTGTTTTAAGATGTTAACAGTTGATCTGATAAATAAGGTTAATAAACACGATGTCGTGGTTGTTAAACAGGATTCGGTAATGCAGACGCTAGAAGTGTTTTTTTTTTTGAGCTTGGATAAGGTGACTGACTGTTGAAATTTTCATAAATTTGAAAATATGCTGTACGTCGCACTATCACCTTGAAGCATAAATAGGTAGAAGTATGTTTTAGCAACCTAGATTTCTGTAGTGATTTTTTTGGATCTTTTCAACAATTGCCCCCCCCCCCCCCTTTGGTACCTAGTAGAGAATCGCCACCCCTTTAGTGCTATACTTTACCACAATATTAGTTGGCCTACAGTTTAGATAGCCGAATATCAGTTTAAGTGCAATTGAGGACCGCTGTTCACGGCCATGCCTCTCACGCGCTGTGGGATGTAATCCGGAAATCGCTGGTCGGTTATCGCGGCGAAGCGCGCCCACCGACCCGCCAGTCGGAAATTCTTATCGCTTTGTATTCCAATTCGGCTAATTGCCCTAGCATGGCGCATTTTATTCTATCTAGTTTAACACAGTATGAGCATACACGGAGTTTAGTCGTCTCTGATTGGTTAATAAATCGCTCGCTTAAATTCTATTCAAGAATAGGCCCCCCTTTTTGCAATTGTTGAAAAGATCCATTTTTTTGTGAACTTTCGGCAAACATCTCCTTTGTCGGTAATTTTGCACCCATAAAAATTATCTAGGCTTCGGCCCCTCTGCTTTTCGAGAGCAATTTGTCGTAAATGTTCAAAAAGTGTGTATCTAGTAGTGTTTTTTAATAACTCTTATTTACTGCTGAGATTCTTAACGGTGCTCAAACTTAATGATAATTTTGTTGAAACTGAATATATCACGAAATTTTTCAACTTGGGGAGGTAGAAATAAATATAGAACAAACATAGATGATCTATGATGGATGTTTAGGTGACAAAGGTCAGAATGCATTGAGGCTGAAACAGTCTAAAGTGAGGTTTGAACAAGAAGCGGAGGCGACGGCAGTTGACGATGGCAAAAACAACAATATTGTGCATAGGTAACTATATAGAAATGTATCTATTGTCTTGATGTTTTGTATCTGAAGAAGATTAGAGTTTCTTTGCTGCAAAGAGTTGCAAACCGCCTGGACGAGTAACGAGATCATCAGAATCTTCTATTGAAATTAGACCAAATATGAAATCAGAAAATGGTTTTAGTCAATTTAATAATTATAAGGTCGGGTTTTAGATTTGGATCCGATTGCTTTTGCAATTTTACTATCTATATGTACATGAACCAGGGGTGCAACGTTATTGTTATAGATTAGGAGTTATATGTCGTTAAATGGTTGTTTGATCAGTAGAATTTGCAGAGTTGGCAGATAAAATTTTAACAATGCTGAGTTTCAAATATCACTTTTTAGTGGTTTTTAAAAACAATTTTGAGCCGTTTCCTATTCTGTAAACTGGACGTTCGGCATAAACTTCAATAATTTGATTAGAGTGGAAAAGATGCTTTTGTCAGAATTCTTTGCTTCGTTACAGTGGGCAGTTCATGTCGAGCCGAGTGTGGAGTACGAGAGGAGGGAAAAATGGTGGAGTTGGAGACAGTGAGAAACAGCTGAAGATCTTGAAGGAATTGAAGAGCAACTACTTCCCAGACCTCAAACACCTATTCACGCACATCATCAACCAAGCTTACCAGTGAGTTTATACTAAATTCGTTTTCACTACGTTACAATAACAAAGTTAACAAGAAGGCTCGCATGAGTCTGTGCGCGGGGCAGAATGTTCCCATATTTGCGTTTGAAAGCGTAGAAGACATCATATCACCGATATCGCAGAAACGTTTTCCTTGAAAATAGGAGATTGCATTTGATATTTCAGATTTTTGCATCAAAACTTTTCAATGAAGTTGGAGCTTTATTCAGAATATTTTTTAAATTTCCGTATGTGTTTTTCAAATTTAATCTATAAAACAGTAGCCGTTTTTGCTCAGCTTGCTAAAAACATAATAGCAAGCTGAGCAAAAACGGCTACTGTTTTATAGATTAAATTTGAAAAACATATACGGAATTTTAAAAAATATTTTAATTAAAGCTCCAATTTCATTGAAAAGTTTTGATGCAAAAATCTGAAATATCAAATGCAATCTCCTATTATATTCAAACACTAAGATCGCTAAGCACATACTCAGAGATATGAGTGTCGATCGGCTGGGACATTTTGCTAATGAGATTATTTTAGGTGTCGACAAAAACAATATTGAACGGCAAAAATTTATCAAAAGCTGTTACTATTTTTGAATTAAAATTCAAAAACAATTCGTGTTCAAATAGGCACATTAAGAGGGCTCAATAACGCCTCCTCAGAAAGCCAATTGTTCATATCAGCAGTCAAAGTATTTGATAAGTGCAATTGCAAAGAACCAAATTTAACCAAATAAAAAACAATGAGTGAAAAAGCGACTATGGACTGAAATAGAAAATTCCCCATATTTTCACCGAATTTTGTGGAGTTAGTTTTATATCGATGATTGGCTATCAAACGAACAATAGTTTAGATTCACATTTGATCTATGGAGATTTTGCTTAATAATTTGTATTCAAGGTAAAGACAACAAAAAAACAAAAACGGTCAGAACCCAAATTGCACTTAGTTTTGAAAAAATTGATGTCTTAAATTCTATTAGTATTGAGCTCCAAGCCGTTCATAAGCTTTGTTATGCCAACACAGCAACCAATGAGATCTTTCATTGCTAAGAATGTAACAAACCTACAGAAAAAACATCAAAATTCAAAACTCAAAAATTTACAAAATTTTTACTTGAACAAATGGTTTCAGAAAAATAAAAGGTACTTTTTAAAAGAGATTTTACAGGTTTAATAGACATCGTTCTCGTTAGAACTTCAACGAGCGATCCCAGTATTGATCTTACTGATAATACAATATACGAAAAAAAAATGGACAAAGTATTAATGGAAACTCGTAGTGTCAAAGTCAACAAAATCCGTATTTGCTCACAGAGCAGAAATATATCAAAGATTTGATTCAACATTGGTTCAATGATTACTAATACTCCAAATTGGGGGGAATGGTAACATAATTGGCAAAAGCTAACAAAAATTGTTATAAAAAAATACAAAACTCATTAATGTGAACTAAAATAGTTTGAAAATGTGAAATGTTCACAAAAACGTTAAAACTGAATAACTCGAACAGGACGAAATTTTGAAAAAAAACTTTTTAACTTCGCTTTCTACGCGTGACGGGCTTTCTAGTGATACCACTCACAATTTACAAATATCAAATATCGATCGGCTAAAATTAACTGAACAGAAAACCCAGTTGGGCATATAGTCCCCCCCCCCCCCACAAGCGGGGTCGGAACAATTAACTTTTAGGGAACTAACCATCGGAGTTTTTGTTGAAGAATGATAAGGCTTATTCTCCTTGAGTATTTTTTGCGTTCTGTTTCAAAAATGAAGGGTTTTTAAACAATTTTTTGAACACTGATATTGAGTTCTCGTTTATATTGAAAGCGGAAACCTGAAGGTATAAGGGGAGGCAATTGTTTGAAGTTGTAAAATTCGGCGCCTTTTAATTGTAATGCGCGTTCATTCGCCACCGATGTCTTCAATATAAGCCGCAATCATATGTATTAAGATATCACATATTAGGGTCGTTCCCATCATAGCCCCTCTCCCATTATGGTATATCTGGCCACTAATCTGGGTGGGGGGGGGGGGGGGGGGGGAGGCTGTAATGATGAATGAATGATCCAGATATTACATGCAGAATTTGTACCCTTTCAGAAATGGCCAACTTATCCCATTTATTTTTGCAGGCTATGTTATGTAATGGTACTGTGTTTAGTGTCCGTTCGCTGATCTCTCCGAAGTGGAAATCGTTCAGAGGAATTGACCTGGACCTGCCCTTCAAAGTGCGCCTCAACAACCTCATCTGGAGATGCTGGCATCTACAGTGTAAGTTGATGTTCTAAATCTGCTTCATGATCATTTCATCTCGAGAATTGAAGGCAAGCGAAGTTTGCTTTAGGGAATGCTTTCCGTAGTATAAATCAGTGTAATGAAAAGTTAACATAACATTTATTGCTCTAACAAAGTTATTATAATCTGTTTTTTATTCCGTTCGCGAGACATTTTTTCCCCTTTTGTATGATAGTTTCAATTCATGGAATCTTTTTAATAGCCGCACAGCGATAGCTGGGGCTATTATTGGCCTTCTCTTGGTTTTTTACAATTCAAAGAATTTGAATTGTATTGGGGCGCTGTCTTTTTTTTTTAAGATCTGTTCACACATTTTCATGATTTTTGAAGTCAAATTGGAGTGGTGATTTTGGTCACGCCGAAACAGGAAATGGAGCGAAAAAGCGAGTGGTTTTGCGGCGTGAATTTTTTTCGCTCTAATTTTAAAGTAGAGTGAGAAAACAGTGTTTGAACAAAAGTTCGGTTTCTCGGTAGTGGTTTTTTGTTCACATGCGGCAATTTCACTCTGATTTTTACTGTTTTTTCGATTTTTTGGATCGGATTTTTTTCTGAATGGTTTTCCCAATCCATTCACAGCTCATTCTGGACCTAGTTTTTTGTTAGAATCAAAATTACATATCTCACTAGTGGTTTTTTGTTCTCCCTAGCAACATTTTGACATTGATTTTCTGTTTTTTTTTGTTTTTTTCATCTGATTTTTTAGAAATAGTTTTCCCAATTCACCCATTGTCCGTTCTAGGTCTAGTTGTTTGTTAAGTCAATGAAAATTCTTTGAATTGTACGTCAGGACTTGTCCTGCTATGTTTTTTTATTTCGTCATGATTTTTGTTACGACCATATGACGTCACAGCCACTTTTTGTTCATTCTTTCATGCAATTTCAACTGAATTGCATGTGTGACGTCATTTTTCGCTCTTAGTGGAGCGAGTTTTTTTGTTCATGCGCGTGATTAAATTTTTGGTCTCACTTGACTTACCTCACTCAAAAATGACTTCCTCACTTTGAAATTGACTTTTATTTACTTTAATTCAAAGAGATAAGGTCAAATGGGTGTGTGTCACTCTAAATGAAGGTTATTTGAGATCAGCTAATAGAGGCAGCAGTAACTTATACAGATTTTCAATCAAAATATAACAGATCAGCCTTCAATGAAAAGACGAATTTTTTTGGTCTGCCTTTTTTACTGTTTTTTTAGACTGCCGATCTACGAATCTATTGCGGCTATTTTCTGGCAATCTGCCAGCTATGTTTATGCGTTTAATGAGTCAGTGATATGGTAGGTTTTCAAATGGGCGGTATAAACTATAGTGACAAAATTCGTGTACATTTGGCCCTTGTCGGTATATGTTGAGATGAAAGTCAATATAGAAATTTTTCAACCGAACGATAATATCGGTGGTTTAATTCTGGAGGATAATAGATCTATTACATTTCTGTAAATTGTGATCTGTTTTTAGTTTTGAAGAAGAACAAACACCCCATGTGCAGGTTCATAGTGCCCTCCGGGAAGGAACACAATCACTCTACTGCTCAGGTGGGTCTTAACTAGCAATCGGCAACAGTTTAATGCGCACATCTCTCTCACATATATATGATCACAGTAGTGAAACAAATCTATGTAACATATCGTTGTAGCTTTGTCGATAGTTCTCAAATCTTCGTAATAATTATAAGTTTATGTTATAAATGGGACGCAATTCATAAAAAAACCCTGCTCATGCGTTGAATACTTGTGGTCTATTTTTGAAGTGTATCTAAAAACAACAGATCCCACGTAAACCGATGTTCGAAATGGACTTTTTGTCTGTCTAAATATTTTAAAGAAGAATAAATACTGTAAACGGCTGGGCAATTTTCTCCGCCTTTTTGAATGTAGAAGCTAATTTTTTTAAACACATTTCAAAAAACTAAAATTGAATAATTTTGTAGGGAATTGTTGAATCGGTAGGGAGGCGAATCTGTCCATCCAAACACTTATTTAGCTCTGTAGTATTATTTGATGGCTGCAAACAATTTAAACTTTGCTAACGACTAATGATTAATTGACTAGTGGCTTGGAATCAATACTAACTTCAGAAATATCCAGTATCAACTTATCTCTTAAGTCATTTAACTTTGGCGATGACCCAAAATCTTATCCGTAATTGTTGTATTCTCCCTACATAAATTTTTTCCTTCAGTTTGCTCTGCCGTATTAATTATTGTCACTATAGTATTAGCAATTATTTTAGTCCTGGTAGTCATTTTTATGCGGCCCGGTAGATTTGTCCTGGTAGATTTTTGGCCTGAGAGACCTATCTTTCGCCTGAGATGTAATATCTATCATTCACCATTTTGCACAGCTGAACTCATTTTACTATTAAAAATTGAATTAAAAAGCGAAATGGTTTTCATTTTTTCAATTTAAATTGTAATTTTTTTCATACGGTTATATGACTCTTTTACTGCAACAGTATGTTATTTTTGCATTATAATTTTTGTGTTTGACATAATATTTTGATAAATTTGATATGCTTTATTGCTCTCAAACGAAGTTAAGAAATTATTCATAAACCGCCAATTTAAAATAGAATTTGGGTGGTGATAATCTGTTCGGTTGTGATTGTTTCATGGACATATTTGAAGCAATTGCTCGCAAATACTTTTTATGGCTGATATTCATGCGCGGCACAAACAACTCATTTTATTCTGCCGTGATTCTCCTAATTCCTCTTTTTTTAACCATGTGCTTCCCCTTTTTGTTGTGCAACGGTAAATTCTTGAAGCGCTCGTTGACTGTGTATGGCCTCCAAGAATTTGCAAATATCTGGCTTGTTAATTTGAAGCACCGATTCAAATTTCATGGAAATCGGCTATCGCATTGTTACTTCTCGGTAGGTGTTCAACCATGCGATGATATACATTCCACATTACGAGATCAAAGCGTTGTTTTCGCCTAGTCCAATTCCGGCCGAGAGATATTCACCAAAATAATCAGCAAAATTGAGAGCTTCAAAACCTTGCAACGATATCTGGAGCATTTTGAACCAAGATTCAGTATGTTTGACGGCGGAAAGGCAAGTTGAGTTCTGCAAACATGCGGATATTCAAACTGAAATTCTTTTCCTCCCGATATTTGACAGACAAGCCCAATGTGGTTTGTTCATTTTATCCACAAAAACCCTTCCGATTACCTGAACGGTGGTTGTCCCCTCCCCCACCGTAGGGCAAGAGCACATAGCACAGAGGATGGGTTGTCAGCTCTTTAGGCACTGCTCCTTATTGACTGCCCATAGGAAGCACAAATATAAAAACAAAAATGTTTTTTTTTGGACGATATTTTTATTGATTTTTTAGTTCGGTGTATGCTTTTGTTGACGCTCGTCCTTCTTTACCCCCCTGTTCTTTTAACCATGAACTTCATATTTAATGAGGTCTCAGAATGAAATCTTCGGACGGAAACCCGACCGAATCATATAGAATTGGGGTCACTGAAACGCATAATTTTTAATGTTAAAGCGTAAATACACAATACATAACGTGAAAATTTGATGTTGAATCACGTGAAGGTTTTAAGGCATGCGTGTTTAACTTTCTACTGCGATGGTTTTCGTTTAAATCACATGGTACGTCGTTCAATGTTACACATGGGTTTTTTCCCGTGGGGGTTTGTTTCCTATTATAAATGTACGGGAGTTTTTTCAGTGGGGGTTCATTTCCTAGACCCGTTCAACAGACGCGAAGTGATAGCATAGGCTAATAGTTTTCTCATCGTGAATGTTTTAGGACCGCTGTGTGAATTTATAAGACCTTGGTGCGCATTTGTTAAGTGATCATCAAAATCTCAAATTGCAATTTTTTTCTGTGATGTCTACCGCTAAGCAACTGAATGACATGGGTAATTTTATTTGCTAAACTCTCGAGCTTGTTTTTTTAATAAAGTTGCGTGGCTAAGTTTTATTTAGTAACTTTTCTAACTCAACAAATGACCTCTGAAAATTGGATATAGGGAACTGTCTAATTGAAAGTCATTTAAATGCTTCATTAGAAGCACTTGAAAGTTCAGCAGGATTTGTTTTTTTATTGACATCCTTCAGTTCTGATAAGCACTCGTAAATTTTTAATTGCTCGCAAACGAAGTTTGTAGCAATTATATTAGGCTGTGTTTTTGGGTGATTTTTCGCTTGGCTGATTTTTTGTCTGACCCTTTTGACTTTTCGTCCGCAAAAACGGGATAAACAGGTAATGCCTGGATGGCATTTAGTTTTCTTTTAGCGTTTCGGTTGACTAGTTTCGGAGCATGCTATTCACTAAAACTTTTGGAGACATAACCGTTTGTCGGTTATGTTCAACTTTTTAGTCCAATTTGATACCCCTCTAACTGCTCAAAACGGTTTTTTTTTTCACGGAACGTTTTTTTGCTCAGTATCTGCCGAAGGCTTTTTTGAACTTATCAATTTTCAGATCATGCGCTACTCGACTTTTTCAAGGCTACCATCGGTTTAAAGAGTTGAGGGGGAACTATTCGGCCTATAAGAGACGTCTCAACGAGAAAAGGGAGAGGGAATTTTGGACAGGGCTGAGCTTGGCCAATGTCTGGCCAAATTGATTCAAAAAGTGTTCACGTATTCCAATTTTTAGGCACATGTGTTGGAAGGGAAGTACTGGCGCAGGCAAGACTCGGCTGTCATCTCAGAGTACATGAGCTGGCGATGGTACTACAAAATAAAGGTAACACTAATAACGGCTCTTATCTCATTCACACACACACACACACACACACACACACACACACACACACACACACGCACGCACGCACGCACACACGCACACACACACACACACACACGCGCACACACACACACATCCTCTGTGAATCACTGTATGGGATATTCCTGAATAGACGTTAAAGATATCATGAGAATAGGTATAGAATAACTGAGAATTTTGCTACCTTCAAAACCCTGGACAAACTTAGTGATATTTGTGGAAACTGACTGGATGTTGATTTTGGGGCGTGTCATGACAGCTCTTTGACCACCTTCTCCTCTCCTTTTTGGTTGAAAATTGTTTTGAATTTGAAATTTTTACTTTTTGGTTTTAAGATGCTTGAATATCCAAAGTAGTTATATCGGAGCAAGACAGGGGGGGGGGGGGGGGGGGGGGTAAAAGGATGTACCTATGTATTAACATTAGGTATAGCCTATTTTCGTCCAATTTCCAAAGATGTACCTAAAAAGAGAGTGAGAACAATAGACCTGTCATCTTATCGTAATTACCCAGGGGTAATTATCTTAATTACCCCAGGGAAATGCATCCGCTCTAATGCACTTCAGCTAATCTTATCTACTAAATAAATTATATCTGCAGAACTTTTACTTTTAATCATTTTTACTTTTTATTCATTCGCGCATAGCTATCACAACTATAACTTTCGTTCATTCATTTACATAAGGAGAATACTATTTTATCAATTTCAATTGTAATTCACTAGAATTTACACAATTTTGTGCTGATATACGTAAACTTTGACAATTTTACCATTTTTTGCCAAAAAATACCCAATTCTTGGCAAAAATACCCAATTCTGACCAAAAAATACCCAATTCTTGGCAAAAAATACCCAATTTTCCCAAAAAATACCCAATTCTTCCCAAAAAATACCCAATTCTGGGCAAAAAATACCCAATTTTTCCCGAAAAATACCCAATTCTTGGCAAAAAAATACCCAATTCTGGCCGAGAAAAACCAAATTCTTCCCAAAAATACCCGATTCCTGGCAAAAAATACCTAATTTTTCCCAAAAAATACCCAATTCTGGTCAAAAAATACCCAATTTTGACCAAAAAGTACCCAAATCTTACGAAAAATACCCAATTCGTGGCCAAAAAATAACCAGATAGAGCACAAAATACCCAGTGTTGATAACATATTTCAAAAAATTACCCAAAATTCAAATAAAATTACTCAAATTTGTCTAATTTCTTCCCATTATTCCCACAATTTCGTAATTTCAGAACCTTGCATGTTTCAAAATCTTTATTGTAATAACGAAATCTCTCGCGTGATCGCATTATTTTTGTCTGGAGGTAAATGACCTCTGATTTGTGAATACCCAATAACAAATCTACTGTGTCATCTGTTAATAATCATAAAATTCTCACGTGATTAGACAATTAGACACTGAATTGACAAAAATACGTCATACTATCGTCACAATTAAGTCATAGTGTCGTCATAATTACGTCATGATGTCGTCATAATTACGTTATAGTGTCGTCAATATTGCGTCATTTTGTCGTCATAATTACGTCATATTCAACAAAGTTCTTTATCATTTTTATTCAATGTTCATTTGTTTGATTTTAAACTTTCAGTGCAGTTGAGTAAAATATTTCTCACAATTTCTAGCAATCAGATTTATTCCGTTGCAACTTTTAATTCTACATTCTGTTTAACTCCTTTTCTATCTCACTTCTTATATTAGTTTTCCATTAATCTACGTTTCAGATATAATGCCAAGAACTTCTAATCCAAAGGAACAGTGTTCTTCATGCAATAAACTTATATTGAGATCTAATATGAGCAGGCATGAGAAGCTTCACGCAAGAGTTTGCCCACAATGCTCCCAGTCATTTCCGGATGACGAGAAACTGCAGCGTCACATTGCTTCAAAACATGCACCATCTCTCATTCAAAAGAAGAAGTTTTCATGCAGAAGCTGCAATTTATCGTTCTGCACATATTATCAACTTATTCATCATAAACGAAACATTCATCATTCTGCTCCAGTGGCTTACGATGACGTTGACTTATCTATATACGGAGAATCCTTCGCTCTTCGCAGTGAACTAGAAACAGTCAAGCACTTTTTACAAGACTCAGTGCTTGAATTGTCTAGAAAGAAAGTACACAACTTCAAGTTAGTCGAACTCAGCCACGAAATAGTGATCAACAAATTGGATTTTGTTTACAAAGACTTACCCAGTTCAGCTAAAATCAATATTTCGTTTGGATTCGTGCTGCAGAGTGTGCATAACTCTGACGAGTTTCGATACTATTACGCAGCAGATAACAACCCCGTATTCTTAAATCCTTTGGTTCTCTCTGATGACTCAGATCTCAGTTTTATCAAATCGAAATTGAGAAGTGAAGATTTTCTACCCAATCTAATTAATCAACGTCCAGACACGAAGTGGAAGTTTTATTGTGTTACAAATGTCACTTTCTTTGTATTTCTTCTCAGTGGTGTTCCGCTTGGATGCATTCAACAACCTATTCCATCAGCCTTAGTCAAGAATCCCTTAGTCAAATGTTTTATATCTGATGGAGAGAAAAAACCCTACCAAGACAACTTGTGTATGTTCCGTGCACTGACCTACGAAATACATGGCAGCGATGCGCTACAGCAAAATACGTTGAAATTGATGCAGTCATTTCTCTCAGCGACAAGGAGAGTTGACGAAAACTTTCCAGGCATACATGAAGATGATATTCCTGTACTTGAAGAGATAACTGGCAGAAATATTCAAATATACTCCATTTTTTTCGACGAACAGTCTGAAATGTTTGCTGAACTTTCTCGTCGATCCTGCCTAAAGCGAGCACAGACAACTTCGCTGTTGAGATATGAGAATCATATCTGTTGGACAGCAGACGTCAATAAATTCCTAAAAAGTTCCGGTGCTATGTATGCGATCAGTTTTTCGACAGATCCTTCAATCTTATGAGACACATGCAAAACTGCTCCGACAACATACATCACAAATATCCTACAGGAGCTTATCAATTAGCAGAAACTATTTTTGATCGTTTGGATGACGTTAAAATTAATGTACCTCAAGAGCTCAGGCTTTTTTCTCATCTTATTGTATTTGATTTTGAGTCAATAACCGTCCCCGACAATACACTCAGAAACACAGATTTGACTTCGTGGATTGGAAAACATGTTCCCATTAGCGTGTCGATAGCTTCCAACCTACTTGAAGACCCAATATTCATTTGCAACGAGGATCCATATCAATTGATTCGTGATTTTGTATCCAACTTGACATATATAGCGGAAAAGAGCACGCTATTAATGAGAGAAAAACTCAATGCTTTCGTGCTGGAACTGGAAGAGAAATATGGGGCTATTCGACAATTGGTTCCAGTGAAAGATAACAAGGGACCCACCAGCGCAGAAGACTTATTTGACAACGAAGCTGAACCCGACGAGGAGGACGACGACGACCTTGAAATTAGGAGACTGAGATGCGAGCTCAAGATGTTATCAAATTTGAGACAAGACTTTGAGAACTATTACAGCACCATTCCTGTTTTCGGGTTTAATAGCTCACGGTACGATTTGAACTTGATAAAAGAATTTCTTCTACATCATCTCCTAATAGAAAAAAAACGTTGTTCCCAAAGTGATTCGAATGGGGAACAAATATATTGGAATGAACTTTCTTGGCTTGCAATTTCTCGACATTTTGAACTTCCTGGGAGGAGCTACAACTCTGGATAATTTTCTGAAAGCGTATGGAGCCAGTGAAGAGAAGGGTTTTTTCCCTTATGAGTGGTTTGACAGTGCTGAAAAAATGAATGAGACCCAACTGCCACCAATTGAAAGCTTCTGGAGTAAGTTGAAAAACCATAACGTCTTGTCAGTCGATTACGATAAGTTCATGGATTGCAAAAAAAGGGGAATTGAAGAAAAGGAAGCTTTAAAGAAGCTGAAATTAAAAACAGTTCCCAAAAATGCAGCGGAAAACTATCGGGAACTTCATTACATTTGGGAAAAGGAGAACATGAACACTTTTCGTGATTTTCTCAAGTGGTATAACAACAAAGACGTCATGCCCACTCTTGATGCGATGACAAAGATGATTCAATTTTACCACTCAAAACAAATTGATATGTTGAAACTGGGCTATACGCTTCCCAACTTGGCAAACAGATTTCTCCATTCATCAACAGATGCTGCATTTTTCCCATTCTGCGAGCAAGACAAGGAATATGATAACTATATCAGAAATTGGCTGACGGGAGGACCCTCGATTATCTTCACCCGATATGCAAAAGTCGGCGAAACGAAGATTAGAGAGTCCGAAAATGTATGCAAATCTATAGTAGGCATTGATGCAAGTCAACTATACCCATTCTCAATGACCAAGGAAATGCCAACTGGACTCTACACAAAATGGGAGTTCAACGTCGACACTGCAAAGTTTCACCCAAAAAGGAATTGGAGGAGTTTCTTTGAGCAGCAAGTAATCGATTACTTGCAGAGCACTCGTCCAGAATGTTTAATACAGTCACAGTTCAGTCACAAAAAACAGAAAAGAATTGGAACTTATCTCGTCGATGGCTTCTGCTCTCATTGCAACACAGTGTTTGAGGCAATGGGATGCTACTTTCACTTTTGTCCCTGTCAGGAGGAAAAGCCGCTGTTATTTGAAGATATAGAGAACGGATTAAAGACACGGGAACGAGATAGTGATCGAAGAGAGTATCTGCAGGGATTAGGATACACAGTTGTTGAAATTTGGGAGTGTCAGTGGAAAAAGTGGAGGAGGGAAAACATAAATGGAGTAAAAGAATTCGTCAACAAGAAATATCCATTTCAGCAATCCCTTTCCAAAAATGCTCTTATTGAAAAAATAAAACGAGGAGATTTGTTCGGAGTTGTTGATTGTAGTCTGGAGGTTCCATAGGAGTTATACCCCTACTTTGAAAATTTTCCTCCCATTTTTAAGAATTGTGAAGTTGGGCGAGATGACATTGGGGACCATATGAAAGAATTTGCTGAGCGACACAAGTTATTATCAAAACCACGAAAAATGCTCATCTCTAGTTTCAAGCTCGACAGAGGACCAATTATTACTCCGCTGTTACTGTTTTACCTTGAAAAAGGATTAGTCTTAACAGATGTCTTCTGGTTTTTACAGTATACTCCACAAAAATGCTTCCAGTCCTTTGTGCAAAACGTTGTTGATGCTCGCCGCAATGGAGACCGAAACAAAGACTCAACAGTTGTTGCGGAGACCATGAAATTGATAGGTAACAGTTCATACGGATATCAAATAATGGACCGTAGTCGGCATACAAACACAAAATATGTCAAAGGACCGCAAGTGGATAAATTAATTAACAACAGATTTTTCAAGACCCTAAATGAGTTGCCAGAAGAGATTTACGAAGTGGAGTTAAACAAGACACGTATCATTCATAAAGAACCAATAATAGTTGGTTTTTTTATTTTGCAGTACGCTAAGCTTACAATGTTGCAACTCAAGTACAATTTTTTCTCCACTTTCTGTGACAAAAATAAGTACGAACTCATTGAAATGGATACCGACAGTTTGTACATGGCGCTTAGTGAGGAAAAACTTGACAAAATCATTCGACCAGAAATGCAATCATTGTGGTACTGGATGAGACAGAGCGACTGCAGTGATAATTTTGCAGCAAACTCAAGCAGCAACTTTTTCCCACGTGAATGTTGCAACAAGCATGCGAATTTTGACAAGAGAACTCCAGGCTTGTTCAAAGAAGAATTTAGATGCTCAGAAATGATTGCTTTGTGCTCAAAAACTTATTGCTGCTACGATGAGCAATCAGATACTGTAAAATTATCCAGTAAGGGGCTCAACAAAAACAACATCGAGGAACCCTTAGCCAAATACAGAAAAGTATTGTTTGATGAGGAGCGGGTATATTCAACGAACAGGGGATTTCGCGTAGTCAACAATCAGAAAGTATGCACATATGAACTCAAAAAAGTGGGACTGTCATACTTTTATCCCAAGCGTAAAGTCTGTGAAGACGGAATTCACACTACTCCTTTAGATATATAAGTCATTAACTTTAGATTTTGTAATTTTTTAGCCTTCTTTCATTTTATATCTTTTTCAATTCACTGTTTACCTCACAAAATTTCTTTTGAAAAAAATCCTTGTATAAAATAACTAAATTAGATACAAATACACATACAAATGATTAAGTACAAAATTTACAAATTTTTTTAAAAAAAGTTTTGAAAACCATTTGCATCATTTTACGGATTAATGTTTAAACAATTAAAGATTTTGGTTGTCAAAACTTACAAAACATCAGCAAAGAAATTCAAAATATGAAAATCATTTAAATATTTAGACGAGACTTTAGAAAATAACACATGTGCAAAATAAATAGCATATAAACCACACAATTCTGAATCTTGGAGTTTTTCCTGTACTAATGAACCAAAGTTTGATTTCGTCTTGATGCCATATTTTTCCAAAACTTCTCCCATCGAATCACCGTAGAACAACTTTCCATTTTTATTGGCTAGCAAAATCCAGTGCGAGCCCGGTTGAGTAGATGGATCTGTGTTGATTATACAAAACGTGTTTGTAGGTAAATTTTTTGGTCGAAGATCTGCAGGGAAGGAACCCAGATATTTGAACTTTAGGTGTGGGAACCTGTTGACAACATGTAAGAGTTGTTGATTATCCATTTTTGGTGACTGATCCCTCTTTGTCAATTGCAATTGAACTTATACGTTCACCACTAACAAATAATTCTACAGTATTAGCCAAATTGTTAGCAAAGTAGAGCTCTAAACGAATTCCTGCTCCAACTACATCAGGAAAATGCATTTCGACATTGGCCTCCTGTGTTGAAGTAAGATCGAAAAATAAATGAAAATGGTTTTCAAAATCCTTGTATTGAATGTTAGGACCGTCATCATCAAACTTGAGTGCTTTCATCGTTTCAGCATAAGCTCTCACATGATTTTCCGTTTGCAAGTTAACTATAGTTTGATTCCCACGCACAATTTTAACTTGTCGAAGACCAAATTTACGAAAATGGAACGGATTCGTGTTGTATGTTCCACTGAACTCATTATTCAGATTCATAGCAATATCAATCATTCGAATTGGCTTGTTTGAAAATATATTTTCTTGTATAAACTGATTCTGTCCAGCTGGAATGATAAACGTTTTTGGAAGTTCTTCATTATAGTAAAATATGGCAGGTTCTCGCAGCAGTCTGCTTTTGAAACTTCTCATCCAGTTATCTGAGATTGCTACCTGTCTAGTAAAAAGGCAAGCTTCCAAAATTGTAGCCTCAGAGTTCAGCCCACCAGTATCGATCATATAGAACGCTGGAGATGACCGGATCAATTTCAGTCTGAGGTTGACATTTGGGAGAAGTAAAGTTTCACAGGCAAATAGACCTATTGCTAACGGACCGTAAAAAGTAAAATCATCTTTATCCTTTTTAAAAACAGTATCTGTAAATGCTCTTTTTGTAAAATCGTTTGGCTCAATCTCGTATCGATATCCTTGGCATTGAGATAAGCTTTCCTTCGTTCCTTTTGTCCCTGAAAATTCAGCAGAGACAAAAGCTTGATGAGCATAAAGAGAATTGGCACTGTGAACTTGTTCATTGTTAAGATATACTTCGCAATTAGAGAAAAGAGAATGAAGAGCATTGTTTACCAATAATGTTTCTTCGGCATTATCTAAACGTGTTCGATCTCCTTTAATAACCCTTCCTCTGATGAATAATCGAGTAGAGCGCAAGTCAGTAAAAATATTACGATCAGTTTCCAATTGAAATTCGATTGTTGACTCGTTTAAGGAATTTGTTGGAAATATTTGCTGTTCATTGGACCAAAGAATGGGGTCTAGAATTGGAACTTTCCCAAAAAAGTCTAGCATAGAGTGAGACAAGGAATTCATTTTAGCCGACCGTTTTTTATAATGATAATTGAGGAAATGATCAAGATTTTTTCTGGAATAATAACGTAAGTTGAACTTGACCAATAGGGAAGAAGGGAACAAGGTGCCCAGCAGCGTTTCTTAATTCTACATGGATACTGTGGAAGTTGGATTTGATTACTTTATGGAATCTCAAGTGTTCGAAACTGCGATAACTCAGAACCTGAGATCTCTTAAAATTCTCATCATTGTGGAACTCTCGGTGTTTGAACGGAAACGAGCGTAGAAGAGGACATTTCACATCACCGACTGAATTGGGTTCAACTATATCCAAGTAGAGTAAAACTGTATGTGTTCCAGTAATATCAAAAGGGAGATCTGCCGTTGCCCAGGACTTGGTGTTGTATGACCCTTTAGAATCAGGTGGCATAACAGGTTTGTCAGCTTCAACGCCCAAGTTAGCAGCCAAACTTTTGCTGAAGGATACATTTTGAGATCCTCTATTGCAAAAAGTTAGTCTTCGACTTTTTTTGTCGATGTTGATAGAAAATTGAGGATCTAAGTTTTTGGGATGTCGTGCTTTTTTGGGTATATCTGTAAGACTCTTCGCAAATTCGTCCATAGAGTTAAAAACTGCTGGTGGAATAGCGAATACATGCTTAAATTTCTCATCATAGTGAAATGTCATCAATCCTCCTTCAATGTTATAACATATACCGGGATATGATACTTCGACTAAAGCTACTTCCCATGATCCATCCAGTTCAATTTTGTCGGGAAGAAAATTGGTGAACGAAGCCATTGCATTTTGAGGGTAAACTTGAGAGGAAGCGTTGGATACCAATTCTAGATAAAACGAATTCATGATGTTTGACTGTTCTGTGTGACGTTTGTTTGGAAAAATGATTAGTCAAGGTTCTTCAAAAAGTCTTTGCGAATTTTTTGTCGAGTAACACTTTGTCTAGTGTTTTTCCTCTTTTTCATACCACCACCAACTTGTTTCTGTATTGTTGATTTTGCAGTCTTCTTTACTGCTTTTTTAATCGAAGTCTGTCCTGATAAAACACCACCAATTTCGGGAATGGCTGACTCGATTACATCTCGTCCAATTTTTTTTGCTGCAGGTAAAACGTATTTCTTGAGAATGGGAAGAGTTGTCCTAGCGACTGTTCTAGCCAAGGCTCCAAAGCCACGCCCCCTCTGACGAGGAACTCCTTTAAAATAAGGAAGATTGTAACCGTCCATTTTCTAGCGCGACTAATTGAAAAATGATTATGCAACTTTTGACAATTCTTGTTCGTAAAAGATTCCATCAATGTTTTCTCCTTTCTGATCAACAACAAAATATGTCGGGAAGGGCGCTGAAGTATTTATTTTTCGAACTAGGAAAATTTCATGTGTATAGTGAGGTTTATATCCTTTCTGAAATTTGCCCTCTGCTAATGCCAACCTAACTTTATCTCCTACTTGAAACTTGGGCTTTGTATTTTTTCGTAGCTTCATTCGCTTGTACATGACAGTCAAAAAGTCAGCATTCACTACATCTTTGGGCGCCAACCCAATATTCCGATTGATTCTTGAGTTAATGACGTCAACAAACATTTGCAGTTCTTTGATATAGGTTAATGTGTCGTTTTCTTCCAGGTAGCGGTAAATTAAAACTTTCAGGGTTCGTATAGCTCTCTCGCCAAAAGCTACTTTTGTTTCACTATAAGTGTGATAATATTTGATTCCCACGTCCTCGCAGAAATTGGCCATATCTCCGAAAAACTCTTTTCCCTGATCTAGCCATAATTTTTTTGGGAAATTGAGTTCGTTCTTTTTCGAACACATTTTGATAAAAGCTGCTTTTACGGCCTCTGCTCCTTTTCTCCGTAATGGTTCTACTCGCAGGTATCGAGAAAAAACATCTACAGTAACGAGTAAAAAGTTGATACCTCGATTCCATCGTGATAGTTTATCCATTTGCGCAAGATCCAAGCACCAAATCTCATCAATATAGCGAGCATGCGCATTTAGCCGGGGAAATTTTCGTCTGATTCCTTTGTACTTCGTATAAGAGTCTTTTGACTGTAAAAATTCTGTAACTCTCTCGCGACTGATTCCACTTGCTTTTGTTAGGTTATTGATAGAACCGAAAGCTGTTGGTCCCTTCCCTTTATACAACTTCTGCAATTTGATTCTATCTGAAACTGTAATTGAACCAGTCTGAGCCATACTGTGTCCTCAAAATGTTGTTTTTAACCAGATGTGGTCTCAGATTTAGAACTTTAAGAATAAGGAAATAGTTTGGATCAACTGGAGCGTTCTTCAATTTAATTGAATGAAGGAATGTTTTTATGTCAACTCCTGTGTCAACGTTGTCGACAATAATTGTATTGGAAAGTGAAATTTTTAACCGTTTGTTTTCGTATATCTCTTTCAAAGTTTTCAATGTCTCAGGATAGTTCTTATAGTGAAATTCCAGGTCTGTCTTAAGTTCTTTAGGTGGACGATTGGTTTCTTCGGAACGTTCTTCTTTCACTTTTTTGATAACTGGGAAAACTGTTTCTTCTTTTTTATAGATCTCGCTGTAGGGTTCCGATGGTTTCCTTTTTCTGGTCTCCCACAGTTCTTTTGGAACAAGAACAAACTTTTTGACCTCACTCATTGAAGAAAGTTGAAAATTTGTTCATACAAGGTTGGTATATGTAACTTAATATTGTTATTCCAGCTTTTGAGCCCAATATAAGTCTTCTGGAACTTAGGGTTGTTGATTTTGATGTGAGCTTTCTAAGTTGTTCTTGGAAGCGAGTGAACTGATTTCTTCTTAATCCTGTGAGGTTTCCTTTAATCAAGTTTACAATACACTCACAGAGAAATCTGATGAATTCCTTAGGACAATGTAGAAGGAAAGCTGGTTGAAATTTCTTGTTGAGATTCCGAAAGAGCTTCAGAGTATAATAATTCTGTGCGTTTATCATTAATATCACTAATACGAGCACGACTGTTCGGTACGAAGAATTCTGAAGGAAATGAAGTTACATTTGAACAATATCTTAACAAATCAGGTGTAGATGGTCTCAAATCAATCATAAGATGCCCATATGGTTCTTGTGTAGCGTCATCATACCATTGTTTTAGTTGTTTTCCCAGACCCAGTTGTCTTCCCAATATATCAATTTGCTGCACATCTCTGGGTGATTTGAACAAAACAATGTGAGTAGTCTGAAGCTCGGCGTCACGTCCAGTTTTATTTTTGTGGAAGAGATTATGTTTGATATAAACACAATTTAAATTTCGATGTCTACCGGCTGTCGCAATTTCGTTGAATTTTTCCGACTTGGAAAGAATGTCTAATGAGTCATCGAATATAAGTAAATATTTTGTGCCGTCAGCTGGTAAGTTCTCGATTAATTCAAAGTCAACACCCTGGATGAATTCTATACCTGCAATTGATTGCATCATTGTATCGTAAATTGTCTGAAAGTGCTTATAAAAGTATAAAATTCGATCAAAAGAGGGTTGAAAAGTTTTCATTTGCAGCATATCATTAATGAAAACAGTTTTCCCAGATCCGGAAGGCCCAACAAGATACATCAGAATGCGTTCCTTTGTTGATATAATCTTGTTCATGTTATGCTCTGGGGTTAGGAAGTATGTAACCTACAGCACTTGAAAGAATAGCAATCCAAACTGTTCGTTCGTCACAAGTTCTAGCAAAAATAAGGTTGATAATTGAAAAAAGAAGAAGTATTAATACAACTAAGCACTGGAATATTGACAAAAAAGCTGTTCGAGAGCAAGTGCGTCCGCAAATTTTCCAAGGAGGTCGCTCCTGATTGTTATTATCGAAAATAAAGTCAGCTGCGTGATTGTTATGATCTGTCATTAGAGTGCAACTGATTTTTGTTCGTGTTTAGGAAATAATGATTCACACTTTGATTGAATGGAATCGTGGTGAAAATTTCAGAAAACAACAATATGCTAGACCTGTTATATGTCCCAAGAAACAAAAGTTAAATTTTGAATTAAGGAATGGAACCAGGTAACAGTACCCAGGACCAATATTTAGATTTGTTTTCAGGTATCCCGTTGCATCATGAAATGTGGCATGTAAACGAAAAATTTTCGACCAATTCAAAAGTTTTTCTAACTTTGAATCACCAACTCCTATTAGACCTCCAAATGGAGCTTCTCTGTTAATTTTATCTAGATCTGCATTTTTGTCAAAACTTCGACAGACAGCCAAAAAATAATTTTTCCTTTTTGTATTTCCAACAAAAAGTTGACTGATTTCTTTTTCGAACTCTACAATTTCCTTAATATTCATATCAAGCAACTGTTCTGAAAGAATTTAATTCAAAAAGTGAATAAATAAAGACATCACATACATTATAAAAGTTTACAATTACTTCTATGCACTTTGCGATTTTGTCGGGTTTTTGACTTTGTTCAGCACTGAAATAATTTCATTGCTCATTCGATGTAATTTCTGCAACTCCCCAATTCTGACAGAAAGGAAGCATTTCCTTCTAAAACTGTCCTTTTCAGTCCCTCGAGTGAAGAGCTTGATGCTGAAATAACATCGATTCGGATCATCTTGGTAAAATGTTCTGGTCACACATACTTTTCGCCTAGCAGTCTCACTCAATTCCCAAAACACATCGAATTTTGCTTTTTCCTCCACATCAGTTGGCTGGAACAAAGTTTCGTCAATCATCAATTTTGCAGTAACTTCTGTGGGTTCAAATTGTAGTGCTTCTTTCAACATCTCAGGTAATTTTTGGATGAAAATTTTCAATTCCCAGACCGACAGCCAACTGATGTAGAACAAATTCACCTTCGACATTTTCGCGAAAGACTTTCAAGTGGGTCCAATTCGAGCTTGTGTTGATAGTCTCCTCTGGGATGCTGATTTGAAATTTCCGGTTGCTGTATTCTTGGAAAGACCAAAGGTTGTTGTTTCCTTGGTGATCCTCATTTGGTTTGCAAACAGTGTCCTCAACTTTCACGTTGGTATCGGTAAACAAAGAATATATGCTTTCATTATGATAATCAAACTGGGAGGAAGGAATAACTGGTCTTCCCTTATGGTTTCGTTTGCGGAAGGGGAAGGCGTAGGGTTTTTTGCTGTCAGCTGAGACTGAACTTTGATCCATCTGTGGCGTGTGAAGTAAGTAAAAGATGAGTTTTTAAAGCAAGAAAGGAAGAATTGAATAAATAAGGTAACTTAATATTGAAAACGAAAAGCAACAAATGAATGAATTATCTTCAAGAAAGAGCTTCATAAATCGAACCAATGAAATTTTAGTAAGAACGAGAATTATTGCGACATCGTAACCAATGAGATCATGTAAAAGCAGTCGTAACCAATGAGATTTGAGTGTTCATCGTGACGTTATAGTTATGTCATTTCTAATTTTAGTAACATCACGTGACGTGACAAATGTTGTCACGTGAGGGAGAATTTAGCAAAGAATACAAGCAACTATTAAGACTTATATTGGAGAGCACCTGTAGTTCGAGAAAGGAACATTTTGATGAAGTGATTGGTTCTCATCATTGTCATTTTCTTGGATAGGAGGAAGAATAAGATCTCGGAAATTGGGAAGATCGAAGGTTTCTGATTTTGTAGAAATTGTATCAGCATGTTTGGAGAACATGTCTTCTACCCACCATACACCGTAGTGATTTATTTCACGAGAGTACGGGAACAAAATACCTTTGCAGTCTTTCAGTGGATGAAATCCTTGTTCTTTTCGAACTCTCTCAATGGCCTGGAAATAAGTGGGAAGAGAAAGTACTGAATTGTTGACTTTTTCTTCTGCTAAGTGGAGGTTATGATGTCTAGCAGCCTCTAAAGTTCTCCACAAATCTTTCGGAAGTGTTAAGCTAGTAGTCTGTGTTTTTATTGTTACTCTTGTGCAATCCACCTCAAAGGATAATTCGATGTTGTTATCAGTTACTGTTGTTCTAAATTTCGATTCCTCTTTGTTGGGAACGAAATCTAAATCAGAATGAAATGTCGAAAGAAAAGATGTTGAAGGAAGTAAAGGAAGTGTTGGAGTATTTTGCATTTTTAAGGCCACTGATATTCAACTGAGACTAAACACAAAATGAACAGAGTTTCTCGGTCCTAGCTTATTTTAACATAGATTATACGAATGATATGATTGGTTAAAAAAATTCATTATAGTAAAAAATTTTTCAAAAAAAAATAATGTAAAACTTTTACAAAAAAAAACTTCAAAAATTGAAAAATGGAATAAAAGAAAAATAAAAAACCGCAAAATTTGCATTTTCTGTTAAAAACCTTATGTAAAAAACGCATTTTTGAAAGAAATTTATTTTAAGTAAAACGATTTTTTTTTTTTCAAAACAAAAATTCCATTAAAAAAAACTTCAAAAACTGAAAGAAAGAAAAGTAAAAAACATCAAAATCTGCATTTTTTGTTAAAAACCTTATGTAAAAAATGACATTTTTGAAGGAAATATGTTTTAAGAAAAACGATTTCTTTTTCAAAAAAATAAAAAAATTTAAATGAAAAAAAAATCAAAAGCTGAAAAATGGAAAAATAGAAAAATAAAAAAACATAAAAATCTGCATTTTTTGTTATAAACCTTAGGTAAAAAACAACTTTTTTTTAAATAAAAAATATTCTCAAAAAATTAACATTTCTATAAAAATAATTATTTTTCTAAATTAAACTCAAAAATTCGAAAAACAAAATGAAAACTATTTTTTTCGAAAATCAACAAATGGAAAAAAAGAAAATTTCAAATTATGCATTTTTCATCAAAAACCTTACGAAAAAAAGACATTTTTCATCCAAAATTGATTTAATTAAATTAAAAAAAAATAAATTTAAAATAAAAAAAAATTTACATAAAAAACTTCAAAAATTGAAAAGTGGAAAAATAGAAAAATAAAAAAAAAACAAAAATAATTATTTCCTTTCAAAAAAGGTTAAGTAGATAAGATTAGCTGAAGTGCATTAGAGCGGATGCATTTCCCTGGGGTAATTAAGATAATTACCCCTGGGTAATCACGATAAGATGACAGGTCTATTGTTCTCACTCTCTTTTTAGGTACATCTTTGGAAATTGGACGAAAATAGGCTATACCTAATGTTAATACATAGGTACATCCTTTTACCCCCCCCCCTGTCTTGCTCCGATATAACTACTATCCAAGGCATCGTGAAATCTTGATGTAATATAAATATCATTATATAGATAAGCTTTTTCTCAAAGTTTATTTTTAATTGCTCTTGAATGCAGTTCATAGCAATTATTGTAAGTGAGAGGTCAGTGGTTCGAATCCCGGTGGGGTCAACGTTTTTCGCACCCATAAAGAAAAATTGATCTAGGCTAGAGCCCCTGATGAATTAAATTGCCTCGCCTGTCGTTCAAGAGCAATTCTTCCGACATTAGTCGGTTTATGTTTGAACTAGTGTACATTTTAGAGAAGCAGATTACTGGAGGTAAATGCGTATTCCTCTTTATGCAAATGTGGGAAATATTGTTAACATGATCCATAGTCTTGATCTCAATTTTATTGAAGACTGTCTCTTAGTTGCTCCTCTTTGTTAACATTTTGAGCTTAGTAGTTACTGTGCAGATTGATCGTTTCATAAGCAGAAGATTCTAGAATTTGTTTTCATTTGACTCATTCAACTCATTAATGATCTCAATTCTAGAGAGGGTTTAGCTGCACAAATCCTGGACGTTTGATTGGCTATAGCAAAGTTGATATCAGCGTTGGGTATTTAATTGTTCACGACAAAACGCCTGATTTTTTAGATGTCTTGAAATACTAAAAAAGAAGTGTAATTTTTTTTTCAGAAGTCACTCATGGTCAATTGCTCTCAAGGAGACCAACTAAAAAGGGGATCTTAATCATCTTTTTAATGCCTCATCCTTATCTGGCCAATTTTCTTAAATTGATAGGTAATTTACAAACCAGAATCTGAACGTATATATTTGAGCAGCTACTTTTTTTCACATGACGGGTATCGTTTCATCAAACGTTCTTACTACTGACCTATTCTTATTCAAGGTGTTGGCCGTTTTGATGCAGCCGTCCTTTCATTTTATCTTAAAAAATTAGCGATATTTTGGGGTTTTACATCGATTTATGCTCACATGTGCGCTTAAAATAAATTAAATTGCAATTTCACTCCTTTTCCTCTCAAACGTAGTTTGAAGCAAAATTTTTGGTCGTTCTGAACTTTTTATGCCATTTTCCGTACTAACGACATCATACTCTGATAGTGTGATAGTTTTTTGCGTGTGACTATCGGACTTTTCGTCCTCACAAACGGGATAAAGAGTGAAGCGCGGAGGGCATTAAATCGCTGAGCAGTTCTCTTAGAGCCTAACGCCTTACTAGTCTCTAAGTATGCGGGTCTCCAAAACTGTTTTGAGGAAATAATTTTGATGCGGTTCATAGAGCTTGAAAGAGAACATTAAATGAATAACTTTTCAGAAATTTACAGTCGTTCAATGTGCTAAAAATCATTACCTTTATAGCTTTCTGAAGAACGATTTTCAACCGCTTTTGCGCTTTTACGGACTGGCCTTAATAATAACTTGTTTCAGGTCTCTGATTCCAAATGGAAATAATTTGAATAAATGCTTTGAAACTAAAAGCTTTGATAAAAATAAGTTTTGTGTTCTCAAACTTTTTCTCTTTTTTAATAGCCGCACAGCGATAGCTGGGGCTATTATTGGCCTTCTCTTGGTTTTTTACAAGTCAAAGAATTTGAATTGTATTGGGGCGCTGTCTTTTTTTTAAGATCTGTTCACACATTTTCATGATTTTTGAAGTGAAATTGGAGTAGTGATTTTGGTCACGCCGAAACAGGAAGTGGAGCGAAAAAGCGAGTGGTTTTGCGGCGTGAATTTTTTTCGCTCTAATTTTAAAGTAGAGTGAGAAAACGGTGTTTGAACAAAAATTCTGTTTCTCGGTAGTGATTTTTTGTTCACATGCGGCAATTTCACTCTGATTTTTACGGTTTTTTCCATTTTTTCGATCGGATTTTTTTCTAAATGGTTTTCCCAATCCATTCACAGCTCTTTCTAGGCCTAGTTTTTTGTTTGAGTTAAATTTTCATTTCTCGACAGTAGTTTTTTTTGTTCACATGCGGCATTTTGACATTGATTTTTTGTTTTTTTTTTGTTTTTTTGATCTGATTTTTTTTAAATGGTTTTCTCAATTCACTCAGTCCCTTCTAGGTCTAGTTTTTTTTTGTTTAGTCAATGAAAATTCTTTGAATTGTACGTCAGGACTTGTCCTGCTATGTTTTTTTATTTCGTCGTCATAATTTTTGTTACGACCATATGACGTCACAGCCACTTTTTGTTCATTCGTTCATGCAAATTCAACTGAATTGCACGTGTGACGTCATTTTTCGCTCTTAGTGGCGCGAGTTTTTTTGTTCATGTGCGTAATTAAATTTTTGGTCACACTTGACTTACCTCACTCTCAAAAATGACTTCCTCACTTTGAAATTGACTTTTATTTACTTTAATTCAAAGAGATAAGGTCAAATGGGTGTGTGTCAATCTAAATGAAGGTGTCGGCCGTTTTGATGCAGCCGTCCTTTCATTTTATCGGTTTTACATCGATTTATGCCCACATGTGAGCTTAAAATAAATTAAATTGCAATTTCACTCCTTATTCCTCTCAAACTTAGTTTGAAGCAAAATTTTTGGTCGTTCTGAACTTTTTATGCCATTTTCCGTACTAACGACATCATACTCTGATAGTGTGATAGTTTTTTGCGTGTGACTATCGGACTTTTCGTCCTCACAAACGGGATAAAGAGTGAAGCGCGGAGGGCATTAAATTGCTGAGCAGTTCTCTTAGAGCCTAACGCCTTACTAGTCTCTAAGTATGCGGGTCTCCAAAACTGTTTTGAGGAAATAATTTTGATGCGGTTCATAGAGCTTGAAAGAGAACATTAAATGAATAACTTTTCAGAAATTTACAGTCGTTCAATGTGCTAAAAATCATTACCTTTATAGCTTTCTGAAGAACGATTTTCAACCGCTTTTGCGCTTTTACGGACTGGCCTTAATAATAACTTGTTTCAGGTCTCTGATTCCAAATGGAAATAATTTGAATAAATGCTTTGAAACTAAAAGCTTTGATAAAAATAAGTTTTGTGTTCTCAAACTTTTTCTCTTTTTTAATAGCCGCACAGCGATAGCTGGGGCTATTATTGGCCTTCTCTTGGTTTTTTACAAGTCAAAGAATTTGAATTGTATTGGGGCGCTGTCTTTTAAGATCTGTTCACACATTTTCATGATTTTTGAAGTGAAATTGGAGTAGTGATTTTGGTCACGCCGAAACAGGAAGTGGAGCGAAAAAGCGAGTGGTTTTGCGGCGTGAATTTTTTTCGCTCTAATTTTAAAGTAGAGTCAGAAAACGGTGTTTGAAAAAAAATTCTGTTTCTCGGTAGTGATTTTTTGTTCACATGCGGCAATTTCACTCTGATTTTTACGGTTTTTTCGATGTTTTCGATCAGATTTTTTTCTAAATGGTTTTCCCAATCCATTCACAGCTCTTTCTAGGCCTAGTTTTTTTTTGAGTTAAATTTTCATTTCTCGACAGTAGTTTTTTTTGTTCACATGCGGCATTTTGACATTGATTTTTTGTTTTTTTTTGTTTTTTTAATCTGATTTTTTAAATTGTTTTCTCAATTCACTCAGTCCCTTCTAGGTCTAGTTTTTTTTTGTTTAGTCAATGAAAATTCTTTGAATTGTACGTCCCGACTTGTCCTGCTATGTTTTTTTATTTCGTCGTCATGATTTTTGTTACGACCATATGACGTCACAGCCACTTTTTGTTCATTCGTTCATGCAATTTCAACTGAATTGCACGTGTGACGTCATTTTTCGCTCTTAGTGGCGCGAGTTTTTTTGTTCATGCGCGTGATTAAATTTTTGGTCACACTTGACTTACCTCACTCTCAAAAATGACTTCCTCACTTTGAAATTGACTTTTATTTACTTTAATTCAAGGAGATAAGGTCAAATGGGTGTGTGTCAATCTACATGAAGGTCATTTGAGATCAGCTAATAGAGGCAGCAATAACTTATACAGATTTTTAATCAAAATATAACAGATCAGCCTTCAATGAAAAGACGAATTTTTTTGGTCTCTTTTTTACTGTTTTTTTTTTGGCTGCCGATCTACGAATCTATTGCGGGTATTTTCTGGCAATCTGCCAGCTATGTTTTTGTCGTTTTAAATAGTGCTCGGATCGTATGGTCATTCTTATCTTTGTTAAAATATCTATAGATAACTGCTGATTGTACCACACGCGTTTAACGGATCGCTGTTATTTGTGACAATCAGTTAAAATGAGGTAGACAAGTAAATCTAGCACTGTGTAGCAACAAATTTGTGCTGCACATACAAAAATTGAAAGCATGTTTAATTAGTATAACTAAATTCACGAATAACTTTTCATTGAAAAATGAAACGGTAGCTATAGCCAACCCTAGTGTATAGTGACCCCGATGAAGTACTGTTCCTTCAAAACCAATTAATGCCGATGTTTCGCTTAAGATTGAACAACCCTTGTAACCTGGGGATAGTTATCTTGAAAGATTCTGTCGGAATCTTACAAGAGGATGCATCGTCTTACAACGTTTTTAGACAACTTACAATATAATCATTTGTCTTACAGGAATCTTAAAAGATAAACATTCGACGTAAAAGGGTTTTGCAATGTAACTATTCCATTCATCCTGTAAAAATGCAAAGTACATGAACAAATTTGGAAACGATTAATATACGAGGAAAAAAATGAAAAACTGTCTGTTAGTCCACAGATTTTTCTGACAAATACATGTATAGCCGGTAGTAATCTGAAATTACGAAATTAGATGTTTTATTGTGTTCCCCTTGTGTTTAATCAATTTTCAAATTGATAACTGAATAAGAAATTGCTCAAATATACGCAACCGTTTTTTGTTTTTAATATATTAAATGAAGAATAATGCCCACAAACAAACCAATAAGAGTGCAACTGAACCGGAGAAAACTTGCAGGAATCTTAAAAGATTGCAATTCATCGTGTAGGATCTTACAAGATAAGATTTTTTTGAGATCTTATCAGACAAGGCGGCTCGGTAATATGCGATCGCACATAAGGTTCCGACCCCGCTCATCCACAATTTTGGCATAATTGTCTAACAAATAAGGAACAGATGGAAAAACACAAAAAATTCAAGTATTTTTCAAAAAAAAACTGGTGTATGAACGAAAAGATAGCCTCCAAAGCAAATAACTCAGTTGAGTAAAAAATGATGAATTAGATTGATGAGATATGCCGATATTAAGAAAACGAGCGAAGATGAATGGCAAAATCAAACAACAACAACAAACAATAATTACATCAAAAAATTTATGTCCGTTTTAAAAAACAAAACTTAGTAACAAAGTCAAAATAGCGGCAGATAAAACTGAAAATAAACAAAATGACTTGTAATTCACCAGAAAATAATAGTAAGTCACCAGTTCATAATAAAACTTGGTAACAATTAGACAAAAAGAACAGAAACTTTAAAGTTAGAAAATTCGCTGAATTTTTTTATATAAAAAAACAATTAATTTCAAAGTGATGAAAACCATTAGGAATAAACTAAAATATCCCATATTGTTTACAATTACCAATGCTTCTAAAGAAGGGAATTAAGAATACTTGGTATTCAATTTTTTTTTGCAGTTACAAAAAGAACAACAAATAGACAACAAACTAAGAATCAATTAAAACTTGCCAGAAAATGCTTTGGAAGCCTTAAATATGTTCGGTTGCACCTTCGTCGAACACCGATAGTGTATTATGTGGCCGCTCATTATTGAAAATAAGCAACATTTAGACAAAAAAGAAAAAAATGCAAAATTATGTAATACTTGTTTTTTTTTTTCGAAAAAAATTTATATCCAAAGACATAGAAGCCATCAATTACAAAATGAAAAATTTGAATAGGTTCAACCATTCTTCAAAAGAAAGCCCTTGAGACCTGCAATTATCCAGAATATGTCTTACGTCTATAAAAACAACGTCAAATATGACAAAAATCAAAAATTCATTTTCTTTTGTGAAAAGCCCGTGTGGAAGCCAGGAAAGTCATAACGAATTCTCTTAAAACTTTAGATTTTGTGACACTAATCCCTTTTAAGACCTTACCTTGAAATGTATTATGTGACCTCTCTTTAATGAAACTAGGTAACAATTAGACCAAAAAGAAAAAAAAGCAAGATTATGTAATACTTGTTTTTATCGAAAAAAAAATATTTCCAAAGACATGAAAGCCCTTAATTACAAAATGAAAAACTTGAAGAGGTTCGTTTATTCTTCCAAAGGAAACCCTCGAGACCAGCAGTTATCCAGAACGAGTCTTACTTCAACATAAAGAACGTCAAATATGACAATTATACTTTTTTGTGAAAAACCCGTGTCGAAGCCAGTAAAGTCATAACGAATTCTTTAAAAACAAGATTTTGTGACACCAATCTCTTTTGACACCTTCCCTTGACAAAAATAATGTCATCTTTAACCTTTAATTAACGAGACCAGGTAACAAACAGACAATAAAAGGAACAAAATTGCGAAGTTAAAATGTTTTTTTTTTTTCATTTTGAAAAACAATTATTTTCAAAGTCATGAAAGCCATTATCTATCTTCTAATATCAGAACATCGGCTCATCCACTCTTCCAGGAAAAGCCAATCAAACCGGGTCATTTTACAGGAAATTAAATACGACTAAAAAGACAAAGTAAAAACGACAGTTAAAGACAGAATTAAAAAATTCAATTAAATTCTTCGAGAAAGTACTGTCGAAGCGGCAAAGAACCACAAACTATATCTTTAAGGACTTAAATATCAATTGTGCGTTATTTTGAAAGCGAAAAATGTGATATATGAACTGAGAATAACGTGATAATTTGACAAAACTAGAAAACATGAAAAATGGGCAAATACCTAAAAATTAAAAAAACAATTGTGAAATCTAGTAGTTTCAAAGCCAGAACACCATAACTTAAGGCGTAAGACCCCAATAAAGAGTAAATGTGAATTCAGCAGAAAGAAGGAGCACTCTTTGATTGCTGACACTAAGCTACAAAATGACCAAATTAAGAGAAAAATGGAGGAAAAGTTTAATGAGCCATTTTTTATTTAAAAATCAAATATTTTAAAAGTTAAACTGACCATAAGCTTTCAAGCAATGAACTAGATAAATTAATTTTGAGTTAATTAGGAAGCCAATAGGACCTATCACTAGTGAGCTTTGATTTGAAATGTTCTGTTATTTATTTAATATAAAAAAAGATCGAATTTTTTAATATAAAAAACCGACTGACGACAATCCGAATTATTTTTGGATTGTAACGGTCCGAGATTGGTGCAGAACTAGTTCTGCTAATGCTAATTGTCCATTAGAAATATTTAATTTTTGGAATGTCATTGATATAGATATTTTGTTAGTTAAAAAATTAAAAATAAATTTGCGTTTTTGATATTAAATGAATAAAGTTAGCAAAAAACGGCAAAGTTTCATTTACAGAGCACTCTCAACGGAAGTTGAAGTAAAATTAGCCCCCTTTTCAGTCTACAAAGATTGTGTTAGTGGTGTTTTGGGTGTGTACTTCCTGCAAATTTAATCAGAGTGGACTAAAGAAACTTATTTCGTGCTGTTTTTGATGAAAAAGTGAATTTTGTGAAATAATTAGTCGGAATTTGTGACAAAAAAAATCAATGAAAATAGCCGAATATAATTTGTCTGTAAACGTAAAATCAACAACATTTTCTTGAAAAATTTTATTTATCAAAATTGGCAAAATTTTAGTAAAAAATTCCGAAAAAAAAAGTTAATGAAATCAACGGAATTCACTCTATTTTCTCGAAAGTTTAAACCTCGATATCTCCCTGTCAAAAACGAAAATCAAAAAAGTCTTTTTAATTCCATATTCTGCGCTGGACAAGCTTTCTAATGATACCAGTCTCAACTCTCTACGATGAATATATCGATCGGCCAAAATTGACTGAACAAAAAACCCATTTGAGTATATGGTTCCTCCCCCCCCCCCCCCTCAAGAGGGGTCGGAACAATAACCAACTTTTACAAGAGTCTTACATGATCTTACATTCTGTCGCGTCTTGGGAGTTTCAAATTTTCGATTTGATAAAACATAGATAAGATTGCTCCCTATTGACTTCTGTGATTCTCAATCAAAGTGTTTTAACAATCAGATTAATGTTTTTGCCAATGCTTATATAATATTTGAATTTTGACGCGTTTTAATATAATTTGAAAATTAACCGTTTTCTGGTTTTTTGTTTTGCAGGCGTATTTGAGACCGATTTTTTTTTTTTTTTGCTATCATTCAGCATTTCAATCAGCTGAACACAATTGGCAGCAGCTTAATTCTAAAATTCATATCAAAATTGCAGGTCGCATCAACAGTGCAGGTACTTAGGCAAGTTCTTGGGTTATTGCTACAGCTGGCTACAATGGAGCCCCAAGTCTTGGAATCATAGATTCCTGCCTGCTGTTTGCGTGCAATTCTTCTGGCCTTGGACAGTTATGTAGCTCTAATTTTTCTGCGCAATAGGTATTGATCGTACGAAACTGGTCCAGTCAAACAAGACTATTTGGCATGACTCTCTTAGCCCCCAAATGCAATGGAAATTTTGAGCAGCAATGAAATTTTCAAATGAATGCATTAATTAATTACTCTCGAACGAAGCAATTATTGTAAACGTGTTTTCTACGCTAAATTTTTCCTTCACCTTTTTCGTCTAGAACCTTCTTCCTTTTTCGTTTCTCTGGTGAATTTTTCGCGCTTTACTCTGTTTTTTTTTTGAGTAATTTCAATTGCAGCATTCTGAAATGTTTGTTGCTAAAATAAAACCGAGTGTGAGAAATGACCGTACATAGCCCATATAGCGTAGATGATGTCAGCGTCTCTTACTAAGGAGGTCGGGTGCAATCCCTCCCTCGTCAGAAGTTCTTGCATCGTAAAAGTTTCTCTAGCCTATGGCCCTTCTAAATTTCACGAGCAATTCGTCCGACTTTAGTCCGTTTACGTTTCATAGTTGCAAAATCTTTGAATACTGGAATCTTTTACTAACATCACAAAATGTCGAAAAATCGTTAGCTCTTTAACTAAAGTTTTAACTAAATTAGTAAAAAAAAATTTACAGTTGATCTTTATGGGACAAAGATTCAAATCTACAGGGTTTTACAGTGTTTATTTTGCAGGGTTAGCTTTATTCTTTGATTGCGTGATTTGTGTTACAAATAGAGATTGAGAGTTTAGGACGTTTTCATTAAGGAGCATTCTGAGCAGTATTAGGTGTGGAACACCAATGTGGCAAATTATCAATTGGACATTTTTAATCTATTTTTTCTTGGGAACTGAGTTTTTGCTGAAGTTCCCATTTAAGAAGTTTCTTGTTTTTTTTATAGTACAGTGATAGAGGTTGCTATTGCGCTATAAACTGTTATTCGATGTGCTTAAAACTGGCATTGTAGATAATGATGAAAAGCTGAGGTTCAAAAAATTGAATAAAACGAGATGAAGTTTATTCGACTGCGGTGGCAGAAAGCGAGGGTTTACCAGCATTAAACAATTTTTACTAAAATTAAATTGTTTCGTGTTATTAGTTCAAGTTCTCTTATTGGGTGCGCGTTTTTTTTCTAGAACGCAAAATTGGGCCGTGGCCGTGGTACAGCAGCGGAGCGCTTTGTGGGTCTTCAGTTTCCGAAGCAGCATCACAATTTGCCGGAGACTTTCGTGGGAGGAAGCAATGCGGACTTCATTCAGAATAATTTGTCACAGTTCCACTTAGTATTGCCAGTGGATCTGATGGACATCGAACCTTTTCAACCTAGTAAGTTCTAGAAAGTTCTAGTTATCAAAACTATTGGATACATTTTTAAAAATATATTTTTGGGTAGATTTTTATTGGATTGAAATGAAGCAGTTCTATCTCTATTTTGTTTTTCACAACAGTCTGTAATCTGGTGTCAAAAAAGATACCGTTTTTGGCGTACAGAACTTCCAGAATTGTGTTCAATTTATTGGATAATTGGTTGGTAAAATTATATTTTGTGCTAAAATTGTACATGTCAGTTTTGAAATTAATCTTTTCTCAAATTGTCATTTCGAGCTCTATCAATTGCATGCAGTGCTTCACTGCCACTGGTTAGCAAAATTTGACGTTTATATAGGAGTATTATGCTGCAAATTTTTAATGAAACTTTTCATTGCAATTTCAAATAGCATTTATTGTTTATTCTGCAAACATAGAACCCTATAACTTCAGTTTTGTAATTATCTTAAGGTCATGTGCTGAAGAAGAAAGCCTATTTTAGGTTCTTTTCCGTTTGTGCCCCCGCCCTACCCAATACATTATGCACCCCCAGTTACACAGCACTTGCCATTACATAAATGTAAATCTTGTAAAAATATGGCAGGTGAGTCGGGGGGGGGGGGGGGGGGTGGGGTGGGGGGGCGGGGGGGGGGGGAGTTGTGCAAATATCATGCACGTACGAAACTGAAGGGGGATCCTATCTATCGTTTTTAATGAGTAGAGATGTGTTTAAGTTAGCTTGCCAAAATTAACTGCTAATTTGTATACACAGACGTTAAAAAGTTAGTTCATCTCTTCAAGCACCACGCTAATTACTGGTGATGGAAACTTCCATAAAGCGATTTTCAAGAACAATAGATGTTCTTTCAGCTGAAAATTGGGCGAAAGGCTCGTGAACAAACCACTCACAACTCGCCAATTTCCGCTAAGTGATGTAAATTAACTTTTAGTTCACTCTGTTTTCTGAATGAATGCAAGATTTTAAAATCTTCAGTCTGACTTTTGAGTTCTGTTGTCAACAATTGTGAATTTTAAAGCAGAAATTGTGAAACAACTTTCATTTCAGTGACTCCCCTCAACTTCGACATTCTGGTGAGTTTGAAGTTCAGCTTAAGTGGTTGTAGACGTGTATGATTTCATTTCACTCCCTACTAATTGTTGTTCACCTGCGCTTGTATCTCTATTCAAATCTCATTCAATCCCTAATCACATATCTCTATGTACGTCTCATTTCTAGCTGCTGTTCAATGCAGAGATCTGAGAGGTCACTTTGAATACACCCTCGATTACTTAGATATATAAAATATCTGCAAATTTGTAACTCTTGAATGCCGATCTGTAGCAAGATGTACTAAGTAATTGGCAATCGCCCTACTTGGGGGGCTTAGCCGAAAAATTAGAAAATGAGAATTTGAGAGCTTACAATGCAACCAGAACAGTTTGAGCCGGAAATTGTAATGTTTCGTCAAACTGGTGATTTTTTGACTAATCAGATTTGTCGACCTATCAGAATTGAGTTGTCGGCGATTATGCTGATGTAAATGATGATTACGTGATACGTCGGCCATTTGAACTGCTCCATTGTAATCAATTAAATGTAAAGTGTACCGTCTTATCTACCGTTGGCATAAATTATGCATTACCCTGATAAAGGGTAAAATTTGTGCAAAGCCGACTGTTTGTTAAATATTTTGTTTGGATGCTTGATTTAATTCTCTGCCGCTTTGCATGTAAAGTGTTCTTTGAAGTTAACAGGGTTTGAGAATTTGTAATTACTGACCGCTAATTGTCCAGTGTGAGGTCACAGCTGCCGTAGGGTGGTACGGTTTTATACCGAAGCCGCCCAGAACAAATTCATTGTGACTTAATATGTTCAAACGGTGTCAGGACAAAATACTCAATGCCAAAATACCCAATGTGACAAAATACCCAAAATGTAATGAATATTTTACCCTTATGTTGAAACTACCAGAATGATTATTTAGCATAATATTTAGCTACAGCATTTGACCATGTCTTGTGGGCCATCGCCACGCCTCAACCGACCACGGGGCTTGATATGAAACTATAACAACCGATCATGCGATTAATTTATCAGCTTTTTTTAGGAGAAAACATGCTTGTCATAGAGTGCTAGTTTATAATCGGATTATTGAACCAAAAGATCAAAGGGAATGAATTGGGTATAATGGAATTCGGTATTTTATCATGCAATCGTTCAAGCATTCAATTAATTATCTGTCAAATAAGATTTATTTGAAAATGCAAGTAATGATGAATTATGCAAAACAACAGATGATCAAAAATTTGGAAACCGCGAAAGAGAAATGAGCAAACTTTCGATGTCTAGGATAGGTGTCTGTCTGTAAATTGAATTAGATGGAGTATAATAGATTAACTGGGTTTAAATTGACTAATATCTAAAAATGACATTTTTTAGGCGCTGTCCTTTTGTGAAAATTTCAGAGTCCATTTGAAAAAAAAAATGCAATTGTGTATTTGTTTAGGACGACATTGAGAAAATTGGGTGTCTGGACGTCTCAGAGGCAGACACAAATTCTTCCGTGTCTAATTTTTTCTCTCGTAAGTTAAATTTTAACTGATCTATACCGCACTTATTTCTGAGTTTTGCCATAAATTTTTGGGCTCAATTAATGTCCGTGCTTTATATAACCCCAGGCTGGCTGCTTGATTAGCAATGTTGATGGTTAAATTTACATAGCAAAAATTCTGCAGCTTCAGCTACATAATTTTCAACTAAAGTGTTTGAGTGACTAGCTCTTTAGTTGGGTTCACGGTTGTTCACTAGAATAAGTTTAAAGTACAGAATCTGAAGGACATTAGGACGGATTGCTAAATGTTTCCTGGCTTCGCTACAAAGCCGAGGGGCTTGGAGTGTATAAATGGAAATGATGACAAATGGTAAAACTTTTTATACAGCTAAGCCTGGTGACCAAGACAACCTCACATCAGTGGAGGGTCTGGACAACAGTGTCAAGACTGTCATGTCTTCCATCGACTCCAACGATGATCCCTCTGGACTCTTGAAGGACGCAGCCCTCTCCGCCTCCTCCCTCTCCCCGCCCCACTCGGCACATTCTGCAAACTCAATCGGTGGGGTTGGAGTTGCTAACTGTGGAGTGATGGATGATGTCAATCATCATATGGCTGCACCGTCGTCGCTCAGTGACAGTTCACAGCTGTCTGTCAACTCAAACTCAGGTTGGTTGAAACACATGTTGTTATAAAATGCCGAAATTCTGGAGTGGCAGGGGTTAAAATGCCAGAAGTTCTTATACACATAGCCAGAAATTGATTTCCATGAACTTTCATCATTTTATTATTAGCCGCGAAGCGATAGCTGAGACTATTATTGGCCTTCTCTTGGTTTTTTGCAATTCAAAGAATTTGAATTGTATTTGGGCGCTGTTTTTTTTTAAGATCTGTTCACACATTTTCATGATATTTGAAGTCAAATTGGAGTAGTGATTTTGGTCACGCCGAAACGGGAAGTGGAACGAAAAAGCGAGTGGTGTTGTGGCGTGAATTTTTTTCGCTCTAATTTTAAAGAAGAGTGAGAAAACGGTGTTTGAACAAAAGTTCGCTTTCTCGCTGGTGGTTTTTTGTTCACATGCGGCAATTTGACTTCGATTTTTACTGTTTTTCAATTTTAGCGATCGGATTTTTTTCTAAATGGTTTTCCCAATCTATTCACAGTTCATTCTACGCCTAGTTTTTTGTTTGAACCAAATTTTCATTTCTCGCTCGTGGTTTTTTGAGCACATGCGGCATTTCAACATTGATTTTCTGTTTTTTTTAACTATTTGATGTTTTTTTTAGAAATGGTTTTCACATTTAACTCATGGTTCGTTCCAGGTTTGTTTTTTTTATTAGTCAATGAAAATTCTTTGAATTGTACGTCAGGACTTGTCCTCCTATGTTTTTGATTGCGTCGTCAAGATTTTTGTTAAGACCATATTACGTCACAACCACTTCGAATCTGCTTTTTGTTCATTCTTTCATGCAATTTCAACTGAATTGAGTGCGTGACGTCATTTTCACCTTTACTTAATGGAGCGATTTTTTTGTTCGTTCGCGTGATTAAATTTTTGGTCAAATGTGACTTACCTCACTCTTAAAAATGACTTCCTCACTCTGAAATTGACTTTGCTTTGCTTCAATTCAAAGAGATAAGGTCAAAAATGAGTGATTGTCACTCTAATTGAGGGTTATTGAAGAGCAGCTAATAGAAACAGCCATAAGTTATACAGATTCTTAATCAAAATTTAACATCTCCGCCCTGAATGAAAAGAATAAGTTTCTTTTTTGGTCTGTCTTTCTTTTTGAGACTACAAATCTATGAAGCTATTGCGGCTATTTTCTGGCAATTTGCCAGCTATGTTAATTTCCAAGTTGCTTGTTTTAAGCAAGGTTTCTGCTTAAGTTTGCAAATTTTGAAATTCTGGCTCAACATTGTATACCATTTTTGATTAATACCAGAAGTTATCAGTGTCTTCAAGCAGTGACGTAACAACCCATTTTAAAGATCTATTCGATGCGATCACTTTATTTCATCAAACTGGATTCTGCTTATGCCAGAAGCTCTTCAAGCATGCCGTAGATTAGAATCTATTATGTATATTGTCTTATTTTGTATGTGAAAAATAGATAGTCGATTTTCATAACATGAGTTTGACCCCCTCCCTCGATTTAACCCCCACCACCACCTCACACCCCCCCCCACCCCCACACACACAAACACACACACAAACCACCCCGTACTCCTGATTCCACTCGTAACCCCTCATGCTCACCCTGCCCACCCACCTCAATTAAGCTAAAGCTAGCCTTCCTAAGCCGCGCAGCTGGATACTGACGAAGCCAAATGCTCGCCAGTCGTTTGAGAGCGATTCGCCCGACTTTAGTCTGTTATGTTAAATAGCGTATAGATCTTAAAGGCGATGGTTATTGGTCCGTTTGCAAAGGGCATCTTGATTAAATAACAGCAATGAACGTAAAGTAAGAAGTTTTTGGTCGTCATAATGATTATTCCTCTTTTGTCAGGATTTTCTTGAACTTTCTCTTTGATTTGCTGTCACTAAAACGTATACTGTCTAAAGTATTAAACTGCATGTGTAATTTTAGATGCTATAATATCATTGGCACTCTTGATACAAGCCAAGTTATTTACACGCAGGTTTAAACCCTTCAACATCCCCTGGTGGATTTATGCATCAGTCATTTCTGGGCCCTCAGGACACGCAACCACACCAGCTGCCAAACCCTGTATGCAATGACCTTTTAGTATCAGGAACCGCAACTGGGCCATTGGACCTGATGGGCACTGCTGCGAACGGGGGTGCTCTCAGTTTCAACAATGGAGAAAGGCACAAGTTCAGACTGAAAATGGAGCCAAATGACAATTGCGCAGCTACAACTAATGATGTAGTATACTTGGATGTCACTTTGGGAAATAAAAGGATTTCTAGTCACCAAGGACCTTCATTAAACACTGGTCTCCATGGTAAGTGGATTACCACCTATTGACAGTTACAGACTAATGAAATAATCGATAAAAAATTTTGAAATATTGTGAAGAACTAGCTCGCATTTAAAATTGGTTTAGATTACAAAACAGATGGTGCAAAAAATTAATTGCAGTTACTTTTAAGGGCATTTTTGGCGTTATTCTTTGAAACCTTTTCTAGGATCAAGAATGTTGAATAAGTATTGAGGTTGTTCGCTCTGCGATAGTCCATGTATCAATTGAAAGATTGGTTCAAATGAGCAATTGTTTTTCCTATGAATTTGCCTACATTTTCGATTGCTAACGGAATCCTTGTCGTTTTTAGAGTTTCTGAATTGTTGCAGGTGTACATGGGAATTTTGGCTACGGAAGAAGTGGACATGAGGGTGATTCTCGCGGTGCCTCAAGTGACCCACTCTTCAGCTCGGCTGTCGTTAGAAATACATCTGCAGCTGATGTTGAAGTTCTTCCTCAAACAGGTCAGCACATATTCTAATCAAACGCGATCTTGTTATTGTCTCCATGCTTGAATAGTGGCGCAATCTATTCTACTTGTGTGCTTCTGCTTTAGTTGCAGACAAACAAAGTCTTGGACAACGTGCGAGCGTGACGACATAGCAGGCAGAGTTTGAGTGCATTTTTATTTTTTTTTCGGACACAAGTTTTTCAGCGTCCATATTTTATTGCTACTATTTTGGATACTGTTGGCCTTTTGTCAGACTTTTCTGATTAGTTGCTATCGAACGAAGTTGACGCAATTATTATGAACGAATATTACGCTTGCTTCAAATTTGCTGTTGTTAATATTTGGTTGTTAATTTTTGTTTTGATTGAATTGCTTACGTGACGTCATTTTTGACTTCCAATGAAGCGCGTTTTTGTTCATTCGCGTGATTGCGTTTGGTCACACGTGACTTACTTCACTCATAAAAATGACTTCCTCATAGAGATTTTGCTTAATTAAATTGAAGGAGGCAGCAATAAATGATACAAATTTGTAATCAAATTGTATGACTTCGATCAGAACAATTAGTAAAAACTGAAATTTTTATTGTCTTGTCAAGGCTACAGATTTAAGCAGGTATTTTCTGCCGGAAGTCTGCCAGCTATGTTTCTATTTCATTTGTTCAAATGGGGGATTCTAAATATCAGTAACTTGAGATTATAAATTCAACCGTCTCCTAAAAAATTGTGCCAGCACTGCCCTAATTTTCAATGGTAAAACTCAGTTTCTTGGTCTGAATGATGGGATCAAAGTAGTGATTCAGCATATAGGTCTAGATATAATTAGGTGAATTCATCTTCTCAGTTGGCTATTATAGCTGCCACTTGTATTGTCACTTCGTCGTTTAAAGATTTTCGCTTTACCTTAGATGAAAGAAATCTTTTTGACCTCTCTAGTTTGACTCTTCTCTCATCTTGCTGAAAGTGCTTTTATTAATAGCCGCACAGCGATAGCGGGGGCTAATATTGGCCTTCTCTTGTTTTTGTCGCCGTCGCGATTTTTGTTATGACCATTTGACACAACCACTTCAAATCTGTTTTTTGTTCATTCACTCATGCAATTTCAACTGTAGTGCATGCGTGACGTCATTTTTTGGTCTTAATGGAGCGAGTTTTTTGTTCATTCGCGTGGATAATTTTTTGGTCACACTTGACTTACCTCACTCTCAAAAAATGACTTCCTCACTTTGAAATTGAATTTTATTTACTATAATTCGAAGAGATCAGGTCAAATGGGTGTGCGTCACTCTAAATGAAAGTTTTTTGAGAGCAGCTAATAGAGGCAGCAAAAACTTATTCAGTTTTTTTGATCAAAATATAACATATCAGCCTTCAATGAACAGACGAATATTTTGGGTTTGTCTTTTTTACTGTTTTTTTTTGAGACTGCAGATCTACGAAGCTATTGCGGCTCTTTTCTCGCAATCTGCCAGCTATGTTGTGCTCAGCAAACTGATTTAGAATCGAGCCAGTTAGTACCAAAAAGACAAAATCCAAAAGACACGAGATAAAGCCCAATTTTAGATGCCCGCTACTTGATCTTAACTTTTTATAAGTCGTAGTTGACATCTTTTATGCTAATTGGCGTTGATAATAGGCTTGGTCTTCTCTCATTAAGAAACAGGAGTATGCTTCATTACGAAATGAAATCAAAATAGTTCAAAAATTTTTGTACAATTTTTTTTTAATTTCTTCTTTCAATCTCGATCAGGTTTATGGAAAGCAATGGCGGCTTTTCCAAGCGCTTTGATGTTGCTTTTTATAAAGCTTTATTGTTGTATAAAGCCATGCTACATCTTAAATAATGTCATACGGATTCTAAATATCCGTAACTTGAGATTATAAATTCAACCGTTTCCTAAAAAAATTGTGCCAGCACTGCCCTAATTTTAAATGGTAAAACTCAGTTTCTTGGTCTGATTGATGGGATCAAAGTAGCGATTCAGCATATAGCTCTAGATATAATTAGGTGAATTCATCTTCTCAGCTGGCTATTATAGCTGCCACTTGTATTGTCACTTCGTCGTTCAAAGATTTTCGCTTTACCTTAGATGAAAGAAATCTTTTTGACCTCTCTAGTTTGACTCTTCTCTCATCTTGCTGAAAGTGCTTTTATTAATAGCCGCACAGCGATAGCTGGGGCTAATATTGGCCTTCTCTTGTTTTTTGTCGCCGTCGCGATTTTTGTTACGACCATATGACACAACCACTTCAAATCTGTTTTTTGTTCATTCACTCATGCAATTTCAACTGTAGTGCATGCGTGACGTCATTTTTTGGTCTTAATGGAGCGAGTTTTTTGTTCATTCGCGTGGATAATTTTTTGGTCACACTTGACTTACCTCACTCTCAAAAAACGACTTCCTCACTTTGAAATAGAATTTTATTTACTATAATTCGAAGAGATCAGGTCAAATGGGTGTGCGTCACTCTAAATGAAAGTTTTTTGAGAGCAGCTAATAGAGGCAGCAAAAACTTATAGTTTTTTTATCAAAATATAGCATATCAGCCTTCAATGAAAAGACGAATATTTTGGGTTTGTCTTTTTTACTGTTTTTTTTTGAGACTGCAGATCTACGAAGCTATTGCGGCTCTTTTCTGGCAATCTGCCAGCTATGTTGTAGCACCTGATCAGCAAACTGATTTAGAATCGAGCCAGTTAGTACCAAAAAGACAAAATCCAGAAGACACGAGATAAAGCCCAATTTTAGGTGCCCGCTACTTGATCTTAACTTTTTATAAGTCGTAGTTGACATCTTTTATGCTAATTGGCGTTGATAATAGCCTCAGTCTTCTCTCATTAAGAAACAGGAGTATGCTTCATCACGAAATGAAATCAAAATAGTTCGCATTTAAAAAATTTTTTGTACAACAATTATTTTTAATTTTTTTTCTTTCAATCTCGATCAGGTTTATGGAAACCAATGGCGGCTTTTCCAAGCTATTTGATGTTGCTTTTTAGAAAGCTTTATTGTTGTATAAAGCCATGTTACATCTTACATAATGCCATACGGAATCTAAATATCCGTAACTTGAGATTATAAGGTCAACCGTCTCCTAAAAAATTGTGCCAGCACTGCCCTAATTTTCAATGGTATAACTCAGTTTCTTGGTCTGAATGATGGGATCAAAGTAGCGATTCAGCATATAGCTTTAGATATAATTAGGTGAATTCATCTTCTCAGCGGGCTATTATAGCTGCCACTTGTATTGTCACTTCGTCGTTCAAAGATTTTCGCTTTACCTTAGATGAATGAAATCTTTTTGACCTCTCTAGTTTGATTCTTCTCTCATCTTGCTGAAAGTCCTTTTATTAATAGCCGCACAGCGATAGCTGGGGCTAATACTGGCCTTCTCTTCTTTTTTGTCGCCGTCGCGATTTTTGTTACGACCATATGACACAACCACTTCAAATCTGTTTTTTGTTCATTCACTCATGCCATTTCAACTGTAGTGCTTGCGTGACGTCATTTTTCGGTCTTAGTGGAGCGAGTTTTTTTGTTCATTCGCGTGGATAATTTTTTGGTCACACTTGACTTACCTCACTCTCAAAAATGACTCCCTTACTTTGAAATTGACTTTTATTTACTTTAATTCGAAGAGATCAGGTCAATTGGATGTGCGTCACTCTAAATGAAAGTTATTTGCGAGCAGCTAATAGAGGCTGCAAAAACTTATACAGTTTTTTGATCAAAATATAGCATATCAGCCTTCAATGAAATGACGAATATTTTGGGTTCGTCTTATTTACTGTTTTTTTAGACTGCAGATCTACGAAGCTACTGCGGCTATTTTCTGGCAATCTGCCAGCTATGTTGTAGCACCTGATCAGCAAACTGATTTAGAATCGAGCCAGTTAGTACCAAAAAGACAAAATCCAAAAGACACGAGATAAAGCCCAATTTTAGATGTTCGCTACTTGATCTTAACTTTTTATAAGTCGTAGTTGACATCTTTTATGCTAATTGGCGTTGATAATAGCCTCAGTCTTCTCTCATTAAGAAACAGGAGTATGCTTCATCACGAAATGAAATCAAAATAGTTCGCATTTCAAAAATTTTTTGTACAACAATTATTTTCCATTTCTTCTTTCAATCTCGATCAGGTTTATGGAAACCAATGGCGGCTTTTCCAAGCAATTTTATGTTGCTTTTTAGAAAGCTTTATTGTTGTATAAAGCCATGTTACATCTTACATAATGCCATACGGAATCTAAATATCCGTAACTTGAGATTATAAGGTCAACCGTCTCCTAAAAAATTGTGCCAGCGCTGCCCTAATTTTCAATGGTATAACTCAGTTTCTTGGTCTGAATGATGGGATCAAAGTAGCGATTCAGCATATAGCTTTAGATATAGTTAGGTGAATTCATCTTCTCAGCTGGCTATTATAGCTGCCACTTGTATTGTCACTTCGTCGTTCAAAGATTTTCGCTTTACCTTAGATGAAAGATCTTTTTGACCTCTCTAGTTTGATTCTTCTCTCATCTTGCTGAAAGTGCTTTTATTAATAGCCGCACAGCGATAGCTGGGGCTAATATTGGCCTTCTCTTGTTTTTTGTCGCCGTCGCGATTTTTGTTACGACCATATGACACAACCACTTCAAATCTGTTTTTTGTTCATTCACTCATGCAATTTCAACTGTAGTGCTTGCGTGACGTCATTTTTTGGTCTTAGTGGAGCGAGTTTTTTTGTTCATTCGCGTGGATAATTTTTTGGTCACACTTGACTTACCTCACTCTCAAAAATGACTCCCTTACTTTGAAATTGACTTTTATTTACTTTAATTCGAAGAGATCAGGTCAATTGGATGTGCGTCACTCTAAATGAAAGTTATTTGCGAGCAGCTAATAGAGGCTGCAAAAACTTATACAGTTTTTTGATCAAAATATAGCATATCAGCCTTCAATGAAAAGACGAATATTTTGGGTTCGTCTTATTTACTGTTTTTTTAGACTGCAGATCTACGAAGCTACTGCGGCTATTTTCTGGCAATCTGCCAGCTATGTTGTAGCACCTGATCAGCAAACTGATTTAGAATCGAGCCAGTTAGTACCAAAAAGACAAAATCCAAAAGACACGAGATAAAGCCCAATTTTAGATGTTCGCTAGTTGATCTAAACTTTTTATAAGTCGTAGTTGACATCTTTTATGCTAATTGGCGTTGATAATAGCCTCAGTCTTCTCTCATTAAGAAACAGGAGTATGCTTCATCACGAAATGAAATCAAAATAGTTCGCATTTCAAAAATTTTTTGTACAACAATTATTTTCCATTTCTTCTTTCAATCTCGATCAGGTTTATGGAAACCAATGGCGGCTTTTCCAAGCAATTTTATGTTGCTTTTTAGAAAGCTTTATTGTATAAAGCCATGTTACATCTTACATAATGCCATACGGAATCTAAATATCCGTAACTTGAGATTATAAGGTCAACCGTCTCCTAAAAAGTTGTGCCAGCGCTGCCCTAATTTTCAATGGTATAACTCAGTTTCTTGGTCTGAATGATGGGATCAATGTAGCGATTCAGCATATAGCTTTAGATATAGTTAGGTGAATTCATCTTCTCAGCTGGCTATTATAGCTGCCACTTGTATTGTCACTTCGTCGTTCAAAGATTTTCGCTTTACCTTAGATGAAAGAAATCTTTTTGACCTCTCTAGTTTGATTCTTCTCTCATCTTGCTGAAAGTGCTTTTATTAATAGCCGCACAGCGATAGCTGGGGCTAATATTGGCCTTCTCTTGTTTTTTGTCGCCGTCGCGATTTTTGTTACGACCATATGACACAACCACTTCAAATCTGTTTTTTGTTCATTCACTCATGCAATTTCAACTGTAGTGCTTGCGTGACGTCATTTTTTGGTCTTAGTGTAGCGAGTTGTTATGTTCATTAGCGTAGATAAATTTTTTGTCACACTTGACTTACCTCACTCTCAAAAATGACTTCCTGACTTTGAAATTGAATTTTATTTACTATAATTCGAAGAGATCAGGTCAAATGGGTGTGCGTCACTCTAAATGAAAGTTATTTGAGAGCAGCTAATAAAGGATGCAAAAACTTATACAGTTTTTTGATCAAAATATAACATATCAGCCTTCAATGAAAAGACGAATATTTTGGGTTCGTCTTTTTTACTGTTTTTTTTAGACTGCAGATCTACGAAGCTACTGCGGCTATTTTTTGGCTATCTGCCAGCTATGTTGTAGCACCTGATCAGCAAACTGATTTAGAATCGAGCCAGTTAGTACCAAAAAGACAAAATCCAAAAGACACGTGATAAAGCCTAATTTTAGATACCCGCTACTTGATCTTACTTTTTATAAGTCGTAGTTGACATCTTTTATGCTAATTGGCGTTGATAATAGGCTTGGTCTTCTCTCATTAAGAAACAGGAGTATGCTTCATTACGAAATGAAATCAAAATAGTTCAAAAATTTTTGTACAATTTTTTTTTAATTGCTTCTTTCAATCTCGATCAGGTTTATGGAAACCAATGTCGGCTTTGCCAAGCGATTTGATGTTGCTTTTTATAAAGTTTTATTGTTGTATAAAACCATGTTACATCTTACATAATGCCATCTTTTAGTACTTTGACCCCTCATATTGAATTTGTATCAAAATGGTTGTTATGATAGCAATGAGAGCAGAGGAAAGGTGTATCAGATGTGAAAACTACTCCACATTCTGCTGAAGATCTTTTCAATTGATGCCTGCTGTCCGGTCGTTAAATTCAAAGTTTTTCAAGTGCTAATTTTAAAACTTTATTCTTTTTCCTATTTTTCCTAAATTTCAGCCGTCAGCTGGTTATGTTTTGTATCATACTTTTTGTATCTTAGTAACGTTTTTAAACAGTCATTTAACTGCCTCAATGATCTCTCTTATTTTGATGAAAAGTACGTAAAGGATTGAAGTTCACTGAAAAATCTCCATAGCATTGTAATCTGATGACTAAGGGCCAAGAAAATTTGACGCTAAAAAATGACGTGAAACGACAGCAGAGCAACTTAGAAAATTATTCTCGAGTTATTTGTTAAAAAGGCACATGAAGCAGCAGGAAATATAGCATTGTGAAGCAGCGAAGATCACACAAAGTGGTATAAAAATTTTGCTATTTTTTCATTACTCGGGGTATAGCTTGCTGCATTTTTACCCTTAGTCCTCTTAAATAGGTCAAAAATGTAACCAGCAGTTGGACGCGAGAGGCCTCGTGTTAGGGCTCTAACTCCCTCAGTATGCTATTATCGATGTTTTAACATTTAGTTAGCTAATCACGTAAAAGTTTCTATTCAGTTGATTTCCTTCTTTTATTTCAAACTGTTTAATTTAGACGTTGGTGCAGTGCCCGTGTATGACAATTCTGACATGGCAAGAGGTGTTGGTCTGAGTGTGGTGTCTCTTGGACAAAGTGGTGCTGGCAAGAGACAGTTTTCAGTTGGAGCACTAAATCAGAGTGATGACAACGAGGACGAGGCCGATTTCAGCGAGGGTTCAGGTCTGACCTTTATGAAGTGAATTCGAAATTTCGGAGAAATATGATCATTCCTAAAAATTGTTTTTAAGATATATATTCATGTATGTTCGGGCAATGTTAGAATGAATGATGCATATAATCTGTGCGTTATCAATTCTTTGAAACGTTTTGGTAAACCTGAGAATTGAAGTTTTTGTTTATCGTAAACGGAATTGTTGCCTGGCCTCACGGTGTCAAAAAGAGAATTTTAAAGTTCATCAAATGTATTTACTTAAATACATTTGATGAGCTTTAAAATTAGAGTAGTAATTAATAGCCGCATATCAATTAAGCAGAGTAGTAATTAATAGCCGCAAAGCGATAGCTGGGGCTATTGTTGGCCTTCTCTTGGTTTTTTACGACTCGAAGAGGAGTATTGGTTTTCCTGAGGTTTTTTTTAACCTGAGTATTATTCGTTCAGACGGCTTTTTATCCTAAAAGCGAAAGAGTAAATTTGCCTTGTGAACTAATATTTTATGTGCGAGAGAAGGATTTTGATCATGCGATGCGTTCGGTGAATGATTTTCCGACTTTGAAAAGTGTTTTTGACAGAATGGCGCATATACATAACCGTTTCTACGCGTTTTTCATCCAATTCGGATTGTGGAAATAATTTCTATTTGATGCTGTATTAATATGTAAACATCTAAAATTGATAATATGTAAACATCTAAAAGTGTTTTTGAGAGCCTAATAATGCGTTTCAAGTTCAATATTGGCCCCTAATTTTCAATTTTTGAAAACTAATGTTTGGCTTTTTTCAATAATTTCTTCTTTTTTGGATTTTAATTGTTTTGTTTTTTATTGAATAGTGTTTTGGCGTTGTCTTATAACTTCATTCAAGATTTTTTCGTAATTGTGGTTTTTAAAAAAACTTGGCAATTTTTTGCAAATTATTTTTTTGTTTCGAATCTTGCAACTGTTTTCACTTTTTTGATCTATGCAGGAGGATGGTTATTTGATTTTTCTACTCGTCAAATTCTAAATGAAATGTATTTCTTTCTCTGCTTCTTTTTTTTTCAGTTTTGTTTTTAACTTCCATACTCTCCACATTCTAGCAAGTATCAGTCTATCCTAAATGATTTTAGCCTTTTTCTTATTTTTTTGGTCAGCACATAGAGTTTGCTGGAATTCGTTTTAAAAATGTTGATTAATGTTTTCTGCGAATATAAATAGGACCTCGGTTCTGGATTTTAAACGATTTTTTGTCGTTGAATATTCTGTTCTGTCTTTTTGATGATTTTAATTTTTACAATAGTCTGATTTCAATTTGTGTGACATCTGCATCACGAGATAAGTATTTCTTATTTGCAGTGACTCAAGAACAAAAATTTGAGTCCTAATTTTTAGTTTTCTTTCTTTTTTTTCTTTTCGGAAATTCAGTTTAGTTTCTCTACCGTATGCTTTCTCGATGTGTTTTTCGGATTGCATAGTTTATTGCGGAGTTCTATGTTTTATGACGGGTATAATGGGTTATTTTATGCGTCTTTAGCCCTGTCTGTTTTTGAGCCTATCCATATTTTACCATCCTAGAAAATTTTTACTAATTTTCAAAGTTATCAAATGTGTTTTTAGTGAAATTTTACCGTATCAATATTTCAGTGATATTTCTGTCAAAATTATTTTGTATCAAACCTGATAGGTTTTGTATTTTTACTGATTGATTTGGTAATTTTAATAAATTTGAACTTTCTCTAATGATATCAATTCTCAAATGTTTCTCGTGGTGACAGCGGTGTAAATTTTAATATTTTGTGTAAATCGTTTCTGGTGAGGTAAAGAGTTAATGTTTTCAGACAAAAGGTAATGGTTGCATTTACGGTTTTCTTGGTAAAGTTCCGACAATTCGAGTCGCTTCCCGAATTTTTGCGGCTATGTCTTTGATTTCGTCGTCAAGTTTTTGTTGCTACCATATTTCGTCAAAATTGCTCCAAAATTGGTTTTCATTCGTTCATGTAATTTCAACTAAATTGCGTGCAAGACGTCATTATTCTTTCTTAGTGGAGCGAGTGTTTTGTTTGTTCGCGTGATTAGCTATTTGATCCCACGTGTCTCACCTGGCTCTCAAAAATGACGTTTCTTTACTTTTTCAAAGAGATAAGGTCAGTTGAGTGTGTGTCACTATAATTTGAGAGCAGCTAATAGAAGCAGCAATAAGCTATACAGATTCTTAGTCAAAATATAACATCTCAGCATTTAATCAAAAGAAATTTCTTCTTTGATCTGTTTTTTTTCTATCTTTTTGAGACTGCAGATCTAGCAAGCTATTGCGGCTTTTTTATGGGATAATTTTAACTGCTTAATTGAAGTAACAATTGACACTTTTTAATTGCTCTCAAATGAAGTTTGTGGTAATTATATTAGTCCTGTCTGTCTTCCTATGCGATTTTTTGCTTGACTGATTTTTTGTCTGACCCATTTGACTTTTCGTTTTCAGAAATGGAAAAAACAGGTAGCGCCCAGCGGGCATTAAGTTCTCTTGGAGCCTTTCAGCTCACTAGTCTCCAAGTATGCGATTCGCAAAAACTGTTTTGGAGATACTTATGGTGTTACGGGCGGTTCTTAGATGTTGGGTTCCCCGACATCAACACCCCCCCCCCCGCTCACTTCACCCCCCCCCCCTCCTCCAATCCCTTCCCTGCACATCGTTGAGGCCGTAAGGGCCCCGTGCATCCAAAAAAGCCTCCCACTCACCTCACTTCCCGCCTCCCCCGCAGTACACCCCCAAGGAGCTCATTTCACGCCCCTTCAATTGAGCTAAAGCTAGCCTCACTAAACCGTGGCTAGCTACTGACGAAGCCGACCGCTTGCTGGTCGTTTGTGAGCAATTTGCCCGACGTTAGTCGGTTATGTTTTCAGATTTTGTTCAATTTTATGAAGATTTAGATTGATGACTTCTGAAATTTTTTTGTTTCCTCCAAGCTGATTTCACCATGGCTATACATAGCCATTTTATTGTATTTCGAAACTTAATTATAAGTGTTTCGTTCAAAGGACTTGATATTTCACAAATATATAGATGCCCTGCTGACCTGGAGGTTAGAATGAATCCTAAAACCGTTTTGTGTTAGTTGAGAGTAAAATAATGTTAATTGAAAACTGCAAGACTAAATTATTTTCGAGTTAATAGAGGCTATAGCTGATAATTGCCTTCAGACGTCTTTTCGGTCTAATTAAAAATTTGCATTTAATGCTCAAATTGAAACTTTGTTAACGCGGGTAAACATACGTATCTTGATTTTATTCAATTTTCATCATTAACTTAAAAGATTTTTAGAGGGACAACAAAAATGAAAGAATGGACACCATTTTATCTGCATTTATTTTGGAATTACTGTCAGTTGTTAAAGGAGATATTTTATTCAGACTCGGGATCTACTACTGATGAGCAGCAGCTGGTTGGTGGATCAAGTAGTGCCCATTTGAGGGAGATTGGAGGGCGAAGCAGTAAGAGGCAGCAGACAGTCATCAATATGCAGTCGCACTTGCCCACGTTTGCAGGTATGTTTTATAACTCGTGTATAAAAGTTTTGAATAATTTGACAAAGAATATTACTAAATAAATAATAAAACTAAATATATTTTTACGGGACTGAGGTAAAAACAGGAATCCCCACAGGTAGCGCTTTGGCACTGAAGCGATTTCTTCAGTTCAGCAAAATGGTTTTAAGCGAGAAAAATATGAAACCGAAAGCGTTTTGTACAGCCTTTGCCAATAAGTAATTGCTCTCAAACTAAGTTCTTTGCAATTATATTAGTCCTATGGTCTCTTTCGTGGCCTTACACGATTTTCCGATTGACCGGTTTTTCGTCTGACCCATTTGACTTTTCGTCCTCAAAAACTGGATAAACAGGCAAGGCCCGAGGGCATTAAGGGCTCTTAGAGCCTCTCTTCTTGATATACTCTAAGTGCAAACTAATTTGGAAGCATAAATTCATGGTGTGAAGGGAGGTTCTTAGAGTTTGAGCCCCACCCCCACTTCATCCCTCGGCAAATAAACTAAAGCTAGCCTCCCTAAACCGTACCTAGCGGCTTTCGAAGCCAACCGCTCGTCAGTCGTTTGAGAGCAATTCGCTCGACGTGAGTCGGTTATGTTTCTGAATTTTGAAGCTATTCAATGGCTATCGATACCTTTATGTTAAGTAAGATGGAATGACACTTGAATATTAACTGCCCCGAAATGAAATTAATGGCAATACTGTAATCGTTTTTTATGATGCAAACTTGTATGTAGTCGCATTGTTTTTAACGTAAATATTGAAGATTTTCTGTTTTTATTCTAAATTTCTTGTTGAAAATGTTGATTTCATTTTTGATTTCTTGTCAGTAGTGTTTTTGTATAATAAACATGCTCTTTCTTTGGACGCTTTGAGTAATTTCATCTTCTCACTGCTTTTCATTCTTTTTAATTGCTCTCAAACGAAGTTTGTAGCATTTGTATTAGTCCTGTAGTTTTTATGCAATTTTTCGTTTGACTGATTTTTCGTCAGACTTTAGGTCCTCAAAACGGGATAAACAGGTAACGCGCGGAGGGCAATAAGTTCTCTTAGAGCTGACTAAATTCTAAGCGTGCGATTCACTAAAACTTTTGGACACATAAATGCGGCTCTTAGAGTTTCACCCCTCCTCGATCTTAGAGACTTGCGCCTTACTGGTCTTTAGAATGCGATTCACCAAAATTGCTTTGAGTAGAAATTCATGATGTGAAGGGCGGATCTTAATGTGAAGGGCGGATCTTATAGGAACGACGTTCAAATAGCGGGCATATAAAATTGGGCTTTATGGGTTTATCCCGTTTCTCTTTCTGACTAGTTGTTTCTCTTTCTGACCCCCCACGCACCCCTGGCCAACACACTTGCAGTCCACCGTTCTCCACCTGGTAGTTTAGACCCCCTCATGTCCAGTCCTTTCAACCCTACACCCCAATCGCTTACCCCCCGTCTCTATCACCTCTCCGCCCCGTCCCCAATGCGAGCATCTCTCAGCCTCAGCTGGATACTAACGAAGGCAACCGGTTGTATGAAAGAAAATCGCCCAATGTTAGTCGGTTGTGCTTAATTGCTCTCAAACGAAGTTTGTAGCAATTACATTAGTCCTGCTTGTCTTTTTTTTGCGAATTTTCGCTTAACCAATTTTTCGTCTTACTCATTTGATTGCTGGTCCTCAAAAATTGTATACACAAGTAGCGCCCAGCGGGCATTAAGTTCTGTTGTGGCCTTTCAGCTCACTAGCCTCCAAGTATATGATTCACAGAAGCTATTTTAGAGACTTATGACTTATACTTATGGTGTGGAGGGCTGTTCTTAGAGATTGACCCCACCCACAACAACCCTCCCCCCTACATCAGCGCCCTCACTTCACCCCCTCCCAAATCCCTACCCCTGCAGATCGTTCAGGCCGTAATGGCCCCGTGCAGCCAAAGACCCACTCCCACCGTTGCCCCCAACCCACTGTTGCCCCGGGTGCATCCCCCACCCGCTGCGCTTAGTTCATGCCCCTTCAATTAAGATGAAGCCAGTCTCACTGAACCGTGACTAGCTACTTACAAAGCCAGCCGGTCGTTTGAGAGCATTTCGCCCGAGGTTAGTCGGTTATGTTTTTAATAGCCGCCCTCATCTTCTCAGCCGGCTATTATAGCGCTCCTATGTTTTTTTTTTACTTCGTCGCATAAAAATATGTTTCGCTTACCTCATTTCGCCGCCTTTTCAACATTTTGCGTGATATCTTTTTGACTTCTCTAGGCTAGTTTCTCTCTTCTCTCATTCTGCTAAAAGTGATTTTGAACATCAGTTGCTCAGCAAAGCAATTCAAAATGAACAGAGTCAGTATAAAAAATTGAAGTCAGAAAGAGAAACGGGATAAACCCATAAAGCCCAATTTTATATGCCCGCTATTTGAACGTCGTTCCTATAAGTCTTAGTTGCCATCTCTAATGCTTATTGGTATTGATAGTAGCCCCTGTAGCCTCTCTCTAAGAAACAGAAGTACGTTATGTTCAACTACGAAATGCTATCAAAATAAATCGGACTCAAAAAATGTTTTTGTACAAAAATCCTTTTTTTTCAATATCTTCTATTCTTTCAATCCCAATCATGCTTATTGGAATCAACGGCGGCTATTTTCTGGCAATCTGCCGGGTATGTTTTTAATCGATAGTATGGTATGGGGTTAAAATCGAAAGGGGGGCCTCTTTTGCACCTAAAATCAAAATCATTTTGGAGCAATTGTTTGGAAATCGTTTCCTCTTAAAATTTGTCAAATTTATCAGCTTTAGCTGATGAAAGTTAGCTGAGCGGAATTTGTAAACTTGTGGAACTTGTAAACATTGTTAATTTCCTCTAATGCATAAGATTAAAATGCCACTAGTAAAGAGGCAATGTACAGTTAAGTCTTTATCGGTATGTGAATTTAAAGACATAGCTGGCAGATTACCAGAAAATAGTTGCAATTCCTTCGTAGATCTGCAGTCTAAAAAACAGCAAAAAAGAAAGACCAAAAAACCTCGTCTTTTCATTGAAGGCTGATGTTATATTTTGATTTAAAATCTGTAATTTTTGCTGCCTCTTTTAGTTGCTCCCAATAAACTTCATTTAGAGTGACACGCACCCATTTAACTTTATCTCTTTGAATTTAAGTAATTAAAAGTCAATTTCAAAGGGAGGATGTCATTTTTGTGTTTGAGGTAAGTCAAGTGTGACCAAAAATTTAATCACCCAAATGAACAAAAAAACTCGACCCACTAAGAGCGAAAAATGACGCCATGCACGCACTGCAGTTGAAATTGCATGAAGGAATGAATAAGAAGCAGATTTGAGGTGGTTGTACGACATATGGTCGTAACAAAAAAGCGCGATGACGAGATAAAAAAAACATAGCCGGAAGAATTCCGGAAGCGACTCGAAGTGTCAAATCTTCACAAAGAACCGTAATTGCAGCTGAAGCCATTTACTTTTGTGTTAAACCATTAACTCATTACCTGCTCAGGTCTGATCTAAAAATTGGTTAAATTTAAACCACTGTCACCAAGAGAAACAAAATGCAGAAAATTTTACAATATTGAAAACTTTTGGTAACGTTAAAAAAGCCCCGCAATAATTAGAATGCTCAAAATAGGCTGAATAACCTGACAACCTATCAATTGCCCTCAAATGATTCATGGCTCTAATCTCAAAAATATCGCGAAAGCAAACCGCAGATGGTAACCTTAGAAAGTAAGCTAAGTTTTTCAATAAAGAATGCTCAAATTTTAGAATCAGAAAAACACTAAAGTTACATTTCTAATCACCACAGTTAAGACAAAAACAACATATATGTCTTCTTTGTTCTATATATTCTAGACATGATTTCATACTTAGTCCAAATTTGAATTAATCTTAGAAAAACATAAGCAGCAGAATAATATTCAAACGCGAAAAATCGTTCAAAAATAACACCAAGCCCGGAAGGAAATTGCAATAAATAGAAATAAGTGGCTATTGTGGAAAACGCTCTCTAGCAAACACCTAGTACTGCCTTATGTTGAATGAAATCAATTGCAAAACAAAGAAATGAGGAAAATCCAAGAAAAAGATGAAATCAATCAGTTTTTTTAACTTAAGAAATCAATATAACGAAAATCGTAACAAAAAGACTAATTCTTGATTTTTGAAAGTTAAAAATCAAATCTGAAAATTGAAGAAAAACAAGTACATTTCATTGTTCAGCATTTGAGACAGAAAAGACAATGTCATACCAGACAATGATCCAACCTCCTGAACAGAACAAAAAAGAAAAAGCCGAAATCAAACATACGAAACCTTAAAACATTTTGCAAAAAAAATTGTCAAAAATTTTTGAGACTGCGTTTATTACGACTGCATTTGACTGTTTTTCGAAAACTTAACGCCAAAAAATAACTGAATTTTTATTGAATCGAATAAAGTCCCTCATATTGCACAAAAAGACGATTTCTAGTAATTAAAACCGAAATACAAACAAAAACAGAAAAATTGGAAAAAAACTAAAATGGGATTAGCATATGTACAATTTTATAAAACAAAATTACATCGAGGTAGAAAAAGGCATTGGGTATATAAATTGTCAAGGGGGGGGTTTGACAAGAAGACGGCTGAAATATCCAAATATGAAGAAGTTAATAGAAAAAAGCCAAAAATTAAGTAAAAATTAGGAAAAATGCGCCAATTTGGAACTTCAAACTCATTTTCAGGCTATGCAAAACACTGTGGTATCAGTTTCCGAGGTTTACATTTCAATATAGCATCGAAAAAAATATTTCTTAAAAAACCAAATTAACAAATTACAAACAAAAAAACTGGGCCACTTAGACGAAAAAACGGCTAAAAATGGTTATCTAGAAGTGCCTTTCAGTCAAAAACTACTTTTCAAAGCCAAAAAATCATTCACTAAACGCAGCGCATGATCAAAAAAACTTCTCTCGCTCCGAAAAAATTAGTTCACATGGCAATTTTACTCACTTTCGCTTTTAGGTCAAAACATCGTCTGAACGAATAGTACTTCCGGTTAAAAAAAACCTTAAGAAAACCAATACTCCTCTTCGAGTCGTAAAAAACCAATAGACGGCCAATAATAGCCCCAGCTATTGCTGTGCGGCTATTAAAAATCACTTTTAATTAGTTATAGAAAGACCTTGACCTTAAATTAGTAAAAACGAGCTTAAAATTTTATGCACACCTTTTATGTACAGCGTGAAGATTTACAATGCAACTAAAAATTCAAATCGAATGCTTTCATTGACAGCTTGCTTGTCTACTGATTCAGAGAATGTGTTGAATGGTTCCGGTGGTATTGGGACCTCTCTGACCCAGCTTCAGTCTACTGCAGTTCCAACTGGTGCTGGACCAAGTGGCAATGGGAACCTACTACCCAATCAGCTGAATGCAATGCTTGCAGCTTATCCTGCTGCTTATTCGTCTCTTGCACAATCTCAAAACACTACTTCAAACTCATCACCTTCTGGTTAGCTTAATCAATCACCAGTTAATGTATATAACTTAATAATGCTGCCACATCATTCACCTTCGTATACCCTCGTATTTTGGCATTACAAAGCTTCCTATTAACGAAGTTCGAATATTTTGAAGTTAGGACCTTTATAAAGTTAAAGGCTGTTCAAAAATAAGTTCCTTTTTTTCAAAAATTAGAAGTTTTCGTATTTGTAGTTTTATAAAAGTGGAAGAGTTTTACTAACTAGAGTATTACCAAATCTGTTTGTGCAGATATTTTATAATCCCATTATCTTGCAACTTATAGGCTGAGAAAGCTCAACGCAACAACCCATTAACGAAAGGAAAGCTTTCTCCTGACAAAGTCGTAATCTTGTTGCCCTCTGAATTTGTTATCAACCACTTATTGTGTTGCTTCAGGTGGTATCAGAGTGACAAATGGTTCCGAGGGTGTGGGTGGTGGGATCCCCGTCACTAATGGGCTACAGTTCCTGGTCAATGGAAGTTCAGACCACTCGACAGCTGCCCTACTCTCAACCGGTGGATCTGTCATTCAACTCCAGGTGCTTAATGTCCTCGTATTGTTTTAATAGCCACGAATAGAATAATTGATCTCGTGGTTTTACAAAGATTACTCGTTCACTTAACTATCACGTGAAAAAAATGTCCGAAGGATAGAATTGAATTATTGAAGTCTGAATTGAAGCTTTTTAAATGTTCAATTTCCTCAGGGCTATTTTAATTTCCTCATCGTGAAAAAAAGGTTGTAACATTTGTAGGTAATTAAAAAAACCTTAATCTGAAAACATTTGATAGATCAACCATGAAATAAAAGGGCAATGAATTTGGTTTAATGAAAGACTCGAATTATTTGAAGAAATTCAAATAAAACAAGAGTTTGACTAAGAGGCCCCATTAGAAAATAACTATCCATTCCAGGCGCACAATTCGGTGGGAGCTGCACCCCATATCGTGACTCCAGGGACGCCTACAGGAGCAGAAAGCTCGCCCATTGCTTTGATCATGCGTCATCAATCTCAGTTCCAAAACAACCCTCTGATTACCGGCCCCAATCTTGCACAAACTCCGCACTTGCAAAGGTGAGAGCACACATTTATTTGATATGTAAATAGAGGTGAAAAATTGTTGGCTGAGATTATAGAGTGTTTAATTGCTCTCGAACGAATTAGTTATTTTGCCGTAACTTCATTTTTCTGCATTAAATCTTACAGTGGTCTATAATAACCTCTAACAACCCCCCTCCCCAATAGAATCGAGCCACCAAACGTCATTCGAGCTTATTTCTTTCGACGTATTAAAAAATGGTTGTGTTGGATTTGATTTAGTTTCAATTACCTGTTTTAAGAGTCTATTTTTATGTTCCAAAAACAGTGTATAAACCACGATAAGAGTGCTAGTACATCTAATATTTCTTCGTCTGTTAGGTCTGCATCTTGTACAGACCTCAAAATGTTTTTTATTAGATGGTTAAAGCCTTCTATTTATCGTCTAGCTACTTTGTGTGCGCTTTCTGCTCTTGACTGTACAGCAGCTGCGTTGAGTGCTGATGCTAGTCCTCTTAAAAATCTATTTTCTGCTCGTTAATTTAGATTGACGGCTGCATCACTGACATCTCCATCTCCTTCATCATCTGGGGTTGTGACTGGGGGAGGAGGAAACTCTGAGTCTGCGTTTGCGGCTGCTACTATCTCTCAAAATGCCCCTCTCCTCAAGGGTATACTGGGCCAGGTCAGCTCTCCCGGGGGAACATCCACCTCTTCTGGCAGACCAGGCAGCTCCTTCCAGCCACCATCTGACAATAAATACGTCGAACACGAAGAAATGAAGGTATCATTTGTGAGAAAATTTAAATGCTAGTGATGATAGTCGGAAAGCGTCTTGCTAGTGAATGATAACCGACAGCTATATAAGATTATTCTGTTGGTCTTTTTAATGCGATCATTTGACTTTTTGTCCTCAAAAGCGGGTTGAACAAGTAAAGCCTGGAGGGCATTAAGTGACTGAGCTTTACTGCTCTCTAGTGTACAAATCAATGAAGCTGGTGGGAAGACATAACATGATGGTGTGAGGGGCATTTCTAGCTGCTGTTTAGAACCCCCCCCCCCCCCCCCACCACCACCACCACCTCTGAATGTACTTTCCAAATTACCCTTGAATACACTTTCCAACAAATTTTCCTTGTACGAATTCTGCATCGAAAGTAATTTGAGACTCATATAGCGATAAGCATTTAAAAGGGCCATGGAAAGAGCCTCTCTGGGTTGCGGAAAGCTTATCAAGTTCTCTAATTTCCCAGTAATAAGGCCGTAAACAGTACTTCTAGCTGAGCGTAAGTGGGATCGTAGAAGTTAAACTGGTGCAGATATTGTTCGACGATGTTGGGGCATGACTAAAACACCTCCTGGGTGCCACGTTCAACATGCTTTATAGGGCTTTCTATTTTTAAAAAAAGTTTTGCGACCTCATGTTGTGACTTCAATTCTGATTGAACTCTTAATATTAAAATACTCCGTAAATTAATTGAGAACTGGCAATATCTTAAATACTAGAAAATCCGGTGGATTTCATTTTAGAAACTGGGCTAGAGATATAAATTTATTCGATAATAAATCTTTTCTTAGAGCGTGTATGACAACATCGACCCGTGTGTGGTCAAGTATCAGAGACTCAGGGACAAAACTGCTGAGGAACTCACCATGCACAAGGTTAGTTTCAAGAGTATTTTTGTTTTGTGAAGATTGTACGTTGGTCTCTGCTCCTTGAAAATTGTCTAACGCAACCTCTGTCATTTGACAACATTTCATTTGACGTAGAAGTAAGTTATATTCTATTTACTGTAAAATAGAATTGTTTTATTTGGTGCGTCAGTTAAATTTGAATGCTGCTCTAGTTACCCTACGTATTTGGAGCTAATTGGAACAGTAATTTATTTTGAATAATGTTTTGAGTTGTATTAGATTTCAAAATTCTAATTAGTATCAAAGTGCGTTTGTGTTGTTGCCAGGAGCGTCGTGAGAAGGTGCATCAAATGTCGGAGAGGAAAAGGAGACACAACATCCAAGTGGCACTCAACAATCTACAGGAGAAACTGCCGCCCAACAGTGACCACTCCAAACAGTGCAAAACACGCGCAGTCATCCTTACTAGAGGTGAGCCCAGTCACTTTAAGACAGAAATATTTTAAAAAAGAAAGGCAAATTAATTTCTCCTATATTTTATTATATATAGAACTTCTAAGGTACAACTACTAACATCGCTACACTAACATAACCAGTAGTGAGACATGACAGTAAACAAGGTAATAAGATATACGTACTCGCCTCTCATGCTGTTATTACTAATGATGAACTATGGTATTTCTTATTGTGTAACGAGGGATGAGATTCAGCAGATAGAAAGTTGATATAAAGACAGAAAATGGCATTTCCGATTATAGCTCTCCCCGTTCGAAATTAATTTGTTGTGTATTTACGGTAATTAGGACTCTATGTTCGTGCTAAAAATGGGAAAGGCCGAAAAAGGCAACCATATCGGATGAGAGAGCCTCGGGAAGTTAACTGCCGCTTATAAATGAGAAGTTCCTATCATAGGGGACAACGATTTTGAAATTAGCCAATCAATGATTTGTAGAGATTCTTGTTAGACTAGTATGTTTACCGAGTTGTCTGTTTTAGCATCGGACTACATCGAGAGTATGGAAGAGGAGAGAGACAATCTGAGGAGGAACATTTTCCAACTGAGAGCAGAGCTGCATAGAGTCAATCACGACATACAGTAAGTTACAATCAATTACACCAAAAACGCACGACTAGTGTAATGCCATTGCCATATTGAATTGAACTATTATGACCGATTCTGAGCACAAATTAAATAAAACGTATAGCACATTGTGGAAATTTGGGGTCTTTCGCATTATGGCCCCCAGGTTATTGAGCACAGAGTCTAAAACATCCAACTTGAATTGGGGCTTGGATCCCCATTTTTCCATCGTTCAGTAGTCTGCGGATTGCTCATCAATTCCGAAGTTCATTACATCAAGAATTCACTCAACTCTGAAATCTCTTCATATTAATTTTGCTATAAATGTAGGGGCAATAGACAGTCATTGGGGTATCAACATTCAGACCATTTTGAGATGTAGTCAATCTTTTCCAGAAAAAGTGAAACCATAAACGTAAGTGGTGTTTGCCGCGTTTCAGACAGATCCAGCGTCTTCTTCCAGCTGGCCAAGGGATCGCTGACCAATGTGGAGGCACCCCTGATCAAATTGCAGCAGCCGGAGGATTGGGCGGAAGTGGAAATAGTGCAAGTGGTGGAAATGGGTCGGCTGTTCTGAGGCAACAGTTCCAAAACTACATGTCTGAGAACAGTCACCATGGCTGGTCCTTCTTTATTTTCAGCCACCTGGCCAGACGCTTCTTCGACTCCTTCGTTAATTGCGTGAAATTGCAGTCCCTCGAGAGCTTTTCAGAGTCAGTTTCCAACTGGGTGCAGAGTCACTGTACTATGGTCAACATCAGAGGAGGTAAGTCTATTTCTTTCTTTGGAGAACAAACAGCAGAGCTAGCCCTCGCTATGTTGGTAATTGCTCACAAAGTTATAGTAATTCTTTGGGTCCCCTCGGTCTTTTCTATACAATTTTTGCTTGATTGTTCTCCAGTCTGACGTATTGATTGACTTTTCATGCTCGATTTTTTTATTATCAGCAGAAAATTCGCTTAATGTTGTTAATAGCCGCCCTCATCTTCTCAGCCGGCTATTATAGCGCTCCTATTTTTTTTTTACTTCGTCGAATAAAAAAATGTTTCGCTTTACCTCATTTTGCCGCCTTTTCAACATTTTGCGTGAAATCTTTTTGACTTCTCTAGGCTAGTTTCTCTCTTCTCTCATTCTGCTAAAAGTGATTTTGAACATCAGTTGCTCAGCAAAGCAATTCAAAATGAACAGTCAGTATAAATAATTGAAGTCAGAAATAGAAACGGGATAAACCCATAAAGCCCAATTTTAGATGCCCGCTATTTGAACGTCGGTCCTATAAGTATTAGTTACCTCTCTCTAATGCTGATTGTTATTGATAGTAGCCCCTGTAGCCTCTCTCTAAGAAACAGAAGTATGTTCAACTACGAAATGCCATCAAAATAAATCGGACTTAAAAAATGTTTTTGTACGAAAATCTTTTTTTTTCAATATCTTCTGTTATTTCAATCCCAGTCATGCTTATTGGAATCAACGGCGGCTATTTTCCGGCAATCTGCCGGGTATGTTTGTAGTAGCTTCAAAAATTATATTTTAAGTAAGGTATGATGTCAACTAAATTCGACTGTTCTTATACCGTGAAGCACGTTAAGGTAGGGCTGTTAATTTGAACGAATGGGATAATGTTGAAGAAAAAAGACATTTTGCATCAATGGTAGAAATTGCAAGATGGACGTCTACTGTTTGATATGAATTTTGGTGGTTAATAGCCGCACAGCGATAGCTGGGGCTATTATTGGCCTTCTCTTGGTTTTTTACAATTCAAAGAATTTGAATTGTATTGGTGCGCTGTTTTTGTTTAAAGATTGTGTTTTTTTTAAAGATGTTTTCACACATTTTTTAATGACTTTGATCTTTCAAAACGGGATAAACAGGTAAAGCCCAGCGGGCATTAAGTTTCATTAGAGGCCCAAAGTGGTCTTTAGAAGTCTTTCAAGTGCTTAGAGCGGTTCAGCTGCAGGGATGGCCTTAATTTAAGGTTAAAAGGTCATTTTTTAGGAGTTTTTGGGCTCAAAATGGCGCAATTTTTCTTGTTTTTTGTGATTTTTTTCAGTTTTTTGTTTGGTCTTAGGTTGAAGTTTTTAAAAGTTGATGAAGGCTTTTTGTGAGACAAAATTACTTGTTGTGACCATTTTATGAACTGCATCTTTTGGTACAACAATCAAAAACGCGCAAAATAATACTAATTTTTGCATTTTTCGGGTTTTTTTGAAAATTTTTGCTGTTTTTGAGTTTTTTTCAGCCCTAGAAGTCACGAAACCTCCTCTACGTTTTGATACTAGAATATTGCATAGTTTCTGGTGGTAATGGAACGGTTCTCAACTTTTTGCCATCACGAATTTTAAGATTTTTTGACAAAACTTGGCAATTTTTTTTCGTGTTTTTCGATATTTATTGTCATTTTTCAAGTTTTTTGTGTCACAGGGGCCAGAAAACATCATAAGGGGTTGGATAATAAGTTACTGAAATTTTTTCAGTGGTAATGGAATAGGTTTCAATTTTTGAATAACACAAATTTCAGCAATATTTTGACAAAACTCGCATTTTTTTCACGTTTTTCTTGAAAATTTGTCATTTTTTGAGTTTTCCCTGCTTAAGGGACCAGGCAGTCTCCTTTATGGTTTGATAATAGGGCACTGCACAGTTTCTAGTAACAACGGACTGGTTTTTACCATCCTAATGTCTCGAATTTCAGCCTTTTTTCGAGAAGATCTGCAACTTTTTTAAAGTTTCCTAATTTTTTTTGTCAATTTTCGATGTTTGTCCTTTCTCAAGTGCATGAAAACCTTTTCCAAGTTCTGGTAAAAAGTTACTGCATTGTTTTTAGTTTCAATGGGTTTGTTTCCAACAATTTAACCTTTCGACTTTTAGAAGTTTTTTGATAAAATTTGAATTTTTTTCAAGTTTTCTCAAAACATTTGTATTTTATGTAGTTCTTGCCTCAGTAGCCAGGATACTTCATCCATGATTTGATAGTATGTTAATAAATATTTGTTAGGGGCAATTGATTAGTTTTCAACAGTTTAACAGAGCGAATTTCTATTTTTCGAAAATTCAAATTTTTTCTAAAAACTATTGCCTATCGATCTTTGAGCTAATGAATTTTTTAAGGCTTGGAATTGGGTTACTGGATAGCTCTAGAGACACAGAAATGATTCTGAAGATATTTATTTCACAATTTTTAGCAACCTTTATAATTTACAATTCTTTTGTGTTTTGTCTGAAATTTTTTTGGTCATTTTCGAGTTAATCGATCTTCAAGGGCCAATGAATTTTTCAGGTCTTACAGATATACTACTGGACCGATTTCAGAAACAAAATTGGTTTTGAACGTATTTTTAGAGAAGTATTTTTAAAGGGAAAAAAATTTGCCTTGGATTGAAAAACTTCAATTTTAGCAATGAGTATATTTTAGTTTAGTTTGTTTGGTTGTTTCTCAATTTTTTGAGATAATTTTGTGTGTGTTTATTCAAGGCTGGCATTGTTCAATTGATCTGCTGGTCAGGTAGAGTACTTCTGAGTTTTTCATTCAATTCTTTGAATTGTATTTCAGGACTTGTCCTGCTATGTTTAATAGCCGCACAGCGACAGCTGGGGCTATTATTGGCCTTCTCTTGGTTTTTTTTATTTCGTCGTCACAATTTTTGTTAGGACCATATGACGTCACAACCACTTCAAATCTGCTTTTTGTTCATTCGTTCATGGGATTTCAACTGAAGTGCGTGTGTGAAGTCACTTTTCGCTCTTAGTGGAGCGAGATTTTTGTTCATTCGCGTGATTAAATTTTTGGTCACACGTGACTTACCTCACTCTCAAAAGTGACTTCCTCACTTTGAAATTGACTTTTATTTACTTTAATTCAAAGAGATAAGGTCAAATGGGTGCGTGTCACTCTAAATGAGGGTTATTTGAGAGCAGCTAATAGAGGCAGCAAAAACTTATACAGATTTTTAATCAAAATTTAACATATCAGTCTTCAATGAAAAGACGAATTATTTTTGTCTGTCTTTTTTACTGTTTTTTTAGACTTCAGATCTACGAAGCTGTTGCGGCTATTTTCTGGCAATCTGGCAGCTATGTTTTTTTATTTCGTCGTCATGATTTTTGTTACGACCATATGACGTCACAGCCACTTTTTGTTCATGCAATTTCAACTGAATTGCATGTGTGACGTCATTTTTTGCTCTTAGTGGAGCGAGTTTTTTGTTCATACGCGTGATTGAATTTTTGGTCACACTTGACTTACCTCACTCTCAAAAAGGACTTCCTCAATTTTAAATTGACTTTTATTTACTTTAATTCAAAGAGATAAGGTCAAATGGGTGTGTGTTACTCTAAATGAAGGTTATTTGAGATCAGCTAATAGAGGCAGCAATAACTTATACAGATTTTTAATCAAAATATAACAGATCAGCATTCAATGAAAAGACGATTTTTTTCGGCCTGTCTTTTTAACTGTTTTATTTAGACTGCCGATCTACGAATCTATTGCGGCTATTTTCTGGCAATCTGCCAGCTATGTTTTGAATTTTCCATAAGCGAACTTTTAATTTGCTTTGACTCATATTGGCTGCTAATGAGCTCTAGACGGTAATTCTTATAAAATTAAGCAGGAGTATAGGCAGATAAGAAGTAAAGAAATGTGAATTGTTCCAGTTGTGACTGAATCTCTGACAGAGATGTGTGGTAAAGAGATGCCATATGCATCCACAGCTGTGTCCATTGCACCCGTGTCAGTTGTCACTGGAGGTACTCCTGCTCCCTCTTCTCTCTCTGTATCACCTGTCCAGCCCAGTGGAGGAGGGGCAGGAGCCGTGCCTCTACTCCAAGCCCAGCAACAGTCACAATCTGTACTGCCTCGTATGTATGTAACGCCTCAGACTGGGTCTATGCTGGAGTCTCCTAATCAGGTGAGTCAGCTACCATTTGTAAGTTAATAGTTGTTCAGGATGATTTAATTATAGCTGCGAAGCTGTAAGCTGAGCGTAGCTATATTGCGGTGCTCTTGGTTTTTTACAATTCAAAGAATTTGAATTGTATTGGGGCGCTGTCTTTTTTTTTAAGATCTGTTCACACATTTTCATGATTTTTGAAGTCAAATTGGAGTAGTGATTTTGGTCACGCCGAAACAGGAAATGGAGCGAAAAAGCGAGTGGTTTTGCGGCGTGAATTTTTTTCGCTCTAATTTTAAAGTAGAGTGAGAAAGCGGTGTTTGAACAAAAATTCGCTTTCTCGCTAGTGGTTTTTTGTTCACATGCGGCAATTTTACTTAGTTTTTTTTTACTGTTTTTTTTCGATTTTTTGGATCGGATTTTCTTCTGAATGGTTTTACCAATCCATTCATGGTTCATTCTAGGCCTAGTTCTTTGTTTGAACTAAATTTCAATTTCTCGCTAGTGTTTTTTTGTTCACATGCGGCGTTTTGACATTGATTTTCGGTGTTTTTTTTAATTTTTTTTTAAGTTGGTTATACCACTTCATTTGTCCATTCTAGGTCTAGTTTTTCGTTTAGTCAATGAAAATTCTTTGAATTGTACGTCAGGACTTGTCCTGCTATTTTTTTTTTGTCGTCTGACGCTCTTTTTTCGTTTTACATTTGTTCACATAGCAAAGCTGAAAAAGTCAAATTTTCTGAATGACTTCTTCCTCTCACTAACGGCATTTGCGCGCGTGACTTCATTTCTCACACGCTTTAGCGAAAGTTTTTAGATTATTTGCGTGATTAGATTTTGATCATACGTGACTTACCTCACTCAATAAAATGACTTTTGCCCTTTAAAACTTAGGTTAAATTTGAATTTGTTTAAGGTCAAAGGAACTCATATGTGCAGTAAATGTCCCTAATAAGAGGCTTCTTTGGAATGAATTTTAACAACCTTTATTGATTTATCGCTGAATGTTTTTTAGCCTAGTTTTTTGAGCGGGGTTGATTTTTTTTCAATTTATATCTGTATCCGTTTCTATCTCTATTATATGGCACGCAGGTCTATTCTTTCGCAGCTATTCCGGCAATCTGCTGGCTATGTCTTATAATCTGATCGACACTTCAAGGTTATACAGGGCACTGAAATGAATGATTCACATTTATAATTTTTAGCTGCGAAGCTGTAAACTGAGGCTAGCTATATTGCGATGATCTTGATTTTCCTTTTATAGCTGTAAGCTAAGCGTAGCTATATTGCGGTGTTAGTGGGTTTTTTTACAATCCAAGAATTGGATTGTACTGATGCTTTGTCTATTTTTGTAAGACGTTTTCACATTTTCCATGACTTTGATCTTTTAGAATCTAATAAACAGGTTACGCCCAGGAGGTATTATGTTTCAGTAGAGGCCCATAGATGGCTTCAATAGGTCTTCAAGTGCATTGAGTGCCGCGGCTGATCGGAAGGGCGTTATTCAAGGTTAAAGGTCAGTTTTAGGAATTTTTCAGCCAAGAATTGTGCAATTTTTAATAGCCGCACACCGATAGCTGGGGCCTTATTGGCCTTCTCTTGGTTTTTTTTTTTACAATTCAAAGAATTTAAATTGTATTGGTGCGTTGTGTTTTTTAAGATGTGTTCACCTATTTTTCAATGACTTTGATCTTTCAAAACGGGACAAACAGGTAAAGCCCAGCGGGCATTAAGTTTCATTAGAGGCCCAAAGTGTGCTTTATTTAGTAGTCCTTCAAGTGCTTAGAGTGGTGCAGCTGCTGGGATGGCCTCAATTTAAGGTTAAAAGGTCATTTTTAATTGCTCTCAAACGAAGTTTCTAGCAATTATATTGAATTGGATTGGATTGGATTGTATTGGTGCTCTGTCTTTTTTATTGGATATTTTCACATCTTTTTCTTTTTCATGACTTGGAGCCATGAAAACGGGATAAACAGGTAAAGCTCAGCAGGCATTGACTTTCATTAGAGGCTCTTAGCCGCGTTTAGTATTCCTTCAAGTGCTTAGCGTGGTGAAGCTACTGTGAAGCTATAGCCGTATTTCAAAGATTAAAAGGTCGTTTTTATGAGTTTTTTCATCTTTTTTTGACTTTGTTGGAGCAGTCTACAATTGAGGTTTCTAAAAGTTGATAAAGTTTTTCTGCAAGAAGTAATTACCTTTTCTGACCATTTTAGGAGCTATATTTTCTGGTATTTGAAACATAAACACGCAAATTTTTACTAATTTTTACAATTTTGTTTAAGTTTTTTTAATAGCCGCACAGCAATAGCTGGAGCTATTATTGGCTTTCTCTTGGTTTTTTTTATTTCGTCGCTATTTTTGTTACCACCATATTACGTCGCAATCGCTTCAAAACTGCTTTTGTTCATTCGTTCATGCAATTTCAACTAAAGTGCGTGCGTGACGTCTCTTAGTGGAGCGAGTTTTTTTGTTCATTTGCGTGATTAAATTTTTGGTCACACTGGACTTACCTCTCACAAAAATGACTTCCTGACTTTGAAATGGAGTTTTGTTTACTTTAATTCAAAGAGATAAGGTCAAATGAATGTGTGTTACTCTACATGAAGGTTATTAGAGAGCAGCTTATAGAGGCAACAAAAACTTATACAGATTTTAAATCAAAATATAACATATCCATTTTCAATGAGAAGACGAATTTTTTGGGTCTGTTACTGTTTTTTTTAGACTGCAAATCTACAAAGCTCTTTAATTTTTTGTCTTTTTTAGTTTCCTCTAACCTCAAGGGCCAAGCGACCTCCTCTAGGTTTTGATAATGGGTTAGTGCATAGCTTCTAATGGCAATGAAATGGTTTTCAATTGTTTAATATAACGAAGTTTAGCAGTTTTTTATAAAATTTTTTCAAGATTTTTTTGAAAATATTTTTACCAGCGAGTTTTTCTGGCGCCATGGGCCCGGGAATCTCCTCTAGGGGTTGATAATAAGTTACTGCATGGTTGCTAGAGGCAATGGATTGGTTATCAGTATTTTAATAACACGAGTTTTACCAGTATTTTAAAATTTTAAATTTTTTAAATTATTATTCCTAATTTATTGATCTTTATGAGCCAGTGAAACTATTTAAGATATGAAATCAAGATTTTGGATAGCCTCTGGAGACAATGAAATGGTTCTAAAGATGTAAATATCTTGAGTTTTTGCTAAATTTTGTTAAAATTTGCGATCGTTTTTTAATTTTTCGAAAACCTTTGTCGTTTTCTGAGTTTTACGATATTACCTGACCAACGAAATTTTTTAGGTCTTGCAGATGAGTTACATGGTAGAAATCCACAGACCTAAAAATGGTTTTGAACGTTTTATTTCCGCAAAATTTACAATTTTTCATTAAATTTTGCAATTGTCATTTTTGAAGCATTTGTCATAATTCTCGTTAATCTACCTTTAGTGGATAATAATTATCTTTCAAGTCTTGCGCGTTAGTTATTGAGTATTTTGAATTGTATCATTTTTGGCCTTCGGAGTAAAGGCGTAAAGAATTTTGTTTAGTTTTTTTTATTTTAGTTTCTCAACTTTTGAGATTGTCTTTTAGGCTGGGATTGTTTAATTGATCTGCTGGTCAGGTACATTAGTTCTCAGTTTTTCATTCACTTCTTTGGATTGTTTTTCTTGAATTTTCCTGCTCTGTTTCTCTTTTCGTCGTCAAGATTTTTGTTACGACCATATGACGTCACAATTACTTCGAGTCTGCTTTTTGTTCATTCGTTCATGCAATTTCAACTGAATTGCGTGCGTGATATCATTTTCACTCTGATTGAAACGAGTATTTTGTGAATTTTCGTGATTAAGTTTTTGGTCACGCGTGACTTACATCGCTCTCAATAATGACTTCCTGACTCTGAAACTGACTTTTTTTAACTTTAATTCAAAGAGATAATGTCACGTGAGTGGGTGTCACTCTAATTGAAGTTATTTTGAGAGCAGCTAATAGAAGCAGCTATAAATAATACAGATTCTTAGTCAAATTGTAACATCTCAGCATTTAATAAAAAGAAATTTCTTCTTTGGTGTGTTTCTTTTTCTATCTCTTTTTGAGACTGCAGATCTACGAAGCTATTTTGGCTTTTTTCTGGCAATCTGCCAGCTATGTTCAAAATTTGATCATTTTTTTCTGCTGAATGGAACTAAGAATTGACACTTTTCACATTCGTTTCTTTTATTATGAAGAGTTAGGTTGATGATTTCTGAAATTTCTTTGTTTCCTTCAAGCTGATTTCAATATAGCCATTTTACTGTATTTTCGATACTTAATTATAAGTTTTTCACCGTCGTTGTAAATGTTTGATATTTCAAAAATGTATAGATGACCTGGAGAACAGGAGATATTTTATTCAGACTCGGGATCTACTTATTACAGATTTGTAATCGAAATTTAACATTTCAGAATTTAACAAAAATAAATTTCTTTTGTCTGCAGTCTCAAAAAGACCGTACCAGAAACGGTCTTTTTGAGACTGCAGATCTACGAAGCTATAGCAATCTGCCAGCTATTTTTTCTGTCATTTTGCGAGTTTTTTTCTGTCTTAATTTAACTGTAAAAGACCAACAAAGTTTTTAGCAAGACGTTTTTACTTTTCCTGACTAATTTTTTTGAGCTGCATGTTTTAGTTTTGTGAATCAAAACACGCGAAATGATAGTAATTTTTGCAATTTTTTGAAATTCTTTTGGCGATTTTCAAGCTTCAGGAGCCATCACTTCTCATCTAGGATTCTAGGCTATGATAATAGGTAACTGCGCAGTTTCTGGTGGCAATGGAATGCTTTTTAAATTTTGTAATATCTTGTTTTGTTTTATAGAACTTGCAAAATTTTTTTATTTCTGAAAACTATCATTTTCCGGTTTTTTATCTTGATGGGCCAGTGGAACTTTATCGGACTTGCAATCGGGTTACTGGATAGTTTGTAGACGCGACAAAATGGTTCTGAAGATATTAATATCGCGGAGTTAGAAAATTTTTATCATTTTCAATTGTTTTCAATTTTTCTTAATGTATTTGTGTTTGTCATTTCTCAGTATCTTTGGTGTTTTTCCTTCGGAGTTTTCCAGTGTCTTCGGTGGCCAATCAACTCCTTTCAAGGCTTGGGTTAATGGGCATATTTAAAGCGATCAATTTTGGCCTTGAGGGCGAAAACTTCAAGATTTTTTGGCAATGATCGATTATTTAGTTTGTTCGATTATTTTAGTTTCTCTAAACTTGACTGTTTGTCTAGCTTTTTTCAATTGTTTTGGTGGTCAGGTACAGTAGTTCTTATCTTCTCCATTGAATTTGGATTTTACTACAGGGCTTGTCCTGCTAGGTTTCTGTTTCATCTGACACTCTTTTTTCGTTTACATTTGTTCACAGAAAAGCCGAAAAAGTCAAATTCTCTGAATGCCTCCTTCTTTTTACTCATAGTGTTTGTGCGCGTGACGTGACTTCTCACTCTCTCTAGCGCGCGTTTGCTTGATTAGATTTTGATCAATTGTGACTTACCTCAATCAATAAAATGACATTGGCATTTTAAACTTCAAAAGTTTAATTCGAAGTAAAGTAAGGTCAAAGGAACTCTTATGTGTGATAAATGTCCCTAATAAAAAGGTTTTTGCTGAATGCATTTCCACAAACTTTATTAATCTGTTGCTAATTGTTTTCACATAGCTTTTTGAGCGTCGTCGATAACTTTTTCAATTTATATCTGTATCGATCTCTATTTTACGCCAAGCAAGTCTGTTTCGCAGCTATTCCGGCAATCTGTGGGCTATGTTTGTTTTGTCATCTGACGCTTTCTTTGTCTGCGTTTTCTTTTGTGGGTTTAGTTTTTTTGTCAATGAAATTTGTTTGAATTGTAGGTCAGGAATTCTCGTGCTATGTTTTCTTTACTTGTCGAACAAAAATTTGTTTCGTTTTACCTTAACTCACAGTTTGTTCCTCATTTTGATTGACTTCATGCTAGAGAGCAGTTGCTCAGAAAACTAATCTAGAATCAACAGAGTCAGTATCGAAAAACGAAATCAGAATAGAGACTTATAAGCCTATCAAGCCCAAGTTGAGTTGCCCGCACTTTGCTATTAGTCTTAGTTATCTCCTCTATTGCTTTTTTGTATGATATGAGCCCCTGTATGTTCTCGTTAAGAAACAGGAGTACTTACTTCTAACTCCCAATCTCGGTTATGGAATCAATGACAGCTCTTTTCCGGTAATTCTGATCAAATGCTTTTGTAACCAGCAATCACAAAACATACTTGAAAGTTGTAATAACATCAGCATTTTACGCTATAACAAAAGTTGAGCTAAATCAAAAGTTTTTCTGTTATTTCAATTCCAATCGATGTTATGCGAATGAATGGCCGCTATTTTCCGACATGATGCCAGGTATGTGTTGTCATTTGGAGCAAACGGACACCTGTTTATCTTTTAATCTGTTACGTTTCTGTTGCGATTCTGAGAATGGGATGGTCAATGCCTATTTTTCAACTTTTTTTCGCGAAAATTTTACATTTTGATACGCTGTATTGAATGCAGTTTGGTGCCAACTTTTTCCCGCTGGTTTTCATTTGTAATCCCGTTTGCTCGACCCCCCCCCCCCCCCTCCACTTGGCTCTCCCTCGCGGTAATTCACCGCTCGCCAGTGAGAGCAATGCGCTCGACGTTAGTCGGCTTTGTTTGATGTCTTAGACAAATTGACAGCCACTATTATTAGTACAAAAATCCTACTTCGATGTCTGTTAGAATTGAAGTGCTTTCAAATTTTAATCTATTTTTTGCCACTGGAAGTCAACAAGGCAATTGAAGCAATTTTACAGTAATCTACCCGTTTTTTTTTTGTGGGAAGATTGGTAGGTAGATTGGTATTTACGTTATGCAAAAAGCCTTACCTGTGATTTCCGGACAGAAAACGCCATCAAGAAAAATTCAGTCCTGGTTCTGAGATTATATATTTGTAGCTCTTTTCGACATACTGGAAAGTTGATTGCTTTTTTTAGGTGGCACCCCCTGTAGTTGTCTCAATGGGTGGTGGTGGTCATCTTAATAACCAACATCATCATCAGCATCATCATCATCTTAATAGTATCTCTAATAACCCCTCTGCAGCTGGTCTGCCCAGGCGACAGTCGATGCCAGCAACTATGGCACTCACCCACTCCCAAATGGAACACCTGTTGCCCTCTGTTGTGCCAGCTGCTACTACAGCACCAAATCATCATCTCACGTCTCACCAACAGTCGCCAACGCGTGCCAGCGAATACTGAGCGGAAACAGCAACGTTGAAATTATTTTTTTCTAACGGTTGGAATTGAAAATCTAATTGATGACCTTGAAATTGGAGCGCGGTTGTTTGTTCAGTCGAAAAATGGGAATCCATCCGATCGAGTAATATGGATGCTGATGCGTCTGGAAGTTTCTGAAATTATTCAAAATTCGAAAACTATTTTGTAAGCTTTCGCATCGACAAACTGGCGATAGATATTTCCATTCTTGGTGGCAACGGCGATATCTGATTTCTGTTAACGAATGAACGTGTTGATCTATAAACTGCTGGATGATTATTCATTACTCTTTTCTCAAACTCTGACCAAAAAGGAAAAAATGAAATCTCTGAAAATTTGACACATTGTGTGAATCTGAAAAAATGATGAAAACTGAAGTTTTATTGTGAAACTAAAACTATGCTCAATGCCTTTATCTTTGAAGCGTTCGGTTGAGTTATAACTGCCATTAGTGGATCTTGATGATCTATTGACTTCGTTGTAGTTTAAAGTTAGTTAATTAGTTAGTTGATTATAGTGAACCATTTTATCGTCTTCTATTAACCTGGTTAGTTGCGTGGTTTAATAGTTAATAATGATAATATTCTCTATGCGACTACGCAGCTTGTTCCTTTTCTCCTCTTCTTTCTTTCTTCATTCACTTGGAATTTTTAATCGTGTCTTATTTTCTGAAGAAGTTGGTTTATTTTCACAGTTCAAAGCAATTTATTGTGTTGTCATTTGAGCTTTATCTTAAGTTGCCCTTATCTGCATATCTGAGATTATGTAATGGATAATTTCAATTCAGTTCAGCTGAACGTTTGTGTAATATAAATTACAATTTACATTTTCTTTGAGAAATAGTTTTCAATTGCGAAGTACGTAAGTTTTAATTGCTCTCGAACAAAGTTAGGCAATTATTATCAACATGCGTCTCTTTTATTAAAAAAAATTTGCGTGACCTTTTTCTTCTAGAGCATTGTCTTGTAGAGCATTATGATTTTGGTCACGCCGAAACAGGAAATGGAGCGAAAAAGCGAGTGGTTTTGCGGCGTGATTTTTTTTTCGCTCTAATTTTTAAGTAGAGTGAGAAAACAGTGTTTGAACAAAAATTCGGGTTCTCGGTAGTCGTTTTTTTTTGTTCACATGCGGCAATTTCACTCTGATTTTTACTTTTTTCGATTTTTTGGATCGGATTTTTTCTAAATGGTTTTCCCAATCCATTCACAGCTCATTCTAGGCCTAATTTTTTGTTTGAATTAAATTTTAATTTCTCGCTAGTGGTTTTGTTCACATGCGGCATTTTGACATTGATTTTCTGTTTTTTTTTCGTATTTTTTTATCTGATTTTTTTAAAAATGTTTTTCTCAATTCACTCGTCCATGCTAAGTCTAGTTTTTCTGTTTAGTCAATGAAAATTCTTTGAATTGTACGTCAGGACTTGTCCTGCTATGTTTTTTTTTTTACTTCGTCGAATAAAAAATGTTTCGCTTTACCTCATTTTGCCGCTTTTTCAACATTTTGCGTGATATCTTTTTGACTTCTCTAGGCTAGTTTCTCTATTCTCTCATTCTGCTAAAAGTGATTTTGAATATCAGTTGCTCAGCAAAGCAATTCAAAATGAACAGAGTCAGCATTAAAAATTGAAGTCAGAAGTAGAAACGGGATAAACCCATAAAGCCCAATTTTAGATGCCCGCTATTTGAACGTCGTTCCTATAAGTCTTATTTACCATCTCTAAAGCTTATTGGTATTGATAGTAGCCCCTGTAGCCTCTCTCTAAGAAACAGAAGTACGTTATGTTCAACTACGAAATGCCATCAAAATATATCGGTCTTAAAAAATGTTTTTGTACAAAAATCTTTTTTTTTCAATATCTTCTATTCTTTCAATCCCAATCATTCTTATTGGAATCAACGGCGGCTATTTTCCGGCAATCTGCCGGGTATGTTTTGTATTGCGCGCGTTATGATTTTAAGTCTGTTGCGAAAATAAAACCGATTGTTAGGGATGATCGTATATACCCCGTGTGGCGTAGAGGTGAACGTGATGGACTCTCAAACGAGTGGTAGCGAGTGCGAAACGCACCTGAGTAAAAAGATTCTGCACCATAAAAATTTCTCTAACATATACCCCCTTCTAAATTGTGTCGCCTTGCCAATCGTTCGAGAGCAATTAGTTCGATTTCAATCGGTTTGTTTAATAGCCGCCCTCATTTTCTCAACCGGCTAATAACGCGCTCTAATTGCTTTTTTTACTTCGTCCAACGAAAATTTGTTTCCCTTTACCTCGTTTTGCAGCAGTACCCAGCAGCGCAATCTAAAATGAACACAATCAGTATCGAAAAGAATCGAAATTAGAACTGGGAGAAGCCCATAAAAACAAATTTCGGATGCCCGTTACTTGAAGTTTGTGCTTCAAACGTTCGTTTTTTCTCCCCTGGTTAAAAATCAAAAAGCAATGAAAAGAAAACCGGAGTTTTAAAAAAAGCGCAAAATGTTTTAAAAGAGGAATCCAAGTAGCTTAAATGCTTTTAAACCGGTTTTTTGGACTTGGATGAAATATTGATTGTAATTACATCGGAGTGATTGAACCACTAGCATCTTTTCCGCTCTCTCTCTACCGGTACGTTATGCCCCCCCCCCCAAATACAGCACGTATCATTACATGGGAAGTCATTATGTGAAAATATGGCCCGTGCGTCGGAGTTGTAAATAATATACAAACGTAATGCTGGCTGCACAAAAAAGATCTCAAATTTCTTTTGCATTGCCTTAGTTCACAGCTTGTTTAACACTTTTCATTCAACCTTTTTGCCTGGCTTTTTGACCTTTAAGTCTTAAAAACGGGATAGACAGGTAACTCCCTGAGAGCATTGAATTTCCATAGAGTCACTTGCCTTAATAGACTCCAATTATGCGATTCACCGAAACTGATTTGGGTGTCATGGTGTGAAGGGGCGGTTTTGATAGTTGGACCCCCTGCCACTTCAAGCGCCCTTTAGTTCACCCCTCCACCACAAGACATTTCATCCCTCATTCTCCACACTGTTCCACTGGCCGTAATCCAGCACGCTTGACCCTCCGTGCGCTCACTTTCTCCCCAACTATACCCCCCGGGAGCTCACCCAACGCCCCTTCAAGTAAGCCAAAGCTAGCCTCCTAACTTTAGATAGCTTCTGAATGAAGCGAACCGCTAGTCAGTTGTTTGAGGGCAATCGCGCGAGGTTGGAAGTTTGTTTTTATGAAAATTTTTTGTATCACCGTCTACGTGCTTTTGTTCTTGAAAATTACTTAACTTTTTTTGCTCTGACCTCAATTTATGTCATTGCAAAATGAAAACTTGCATCATGAAAACTATTGTAAGACAGGAAATCACATTTGTTTGATAGCCGAGAAGTAAATGCTGCTGTCGAGAACTCTGGCGGCCGGGAGGTCAAATCCTTTCTTTGGTCAAGTCGGATTTTTCGCACCCAAAGAAAAATTGTCTAATTTTTTGCACCTGTGATAAATTGCCTCACCTGTCTTTCGAGAGCAATTTGTTCGACGTTAGTCGGTTGATGAAATTTTCGAACAAAGTTGTTGCTGGAACTGTTTTGCTTCGTAGAGCGGAAGTGCCTCGAAATTTTCAAGCTTCAACACTATAGGCTCTACAAAAATGGAAGCTTTTTGCAGAAAAAGTATATAGTAGTGGATAAAATGTCAGACCAACAACCCCAAGGGCAACAGTCTGAAACACCCATAACAATTTCTAATCGACACCACCTGCAAATTAGATCATCCCCAACTAATTATCTTACTTTACTCAACTTATCTGACGTAATTTAGTTCTCAGCTGCTAAACGAGGAAACTAGAATTTTTATATTACCTTTTTTATCATGATCAAGACAGTTGAGTGCGCAAGATCAAGACGGATGCGTTAACAATATTTGGTAATCTTAAGATGTTCGTTGATAGCTGCAATATAGTCAGCTGAGCGGCGCATTTGTTTGCATTTACTGGATTTTTTGACGATCCAAAGGATTTGGATTGTATTTTTGGGTTGTCTTTTTTTAAGAACCCTTCATACTTTTTTCTTACTTTTTCTGTATCAATCAGTAGTCAAATTAAAATAATGGTTTTTACCACGCTGGAGTAGTAAAAGTAGCGAAAAAGCGAGGAGGTTTGAAAGGTGATTTTTTTTCAAACTGCTTTTAAAGCGGAGCGAGAAATTGTTGTTTGAGCAAGTTTTCAATTTTCGCAAAGGTTTTTTTTTCACTTTGATAATTTGACCCCCTGTTCCACTATCTATTCTCTGGAGTGCTTACAAAAAGATGATTATGCTCTCTTTTTGTCTCAATTTCGATTGAATTGTGTTCGTGACATCTTTTTTCACTCTTATCGGAGCGAGTTTTTTGTTTATGTGAGTGAATAAATTTCTGGCCACATGTGAAGTAACTTACTCTCAAAACGATTTTACCTCTCTCTCAAATTTATTTTTTCTAATTTTATCTAGAAGAGATAAAGTCAACTGAATGTCTGTCAGTCTAAATGAATGTAATTTCAGGTCAGCTAATGGAAACATCAGTAAATAATTCATTTTTTTCTCAAAGTATATTGTTTCAGCAATTAGTGAAAACTGAATTTTGTCTTCGGTCGTTTTTCTTTTTGCTACCGCAGATCTACAAAGCTATAGCATCTATTTTCTCGAAATCTGTCAGCTATGTTTTAATAAATGTGCCTTTATAACCAGCTATCTGTTTAATGTTAAGGCTGCATTTGAATAAAGTTAGGTTTTAACCATAAGTTTACTCGATTTGCTTTGTTGGTGGCTGTATGTTTGTTCGGTGTTTATAATTTTGAGGAGAAATTACACCTGACATCAGCTGAAATGGTTTATTTGTACCACGTGGAGACAAATATCAAATTATCACCCCCCCCCCCCGCCCACCACCACCACCACCACCACCAGAAGCAGCAGCAGCAGCTTGTGATCGTATCACCTCTAAACTTTTGGGAACATTCTAGAACAAAAGTCTATAGGGTGACGTTAGTAGTAATAGGGTGAGCAAGTCTCCCCGGGGGCCGTGTAGACCCCATGTATTAAGATAGGGTGTAGGATAATTTTTGAGATAGGGTCTACTCTAATGTATTAAGATAGGGTATATGTATTAAGATAGGTTATAGGGGCCGCCACATATTTCCCATGTATTAAGATTAGCGGCGGCCACGTATTAAGATTAGGAATAGCCGCCGCAACGTATTAAGATTAGGAATAGCCGCCGCAACGTATTAAGATTAGGAATAGCCGCCGCAACGTATTAAGATTAGGAATAGCCGCCGCAACGTATTAAGATTAGGAATAGCCGCCGAAACGTATTAAGATTAGGAATAGCCGCCGCAACGTATTAAGATTAGGAATAGCCGCCGCAACGTATTAAGATTAGGAATAGCCGCCGCAACGTATTAAGATTAGGAATAGCCGCTGCAACGTATTAAGATTAGGAATAGCCGCCGCAACGTATTAAGATTAAGTATAGGGACCAGGGTATTAGTAGTATAGTGTGAGTAGATCTTGCGCATTTTTGGGAGCCGGTCATTGGCCTTTCCGCGCAGGGAATTGTACAGGCGGGGAATTGTACAGGCAGCGCGCACGGGATTTGTACAAGCGGGGAATTGTACAGGCAGCGCGCACGGGAATTGTGCAAGCGGGAAATTGTACAGGTAGAGGGAATTAACGGATAATTCCCCTCGCAGTAAATTTCAACATGTTTATTGGTATAACCAGCGCAATGTATTAAGATTAGGTATAGCCGCCGCAATGTATTAAGATTAGGTATAGCCGCCGCAATGTATTAAGTTTAGGTATAGCCGCCGCAATGTATTAAGATTAGGTACAGCCGCCGCAATGTATTAAGATTAGGTATAGCCTCCGCAATGTATTAAGATTAGGTATAGCCGACCCTAAATAGCAAGGTGGCGCAGCGGAAGCGTGCTGGGCTCATAACCCAGAGGTCGGTAGATCGAAACTACCTCTTGCTGATCTGGCATTGTCACAGTACTAGTGGACTTTTACGCGCTCATAACATGGAAAAAAGTTAAATAAAAGAAAAAATTTGAATTAATAAGTACAAAATAACAGACACAGTACAAATTAAGCACATGGAAATACAAAATTAATCAAACGTTTACATGATGATAGTACAAAAGAAAAAAGTATTAAAGTACATTTAGCCGAGTAGTTAATAAAGTCGACAACAAAAAATTTGAGTAACTAACGACAAATTAAGGAATTTAGAAAAAAATTACTGTTGATTTTATTACACTTCGACTTATTTTACATTAAATTTATCTAATTCACATATAAATACTTATAAAGTTTAAAACATGAACGTCATGAACCTTGTTCAGTTTTGTTTGAAAAAATTTAAATAGTTGAAATGCTGCAAATATTGTGTAAAATCCACACAAATTATCAGGTTTCTGAACTGGTTGTTGTATCATTTTCTGATGCTTTTTATTCAAAATTTTGTATTTTGTGATTGGACGAGCCAAAGAATCAGCATAGTAATAAGTTCGATTGAGTCGAGCAATCATTATCCAATGCTCTCCAGCTTCACTGCTCGGAGAAGTGTTGATGATAGCAAAGCTGAATATGGGTAGCCTTGGAACACAATCTGCTGGAAACGATCCAATATAGCGGTATTTGAGTTCTGGGATTCGTTCAATAATCTGTCTCAGGGAAGTGTTATCCATGACAAACAATTTTTCTCTGCTTTATTTCGCAAGTACCATTAACACACGGATTTCTAACTGTACAGTCAAGCTGAAAAGACTCATTCTCTTCAAAAAAGCACCAATCATTGGACTTTTTACCTTGCTCTAATAAAAGGTTGCTTGACTTTTTAATTTTGTCAACAGAATTGTTATGGGATTTGGGGTAGAATAAAATAATTATAAAAAGAAGTACCAGAAAAATTAGGAGAGGAACGTAAACAAAAAAGTTTGAATTAGTTCGCCCCCAGTTAAAGTCCATTTTAAGAAATTATTTGGTGAAGAGAATGGCAACTGGGTGACGATAATATATAACCCAAAAATGTTCCAATGCAGAAAGCAATGATGTAAAACCCATAAAAAACTGAAAATAATATGAAAAAATTTTCGTTAACGCAAAAATCTTCAGACATTTTTAGCAACCGTTCCGAACTGATCAATTTTAACAGTGGACATTCTTTCTCCTAGAACAATTAATTCTGTCACGCTTCTTAGCGGGCGGTCGAAAAACATTTCTAATCGGATACTTTCACCGCTGAGCTCAGGATAATGAATACTTTCTCCAGCATCTTGAAGTGAAGTGAGATCAAATACAAGCACGTAATGGTTCTGAAATAGATTATGTGGTAACGCGGGAATCTCTTCGTTAAAATTCATTGCTTTCATTGTTGTTACGTATGACCTACAGTCATTGGTTGTATCAACTGATACTATAGCTCTACCTCCTCGAACAATTCTTAGTTCTCGTAAGCCAAATTTCTGATAATGGAAAGGATTTTCTTGAAAATGTCCTGTGAATGCTGAATTTGTTCATCGCAATAGCTACTCTTCTGATTGGAGCATTGTTAAAAACATTTTCCTGAATAAACTGGTTCTGTCCTGAAGGAATAATAAATGTGCGTGCAATTGTTTCCATAAAGTTGAAACAAGCAGGTTGATGAGTTAATTGATATTTGATAGTCTGGTGATACACTTCGTTAACAACAACACGTCTTGTAAACAGGGAACAGTCAAGAACTTTAAGGGAGACGTGAGGATTGTAGGAGATCATGTAAAAATTTGGTCTTGCACGAATCAATTTCAGTCTAACTTTTGTATTTGGAAGCAGTAACTTTTCACATTGGAACAAATCAATTGCTAATTTACCGTAATAAGTAGTTCCATTTTTCAGCAAAAGTTCTTCCTCTCGATCTATAAAAGGGCTTTTCTCAAAATCGCTGGGTTCTTTTTCAAATTCATATCCATGACAAGCCAAAATACCTTCATTATTTCTTGTGGAAGCGTTAAGTTCATTGGAAATTAAAGCTTTGTGTCCATAGAGACCATTTGAGTTGTAAACCTGTTGATTGTTCAGATACATCTCACAGTTGGAGAAGAGCGAGTGCAATAAATTGTTGACGCGAGTTAGATAATGTAAATTATGATCTGTGAAAGACATTCCCATATCTGCTTTTCCATGCTCGTCTTTTTTCATAAAGTCATCAAACAATCTTCCCTTTTGTAAACCAACTTTGATTTGAAGCTGGATATCTCTCATATCAAGATATATGCTTCTATCTGTTTCAAACTCGAACTCAATGCTGTGTTTGAAACAGATAGAAGTTTCATCCAATGAAGTACTGGGATAAACTTCTTGAACGTGAGAAGATTCAATTGGTTCCAAAACAGGAATTTTGTCAAAAATCTCCAAGCAAGAGTTCGTAAAGTGACCACAACAAAAGTTGCTATCGTTTGTTGATCTAGTATTCATTTTAGCAAAAATATCTCTTCTAGTTCGACGACGTCGACTGGTTTTGGGGAATTCTTCGAATTATGCGACGTTTCCTATTTTTTCCACCACCTAGCTGTTTACGTAATGTTTTCTTTCCAACATCTGCAGCCACAGATTTGAATTTTTTCTTTCCAGTTAGAACATTTCCAGTTTGTGGTGCAGCTATATCAAGCAAATCAGCACCAACTCTTTTTGCTGCTGGGACAACATATCTCCTCAAGAATGGAATAGCTGTCCTCCCAATTGTTTGTGCTAACGCTCCGAATCCTCTTCCCCTCTGTCTTGAATAACCACGAAAATACGGTAAATCACTATCAGCAACCATTTTCTACAACCTTAAATCTAAAAATGATTGTCAGATGTTTTTCTAAACATTATTACCGCTCTTGTCACACCAACAGAATTGAATGGAACTTTTTCACCATAAGAGTCCCAGAGCTCGAGTTTTATGCTGTGGAATGAATTTTTTAGAATTTTTTTAAATTGTAAGTTTGGAAAATTTTGATAATTCATGTATTGTCCCGTTGAGATGATATCTCCGTTCTTAACTTTTGATATAAACGGAATGCATCGTAAAAGAGCAGCTTTTGTATCACCCACAATATTGTATTCAACAATATCACTATATATCCTTAAGGTGTGTATTCGTACAATGTCATAAGGAAACTTGGGAAAATGTGGACCACCACCACTCATGAAAACACCCATACCATAAAAAGCTTCTTCGCATCCAAAGACATGACAAAGATCGGCACTAAAAATGACAAGTAAAGAGTTCTGATTTGGAAGACTCAAAGAAATTCGCTGTGTAATTTTGTTAACGTGTAACTTGATGGGCGTTTTTTCATATTTTTCACGTTCCTGAATTTTTCTATTCATTTCATTGACAATATCAGAGGTCGAGGGGTATAGACCTGGATCAAGTGTGTAATAATCCGATGGTTTTGTATCTGGTGTTGCTTCATCTAGATAGAAGAATTTACCCTCTGTTATGTTTTGGTACAAGGAAGGATACGACAGTTCTGTTATCGCTACCTCCCATTCTCCATCAAGATTAATTTGTTCAGGTAGAAAATTCGTGAAAGAACTTAGTATATCTTTAAATGATACCTTTTGAAAGCTCATGTTCATAAAATTTACCTAGAATTTCATCACCTTGTTCTCCACAAAGGTTATAGGTTGGCGGTTTAAAAGTAGCAACTTTAACAATTTTGAATATTTCATTTGTGAACTGTGATCTATAACCTTTTCTGAATGGAATATCTTTTTTTGATATACGAACATTTTCACCCACTTCAAAACGTGGTCGTTTATATTGGTTAATTGGGTTTCTGTAAAAAATTGACAAAAATTCTTTGTTTGTTACATTTTTTAGAGCTTTACCTGTTGAGCGATTAACTCTTGTGTTCATAGTTTTGACAAAGGAATCCATGAATCCATTTTTCTCATGTATTTGTCACCATTTTCTTCCATAGAGCGATAAATAATGTTTTTCAGAGATTTTATGGCTCGTTCTGCTACAGCAGCTTTCGTTTCACTTCTAGTAGAGTAAATTTTAATTTTCTTGTCCATACAAAACTTTCGAAACTCACCACTAAACTCTGTTCCCTGGTCAACCCATACTTTCGCTGGCATACTTTTTTTACGCAACATTTTTTTGAAAGCTACAACTGCATCGGTAGAGTACTTTGACTTCATTGGTTGCACACGAACAAAGCGAGAAAAGACGTCATTACATACTAATAAATACTTCACTCCATTATTAGTATCCGATAATTTATCCATAAAAGCTAGATCGAGACACCAGATCTCATTGATTCGCTTAGCAAATGCTGATAATCTTTTGAAATGTCGTGTTGCATGACGATACTTAGTGTAGGAATCTTTACTGTGTAGAAAGTAGGCAACTTTCTTTTTGGATAACCCACTTGCCTTTTGTAGATTTTTAATTGATCCATATGCGGCTTTTCCATCTCTATACAGTCTTTGTAGCTTGGCTTTTTCAGATTTTGAAAGGAATCCAGCTCCCTCTGTCTTTGCTTTTGGTATCTTTGTTTATTACTTTCTGCGGATTTATTCCGGTAGCATCAAGTATTGTGTATTATATGTCGGGAAAGTCAACCTTCTTTCTTTTTAATGCAAAAATAAAGTCTGCGAAAGCTACTTATGTATCTCTTCCATCTAATAAAATTGTGTCGTTGAGAGATAGCTTGACTCGCGGTGAATTCAAAATTTGATCTACAATTGATTCGTTCTTTAAAGATCTGGTTTTGTTGCTGATTTCCTTAAAATTAGGGTTCAAATGTGTTGGGACAGAAACTGGTTTCTGCTCAAACGTGTCCAACTCTTTAATTTCTAATTTGAATTTTTGTTCGTAAAGGTGTTGAGGAATCAAAACAAACTGTTCCATTTCAAGACAATCGATTAATGATAGATGGTGTCAAAACTGATATGAGCTCTATTCCTTTTCGTGAACTTAAAATTGCTCTTCTTTTATTTATTCCGGTTCTTTTTAACACGAGTTGATGAATTTCGTCTCTGTACTTTATTACGTCTTGTTTTTGTATTTCCTGTAGTTGTCCTCCGAGAAGGTTTACTATGCATTCGTTTAGAAACTGAATGAAATCTTTTGGACAATTTTTTAGGAACGTTTTCTTGAAGTTCTGGGAATACGTTTGAAACGTTATCAGCGTAGAGAGATGTTGTGTGTTCATTGTTCAAAAAAGTAATCTCTTGTTTCGTTTTAGGGAGAAAAAAATAGTGGGAATAGAACCACTGTTTGTGCAAAATCTAAGAGAGTCGACTGCTTTCGGAGTCAGATCAATGAGTAAATGACCATATGGGATTGAAGTAGCTTTTGTATACTAATCTTTTAATTGTGATCCTAACCCGAGCTTATGACTAAGAGTGTTAATCTGGAGAACATCTCTAGGTGACTTGAATAAAACTATATGAGTATTTTGTAACTCAATATCTCTTCCCAACCTACTCTGATGAAAAAGATTATGCTTTATATATATTGTACTAAGTCCTTTGTGTCTTCCAGCTGTCGCGATTTTGACAAATTCTTTCGAGCTTGAGATTTCCTCACAAGAATCATCAAAAATCAGCAAATACTTTGTTCCATTATTGGGTAGACTCTGAATGAACTCAAAGTCAACTCCTTGAATAAAATGAATGTTCTTAATGTTTTTGGACATTAGTCCGTAAAGTGATTGATAATGTTGATAAAAATAGTAAATTTTATCAAAATCGGGTTGAAAAGTTCCAATAATTAGCCAATCATGGATAAGGTGAGATTCTCCAGACCCGCTTGGACCCACCAATGAAATAAAAATGCGTTCCTTAGTAGAAATTATTTTGTTCATAGTTTAGGAGAAGGTAAAATATAACCGACTGTACTAGATAAGATAGCAATCCAAACTGTTGTTTCTTCACAGGTTTCGGCAAGAGTTATTCTTACTATACAGCACGCTAATATTAACAAAATAACAAAAAATTGGGACAAAAAAACCACAAGAGATCTATTACAAGTCTGTCCAAAACATTTCCACGATTGTCGTTCCTGGTTATGATCATCAAAGACAAAATTATCTAAATTTAAACCGTTATCTGTATGCTCGGTCATTTATACCTTATTTTTAGGGGAAAATCAATTTTTCCAACTGGGAATGCGACTTCTCTCTGATTTCAAAAATAGTAAAATAAAAATAATAAACTACAAAACGATCACAAATACAAATAGAAATTAGAAATAGAAATTACAAATAGAAATTACAAATATTATACGTTATCAAAAAAATCTAGAGTCCAAGTTCCGTAAGCATAAGCTTTCTTCTCTGCACAGTGAAATGTCTTTTTGTGTCGATACGGATAATTGCTACAATCCCAGTCAGTTGTTGAGAAGTTTGGAAACTCTTGGACAACCAAGATCATCTAGATTCTCCACATCTTTACACAAGTAATTTGAGAGGAGATTACACTTCTCTAACCCTTTTGCAAAGTATTCTGTTGTAGGTGAACAATGTTGGTGAATGATTGATGACAACTCGGTGTATTCCAGTTTTCCATTGTTCCAATTAATCCCATGTAAATTTTTAGTGTTCCACTTTGCTTGAAAAGTAGGTTTGTAGTCTTTGGGTGGGAGGAAACTGTATCCCAATACAATTCCATCCTTGACAATTTTCCCTTCCAAGCACTCAATATCAAACACAACGAGAGACATTCTTTTTTCTAGGTTGAATTGTTACAAAAATGATTAGCAGTCTAGCATTTTGAAAATTTGAGGATGATAAAATTTAATAAAGACACAAAAGATTAACCCAGTTAAATGTCCCAAGAAACATGAGCTTGGAAAATTTGGTAACATGTAACAATATCCTGGACCTTTGTTTGTAGTTGTTTTAACCGCTCCAGCAGAATCGTGTAGTATAGCATGTAATCGAAAAACTTTCAATCTAGCAAAGAAAAAGTCTAAAAAGGAATTTCCTTAACCAATAAGTCCTCCATGAGGAAATTTTTGGTTAATTTCCTCCAAATTTATTTTCTCGTCCCAAATTTTACATGCCGCTAAAAAACAGTTTTTGCGTTTTTCATTTTCGGGAAACATTGAAAGGATGCTTCCGTAACAATTGAATATGTTGACAAGAATGACAATATCCATCAACTTTGCGTTCCTTCATCCATGTCAATGCAAGTTTTCTTAAACTTTTCAATAAAAGATAAAAGTGTAGGGAGATGTTCTAGTAAGTTCTCGTACTCTTCTTTTTTCAATTCAATATTTGTCAGAAAACTCCACTGATATCCGTTCCAACGATGTTGTGAAATGGTAACTTGTTGTCTATCTGAACGATATATAAGACTTGTTCTGCGTAATGTTCTCCGTTGTGAATAACCCACTTAAATTCTAAAATTTGGGACTCTATGTCCAAATTTTCTAATTTGGGAAAATTTTGAGCTTCAAGAACAGTATAGGAATATCTTTTAAGTTCGTAATGAAGTCTAACGTGAAAAACCTTTGACTTATCTCTGAGACTCAAAAAATGTTTCTTGAGCCACCAATATCCCAACTCATTCTCAGATCAAAGATTTTTAAAATGAAAAATTTATTGTAGAGAAGACGAAGACATATTACAAAATCACACAACAATTATTATTGAAATGTACATTGTTCAATGTTAGAAAAGTCATTCAAATTTTGAATCAGTTCCTTGAACTGGTCCAAAGTGTAGCTGACATAAGTCACCTGCTTGAACTCATTGTTTTCTTTGCGACAAAAGAGCCGAATCTGCACATAAACGGAGGCTGGATTCTCCTGAACGTATTGAATGAAAGTCACATATATTCGTCGATTGCGCCCTATGCTGACCACTCTGACTTTGTGACATCGTTGCAGCACATCCTCCATACATGGGTTCTTATCAAATTGAGTCGGGTGCTCACTCAGTTCCAATTCCCCATTCAGTATATTGCTCTTGAGGAAACAGAAATTCTTGAATTCGTAATCTCCAATTCGAAGTTGTTGGTACTTCTCAAATGTTCCAGAATTATCTTTTTTGAAGACTTGGAAAGTTGGTTCGGAATAATTTTGTCCGTTTTTAAAAATCTGGGACACAGTAAATCTCCCAAATCTTTTTGGGTTAGAACCAAAGTCTATACAAAATGGAACCGAAGCTGTTCCAGTTTTAGGTTGAGAATCGGTAAACATAGACGGAGCACTCGAGTAAAATGGAGAGACTTTAGAGAGAGACATTTTATCAACTTAATGTGACAGAGAGAATTTAATTGAATGATTTGACTTGTAATTTTACTTCCTCTATTGTTTCCGATCACCTTTATTTGGTAATGATGTCATTATCCTTCTTTCATTTCCAAATATGGAAAATTTAATTGCGTCATTTTGCAAAAATTCCTTATAAGGAAACTTAGTCAGAAATTTTAAGTTGAGCAAACATTTGAACTAGAGCAGCATATTTATCTTGATGTTTAGCACGTCTGTGTTGCATTAGCGAGTAATAGTGTTTGAAATATTTAGAACAAGTAAAACAACGGATTTTTCTGAGTTACTGTCTCTTGAACTGTGTCATTTTTCAAATGAAATTTTCGTTGCGTTTGAACTGAATTGCGTTATTTCCTTATACGGTAGTTTAAAACAATCACTTCAAAATCACTTTGGTTACAGAATGGTAGCAGTTATGTGTCAAGTTTTACCTGACTTTTATAAAAAATTTTGTGAGAAAGCCTTGTTCATTTGCGTATCGGTTAAGGATTATAAACCTTACTTGCTTACTAGTGAATACTCTGTTGCGTCTCACAATTACACTTTTTGTCCTCTGAAAAATTGTTCTTATCACATAATTCTCATTTCTTCTTCCATTAATGAATTACTCCAAAAATTGGATGATTTATCTTTTCAATATCAGACAGTGGACTGCTTATACACCTTATATAAACATCAGTTTTTTGGTCAAACAATGGAAGAAGCTGGACTTGTTTTCACCCAATTGAAGAGAGCGGTACAACACAATTCGGAAAACAAATTTGTTGAAAAACTACCCAGCGTGTCTAAGAAGAGATTGAGTAGAAAAAAGTTCAAGAGACATCTACTGAGAGCGGAGCAAAGAAATGCAAGCACACAAACATTGAGATCATCCTTCTTCGACCGAATTCAGTCACTTAAGAACTCAAAGTATGAGAGTGAATTAATAAAAATTGTTGATTGTTTACTAGATGGTCATGGAATAATTGATAACTCCAAGTTGTACTTTGAAGTTAGAAAGTAATAAAATGTTTGTACTAAAATGTTTTAAATTTAGTGTATATTCTAAAAGTCGAAATTTGAAGTCGATTTGTTTGTTAAATGTCGAATTTTCACACAACATTTTTTTGTTAAAAGTCAAAAATAGAACCTCAGATTTTTCGTTAAAAATCAAATATGTTACCAAACTGTGCGTACAAAATGTGCAATTTTTTTCTCACTTTTCTCAGTTTTACGGTATGATTTTAAGCAAAAAACAAAAATTTTAATCATTTTTCAAAATGACAAGTTTTGAATCTGTTCTTGCAGCTCAAAAATCGGATTTGTAACAGTAATTTTTTCTTAAAAATCGAATTTTTTCTCGACATTTTTTGTTAAATATCGAAAATAAATTCGACAATTTTCTTAAATATCAAAATTAAATTCGGCATTTTTCTTAATTGTCGAAAAATAAATTTTCAATAATAACCAAGTACCTAAATTATCAAGTAACCTTTCGTGTTAATCTTTGATTCTGGAAAACTTGAAAAAAGGAGTTAAAAAATTATAAAATTGAAAATGTAAATTTAATACGAAACACCTAAAAGGTATTCAGAAACTTTATTATTTTTACGAACAAATACAAAATAGTTTACGAAATTGAACATAGAAATAATTCAAAAAGAGTTTCAATAACATATTCTGGCAAGTTCTGAATTTCATTACCGAAACCTCTTTGTCGCTCAATTCTACCAGGTAGTTGGGTAAGTTGAACATTGACTGGGGTATTAGGTACATCACTCAAAAAGATAGGGTTGTGAGCTGTTCCTTCCTCAATCGAAGGGGTTGTCATCGAGGGTGTAGTTGACATGTCAGTAGATCCATAGTACTGCGCTGGATCAAAGTTTTCCAGATCGTTAAATGACGTGGTGGTACTAGTATCGATACTCAACTCGCTATGTTCTCTACTATGCGCTCTTGAAACTGTTTGGAGAACATTATTTTCCATCTCCGGGCTTGATACTTGACATACCTCCGGTGTAGTGAACCAAATGTTTGGAATTTGCCCTTCCTCCCAAGGAAATGTGTACTGAATATTTCCAGCTACGTAGTTGGCGGGGAAATCAGATCCATTAACGTGAGGATAGTGGTGTCCACTAACAACAGCAACTTCGTGTCCCATCGCGTGAGTTCCGAGCTGATTCTCTGTGATTGGAACCTGTCCCTGATGATATGTATCAAACTGTTGTCGCTGGTGCTCAATGATGTGCCACACAGTAATGGGTAAAGTGATCAGAGACTCATACAGACCGTTTGTTAAATCTCGAACTCCTATCCGAGCAATATCCTCAGTAAAAGAAAATGAGTACAGAAGGTTATTATTTTGAACGATGAACTCCATTTTGGATTAAATGATAGAAGAGGTTTTTGTTAGAAAGTGAAGAGAATGGATGAAGAGATTCTTGTTGAGAACGTGATAAAAGCAAACAGTGGGAGAGAAAGTTATAAAGCAGCAAATTTCCTTTTTAGGAAGGAAACAGGATATATAAATTATATTAAAACAAACGTTAGAACTAAAGTAAGTATTTTTTAATAAGAAGAAAGTGAATGTTGGAGCTCGATAGCAGGATAAAATATTGAGGAGTAGTTAGTATAATGTGAGAAAGTAGCGATTATGTTTTCAGAGAAGTTGGATCAAATGATAATGTCAAAATCAACGACCTCTATATATAGTGTGCTCTGTCCAATTAGACAACAGTAACCAAAGATGGAAGATTTTATGAGAAAAAGTGACGTTTAGCTTGAAATTTCTGGACGAAGTGAAGTTCAAATCCAAATTTGGGTAAAATTTCCTAACAAGGTAGGAAGTAAAGCATACGTAGAGGTCTCCGACTATGCTTTTACCTAAAATGGTCTATTTTAGTTGAAATGAAGTGACATAATTTACCAAAAAAATCGAGCTTTGATAAATTTTTTCCAATTCGTCAAATTTCAGATCAATCTCGGAAAATGTTCCATTTTTGGAATCAAATTTCTGTATAAATGCGTTAGGTAAACGAATTCCGAACCTGATCAGTACTCCCACTGCATTGTAGTCGTTCTAATAATGGAAGTACAAAGCACTCTGTAGTGAAGAAGTTATTGTTATTGGTTCTGGGAGAGGAACAAAGTTTGTTTGTAAAATATTTCTGTACTGTTCCAATATATCGGGGACGGAATTCAAAATGAACAACAATTCGTATTTGCTTACATGCAATTCTGAGGATAAATCGAAAGACTGTTTCGCAATAAACTCCTCATATTCAAATTTTTTAATAGAGAACGTTGCATACTGAAGTCCTTTACTAAATCGGATTAGTCTGTTGGATTTTGTGAAAATGTCCGAAAAATTGTAAAAAAAGTATGAATCTACATCAATTTCGTCAATTTTGTATGCATCAGGTATACCTTCTTTTCTCTTGTAAATCTTCTTCAATATTTGTAAGTGGTTTTTGATCAACATGTTTCACAAATGAGTAAAATTTCACGTATTAATCTATTAAAGAAAATGATAAAAGAGAGAATGAGATAAACAAAACGATATCATTAACTTTTACAACAAGTTTCTTAATACTAAAATTTGATTGGTTTGTAGTTTGTAATATAATCACGTTAACGTCAATTGTATATAAGTTATCCTCAATTAAAGTAGGAGTTTCCTTCTCTAATGTTTTAATATTATTGTAAGAACACATTTAGTGCTTTATCGATAAAATTTAAAAATTAGTTCGTTTACAATAATATTTGTATTCTCTAAGTGAGCAAACATCTGACAGATAGATTTTGTTAAAAACCTGTTTTGGGATGAATAGTATTGTTTTGTAAAAAAAGTAACACAAATCAGCAATATGACAAATAAATATAACTTAAGATTTGCGATTTTCCTCTAAGGAATAAGGTTACACATTTCGGATGTTTTCTGGATTTAAATACAATGTAGAATGCCACACTGTGATTGTTTCGTAGGAAGTTCTTGAACTTTCTTATTGCGTAATGTTACTAAAAATAGAAATTACGTCATTTCCTTATATGGAAATAATGAGTCATAAAAGTTATTCTAACTAAAAAACCAAAAATAGGTATTCATTCTCACTTTGTTATTAGATACAGTTGCTCGGCAATTTACTTGAAATTTATTCAATTTATTTTCACAACAATACAATGCCTTCTCTTGATAGAAATCTACCTGTCAAATGCACAAAGTGCGAGAGAATGGTTGTCAAGCAGCAAATGGCTCGACACAAAAAATCGTGTGATAGTGGGACTTTAAAATGTCCCAAGTGTCCACATTTCTATACAAAGAGGAAAGAGGACTTGAACTACCACCTTGCTAAGCATCACGCTTCTCAAGACAAGAAGCTTACTACAGTGTGCACTATATGCTTGCAGGAATTTCCAAGTTTTTATTCTCTTCAACAACATAAGAGACGGAAACACGGAACATCGACCAAAGTTGGAACTGAATCCAGCGAAAGCTTGAAAGAAGTTCTAGAATCGGAAGAATTGGATAAGAACAACGAACAGTTACAGCAGGAACTTAGTGCCTGTCAACACTTCTTTGACAATGAAGAATCTGAGATGGAGAATGGGAGACATAGAGTATTCAATTTTAAATTGTCGAAACTTGATCCCAGAGAAATTAATGAAAAACTGAAGGAAGTGTTTGAAAAACTTAACTGCGCTGCAAAGATAAATTTATCTCTGGGATTTATTTTTACGAAATGTTGACACCGACGAATACCGATACTTTCATGCTCATGAGAACAACACCTTCTTTGAGAAGTCTCATTTACTTTGTTCTAAGGGAGACTTAGTCTCACTTCAGGATAGAGTAGAGAAAATGGATTTGATTGAGACTTGTGCTCAAGAAAGGGCAAGCACAAAATGGCGGTATGCACTAACTACGAATGTAACAATTTTCTGTGCTCTTCTCAACAATATCCCAATGGGATGTTTAGATGCTGTTATACCTGAACAGTTGTTGAGAAGAAGAGATGTAAATTGTCTTGTTACAAATGGATACGGAGAAACCTACAAGGACTACCTTTGCTTGTTTAGAGCTGTGGCTGTTCTCTTGTATGGATCAGCTGAGCTGGAAACAAACGCAGCTAAGTTGTTCAGTGACTTTCTCCACGAGTCTGGTCATGACGCAATTAACTTTACAGGAGTGTCAATGGATCACCTTGTGTTTGTTGAAAACGCTATAAAACACAACATTTTCATTTATGACATTGACATTGAGGACGGGGATCTTGTAGATGAACTTGCCAGAAGAAGTATTGAGATGTACGAGAACAACACTAATCTACTGCGCTACAACAACCACATTTGCTATGTTGATGATATGAACACGTTCTTCAAACGATTCCGCTGTCCTAATTGTGATACCTTTATTAAGCGTGCTGGTAATTTCCACCGTCACGTGAAATCTTGTAAAGATAGAATACAGCACATTTATCCGAAGAGTGTTTACACTTTGAGAGAAACTTTGTTCGATAAACTTGACGGTTTTGGAATTGGATATGAGAAAGAACAAAAACTGTTCAAAAACTTGGCTGTATTTGACTTCGAATCAGTCTGCGTTCCATCTAGTGAACTAAAAGATACCAATACAACTACTTGGATAGGAAAACATGAACCAATCTCTGTGTCAATTTCCTCAAATTTATTACAAGAACCTATTTTCCTTTGCAACAAAGATCCCAAGACACTGATTGTATCTTTTGTTGAAGCATTAGAAGAACTAGCTAGCAGAAGTAAAGCAGAAATGTTGCAAAAATTTTCCTCAATTGAAAATGCAATTAAAACCAGAGTAAGTTCTATTTTCGAGAAGCCAAACGGAAGGAAAGATGAGAGTACTCCAATGTTTGAATTTCAATATATCGAAGAAGAAGAAATTGATACGTCGACTCAATTCCTCTAAATTCAGAAAAATCAACTTCTCGAACTACAACAACATTTTAAACGTTATGTCAGCACTTTACCTGTATTTGGATTCAACAGCGGGATATATGATCTGAATCTTATCAAGTCTTATTTATTACCCTACCTTATTCACGAGCGCGATATTCAACCAACGGTTATTAAAAAAGCTAATCATTTTGTATCCTTTAAATTTGGTGATGTTCAGTTTCTCGATATTCTAAACTTTCTTGGTGGAGCAACGTCACTAGATTCGTTCCTCAAAGCTTACAAGACAAATGAGACCAAAGGATTTTCCCCTTATGAATGGTTCGACTCACCAAACATGTTGGATGCAACTTTCCTTCCCCCTTACGAATGTTTCTTTAGTAAGTTGAGAGATCACAATCCCTTGGAGAAAGAATTTACGGATTTCACAAAATTGTTGAATAGTGGACTTTCCCAACAGGAAGCTCTGAAAAAACTTAGGTTGAAGGTAGTGCCTCCCTCGGGAGTTGACAACTACAATTACTTGGAAAGTGTGTGGGAGCACGAACAAATGACAACTTTTCAAGACTTTGTCAGGTGGTATAATAACAAGGATGTTTTCCCGACACTAGAAGCAATGCAGACAATGATGGAATTCTATCATAACAAAAGGATTGATATGTTAAAACTGGGTTGCACACTACCCAATTTAGCAAATAATTGTCTACACAAATCAACTAATAGCAAATTCTATCCTTTCGTTGAAGCAGACAAAGATTTACATGATAAAATACGCAAAGATATGACCGGTGGTCCCTCTATTGTGTTTACTAGAAAAGCGGTTGTGGATCAAACCTATATTCGAAACACAGAAAACATTTGCAAATCAATTGTGGGTATAGACGCCAGTCAACTTTACCCCTTCTCAATGTGTCAAGAAATGCCCACTGGGCTTTACACTAGATGGGAGTTTGATTCAGACTCTCAGAAGTTTAAAGCTAGACAAAATAAATCGAGGAAATTTGAGAACATGGTTATGTCGTACCTACAATCTCAGCGTCCTAACTGCACTATTGAAAGCTAATACACAACTGGAACTCAGAAAAAGATTGATTGTTTTAATGTTGACGGATTTTGTGCTCACTGTAAAACTAATTTTGAAGCAATGGGTTGTTACTTTCACTTTTGTGCATGTCAGGAAGCAAGAGCAAGCATGTCAGAGGAAGAGACTCAGAAAGGACTAAAAAAACGGGAATACGATGATCTAAGACGAGACTATTTGCGAAACAAAAGATATACAGTTGTTGAGATATGGGAATGTAACTGGTGGGAAACTGTCAAAGGTGATGAATCTGTAAAAACTCACGTGAGAAACAATTTCCCATTCAAGCCACCTCTGACTCAAGAATCTCTACTTACAAAGATAAGAGAAGATAAACTATTTGATTACGTTCCGTGTGATCTCGAAGTTCCAGATGCGTTGAAATACAAGTTCTCGAACTTTCCACCAATCTTTAAAAACTTTAATGTTAGTCGAGCAGATATTGGTGATTATATGAGGGATTATGCAATTGATAACAATTTTCTCAAGCAACCACAACGCATGTTAATTTCAAGCTTCAAGTTGGAGAATGGAACAGTCATAACACCTTTACTCAACTTTTACCTTAGTCTTGGATTGAAATGCACCAAAATTTATCGCTTCGTTCAGTACATACCTAAAAAATGCTTCAACAATTTTGTCCAATCGGTTGTTGATGCTAGAAGAGTTGGAGATGAAAATCCTGAATCAAGCGTTGTAGCAGAAACAATGAAATTGTTAGGGAATAGTTCATATGGTTACCAAATCATGGACAGAAGCAGACATACAGAGACAAAATACCTGAACGATGAAAAGACACACAAAGCTATCAACGGGAAATTGTTTAAGAGACTTAACAGTGTGTCAAAAGAACTATACGAAGCTGAACTTGTAAAATCAAAAATTGAGCACCGTGAACCGCTAATAGTCGGCTTTTTTATAGTTCAGTACGCAAAATTACGTATGCTGGAGCTTTATTACAATTTTTTTGATAAATTTTGCGATGTCTACACATTCGAAGAGTTAGAAATGGACACTGACTCCTTATACTTAGCTCTAGCGCACGATAATTTGTACGATTGCATTCGTTCATCTAAAAAAGCAGAGTGGGAAGCTCTGAGGGAAAACGATTGTGATGATTCCTTCAAAGCTGATGCTATACAAAATTTCTTCCCTAGAACTTGTTGTGATAAACATAAAAAGCACGATAAGCGTGAACCAGGTCTGTTCAAGGAAGAATTTAGATGTACTGAAATGATTTGTCTCTGTAGCAAAACTTATTGTTGCTACGATGCCAAATCGGATAAGTACAAATTCAGCAGCAAAGGACTAAACAAACGAACATTGGAAGAGACCGGAGATGGACCATTGGAAAAATATCGGCGGGTGATGGAAGAAATCATCAAATTAACATCTACAAATAGAGGATTTCGGACAATCAACCACTGCGTCGCAACCTATGAACAAACAAAGAAAGGACTCTCATATTTTTATCCTAAACGAAAAGTGTTATCTGATGGAATTCATACTGTACCCCTGAACTTGTAATTTATTTAATCAATTTTCATATTGTGAGCGCTCTCTGTTGTGTTTAAAATTACTTATAATGTACTTGATTAATACTGTGTCTGTCTTTTTGTACTTTGATAATTCATTGTTTTAAAAATTTTCAATTTTCTCAATTTTAGTGGATATAACTAACCTTAATACATTGCGGCGGCTATACCTAGTCTTAATACATTGCGGCGGCTATAGCTAATATTAATACATTGCGGCGGCTATACCTAATCTTAATACATTGCGGCGGCTATACCTAATCTTAACACATTGCGGCGGCTATACCTAATCTTAATACATTGCGCTGGTTTCACCAATAAACATGTTGAAATTTACTGCGAGGGGAATTATCCGTTAATTCCCGCTGCCTGTACAATTCCCCGCCTGTACAATTCCCGTGCGCGATGCCCGTACAATTCCCCGCCTGTACAATTCCCGTGCGCGCTGCCTGTACAATTCCCCGCCTGTACAATTCCCTGCGCGGAAAGGCCAATGACCGGCTCCCAAAAATGTGCAAGATCTACTCACACTATACTACTAATACCCTGGTCCCTATACTTAATCTTAATACGTTGCGGCGGCTATTCCTAATCTTAATACGTTGCGGCGGCTATTCCTAATCTTAATACGTTGCAGTGGCTATTCCTAATCTTAATACGTTGCGGTGGCTATTCCTAATATTAATACGTTGCGGCGGCTATTCCTAATCTTAATACGTTGCGGCGGCTATTCCTAATCTTAATACGTTGCGGCGGCTATTCCTAATCTTAATACGTTGCGGCGGCTATTCCTAATCTTAATACGTTGCGGCGGCTATTCCTAATCTTAATACGTGGCCGCCGCTAATCTTAATACATGGGAAATATGTGGCGGCCCCTATAACCTATCTTAATACATATACCCTATCTTAATACATTAGAGCAGACCCTATCTCAAAAATTATCCTATACCCTATCTTAATACATGGGGTCTACACGGCCCCCGGGGAGACTTGCTCACCCTATTACTACTGACGTTTATACAGTACCTACATCTACAACAGAATTGTTGGACGGTGCAATGGATAAATCAAATTTTACGTGAATTAACCAGAATTTGATTTATCTTTACCATCAATAAATTTTGTTGCAGGCACAGGTTCTCCTTAAATGTTTTACTCGATCGTATAGAACTTTGTTCTAGAATGTTCCGAAAAGTTTAGACGTTATATGACCAAAAGCCAAGGCTGTGCTATAATTGGAAAGACCCAAAAATCAATTAATTTTAGGTGAACTTGAAGAATAATACAATTTAGTTTCAGGTATTGAAAATTGCCATGCGTTAGAGGTGCCTAAACGCAACGTGGATGCTGACTATAAACTCGACGATCATCATCTATAAGTTAAAACGCTGTCAATGTTTAGATTATTTGGTTCAACCACCTCACAAATGCGAATAGTTAAGAACCAACTCTTATGAATGAACAGATACAAACAATGAAAATTATTTTAAAAGCGTGGTCAAAAGCTTTATAAGTTTGAGAAAAAGTAGTCTGTTTTAAAACACGTTGCTTATTATTACAATTATTATAATACGTTTTGTTCCGAAGTTGTTTTCAGTCATTGTTAGTCTTCTGTTAATAATCAAAATCTCTCAAAAATCAATTTGTCTGGACTTATTTTTTCACGACAGTGTTGTTTAATTATTTGAAGTTGTTGCTGTTTTTCAACCTAAAACAGACAAAATTGGTATTTTTCGAAACTCGTGATTAACTTGTGAACAAATATGATAATCCGAGAGAGTGAAAAACTTCCAAATGTGGGGTTGCCCGGCACAGACATGGAGGGAAAACATCTGATGCAACATCCGTTTGATGACATGGAGTTCGGGGCGTATTATGTAATATTGGAGGCGGGCAAGGAATTGACCTTGAAAGGCCCAACTCACAAGACGCCCGTAGAAGAAATTAAGTACTCTCATGGATATTATTGCTTGGAAGGCAGGAATCATTTTAATGTACATACTTTGAAAATATTGCTGACTTTTTCCTGTAACGAGGGATAAAACAAGCTCAAACCTTATGGTTCTCGAGGATTGTGATTATAATGTCTTCCCGAAATTATCAAAAACGAAAACCGAATATCTGCAAAGATTTTGGCGGGGGACAATAAAGACCATAAATACACCGTTCGGCATCATAATTTTATTTCTTTTGAATTGTTTCTCAAAGATAGACAAAGTGAAATTTTGTTTAGTTTTCCTCAATTGTTGCTTTAACGAAGAACACATCGTATTAGTGCATAAGATATTGATTTGTCTAAAAAACAAGAGTAGTAATGTGTCTTACTGGGCACGCAACGGGGGGGGGACATTTGGGTGTTACTGTTTTCGCAACGGGGGGGGACACAAAAATTATTCCAATTTTTTTGTAATTTTTCGGCGTTTTGGCGAGAACAGTCCCCCGTTGTGAACACATTAACACCCAAATGTCCGCCACCTATTGCGTGCCCAGTAAGACACGATTTCTTTTCAAAAATTTTCATGGGTTAAAAAAGGAACCTATTTATTACTAAAGAAATTGTATTCGTACACTTCATTGTAATAACAAGCGGATAATGCTTTCTGGTTTTCCCTTCAAATATTCCAAACACTTTTACTGTCATTTCACTTTGTTATTTGGTTTTGCTTTGATTGTTTGTTTCAACTCTTGACTGTATTTATAATTTCTCAATAATTTGCAATTGCGTTCTGGTCATTTCAATCGTCTACTTTTATTATTTGGTTTTTAATTATAGTTGAAGGACTTTTCTGTCAATTTCGCCTTAAAAACTTTCTTTTAATTACAAAGTGGAATGTTCACAACTGAATGCTTGAAAGAGGCGAGGGAAAACTTCTAACAAGGATTGCCTGGGTGTAATAAAACTGTATTCAGTGTACTATGAAACGCGTTACCGCGCTGGTTTGAGATTGGTGTTGAGATAAACAACAAAATAGCCCGTCTGTTATTAGCGCAAACACATTTGTTTGTTTGCGGGCATTTAATTAGAAAACAGTGTGATTCGTTTCTCTTTTGTCTCTAATGAATTAAGCACCGCAGCTATTTCAAGCAACCCAAGTTTTTAATTATCTCTGCCTATGGTACCAAAACGGAATTCTTGTGTATTAAGGTTTAAAAGAAGCAAGATGAAGCAACATTTATGCAAGCTGCAAACTTGATGGATGGTTTTAAGCTGCTTGAAGGCAGAGACACTATTTATTGTGAGTGTCACACAATTTACCGCTACTATTACTTTTTTCAAAGGATTTATCCAAGGAAAGCTAAAATTTATTAGGTTTCCGACAAAACCAAAACATGTTTATAGGGTTTGAAGGCCTTACTTACTTCTAAATATATCTGTTGAACGGACCACCTCGCTGGAATCAACTTATCTGTTTCTAACTTGTATTCCAGTTAAATTTTCAATTATTTTAAAAGTTGTAACTCTTTCGAAGTCTTCAAAAAGTACTGCTTATAAAAGTTCAAACAATAGTAGTTTCTCCTGAAATGTATATGAGAATTGCAATTGCAAAAATCAACAAATGTTTAAAATTTCCCGAGTTTTTCTATTTTTCGAAATGATAATCTATGTAACACAGGAATCTCTTCTAACAAATTTTTCAAACACTCGGCTTAGATTTTTCACAAGTAATTGTCAATCGAACAAATCTTTTTCATTGATTTTCCTTTCAAAAACTTTTGGTTATTCCAAACTCTACAGCTTTCGTCCAAAAAGAGACCACAGCAAGCAAGGTAATTTCTTTATTGTCTACAGTCTCTCAAAACGTTAGTCTTATTTTAAAATCCGATTAACTGATTTCTGAAATTTTTCAATTTTCTACAGTAAATTAATCAAACACATTATAGGTCGTTAATAGAGCTAAGATCAATCAAACTGTCATTAATATAGACAAATTTTAAGCATCAATCTGAATCATATTCGATTAAATAGATGCGTCGTCTTTTACGACTATGTTTATATTTTTGTTGAATTGGTGTTTCCTCCCCGTTCGATGTTGACTGCTCTGTTGATTTCATTCTCTTTTCTAGATTTAAAACGACTACTTTCTATTTGTTGTATAAATTCACGTTCTACTCCACACTCCTCAATAGCCTCATGAATAATGAAAGGGTTTCTCTCCTCACTGTTATCGCTACTCATATTAGTTGCACTTTCTTCATCAAAGTTTACTAAGTCTCCCTCTAACTCACTTTCAGTGTAACTGATCTGTTGAAAGAAACCCGGATCAAGAGGTGTGAAGAAAGGTTGCTCATCTTGCTGAACAATGGTTCCATCTGATAATTCAAATGTAGCATTCGGGTTAGATTGGTGTCGTTCCTCAATTTGTTCATCAACGTCCGTCAAATCCCATTCCTCATCTGGTGCTATTTCTTGATACACCGCGTTCTCCCGAATTGCTTTATGACCAAAAGGGAGTAAGTGTATTGAGTCAACGTAATATCGCTTGTCACAAAAGGCGGTCAGTGCTATTTTGTTTGTCTCAATTGTGTAAAGCTGGTGATTGATCGAACCGATTCTGTTGTTTGGCATTCTAATTAAGCCATGATCCCCCATCAAAATTGATTTAAACACACCGTTGGTGAGTCGAGCCTGGGCGTGTTTAGTGATTCCTTTAACAGATTTTTTCAGCTCATTGTAAACAAAATAAAAAACTATCCGTCTCATGATTACGTTTTTGTGCTTCAAGTTTCATACTTTTTATTCATGAAATAGTTTTTTGTTTTGAAAGGTCAAATATGTAAACAATTTTTTGCTTTTATGAAAAATTTTCCTCAGTCAATACACTGCTTAGGATATCGTAGATGCTATCATAAAAAAGAAAAGTAAGGTGATAACTAACCTTCAGTTGTGATGGAGTACAATTTCGATTTGAGAGCGCAGAAGCTTTCCATCGGTCGTTCCTTCATCTCAGCTTTAAATTTCAAAACCACCATCTTGTTTTTGTCATCAAACAAATTGTTGTCCCGCTCATAAGTTGAAAATTCAAATTTCTCATTGAAATCGTTTGATTCCTTTAGATCTTTGTACAGGTCGATTGTTCTTATTTCATAGGTCAATGAATCTGTGTCTGAGTATAATAACAAACAGTCAAAATGTTTCTTCCTTGTTATAATGAAAATCAAATATGTACATTTTTGACAAGTGCAAAATTGTTGAACCCACTATTGTTGGCTTGTTCCAAAAAATTTTGTATTTCCACATTGCAACGGCGACCAGATCGCTATTGAAAACTTTCAATGTTTTAACGTTAGACTTTTCTGTGTTCTTCCACAATTTTCTTCAGTACGAACCAGTGAAATTGACTGATGATTTCGTTTACTTTCGCAACATTTACCATAAGCACAGTTTGACATCATCTTGAAAAAATTTTCTTCAAATTTATTAGCTGCACGCTGGCGCATATCTGTGTTTAGATCAATATAAGCCGATAACCATTTGCTCTGGGAAAACTTGAGAGAACGATGAACTTTTTTTACCCTTAGGCCTAGTGACACATAAAGCTTCAGTGTAATATAATGCAGTGTAAATCGCTCCTTGTTTGTAACAGTTGTTTCACTTTGAAATTGCCCCTCAGATTGATGTCATTCAAAAGTTCAAACTGATACTCACTCAACCAGAAAAGTTTGACTGAATTTTTTGTTGGTGCCAACGGAAAGTCCTTGTGATCATCGTGTAAATCATCAGGATATTCAACTCCACGATGAAACCACATAGACTTTCATCAGTGGTTTCGAGAATTGTTTGCAGGCTTGTTTCTCTGTCAGTCTCGAAATTTCCAAGAGGTAGTGGGAAATTCTTCATGATTCCTCAATACAAGTTGTTCGCATCTATCATTAGACCGAAACTATGCTCCTTGTACGGGTTAAAACTGTTGGGAAGATATTCATTATTGGCTTCAAAAAAACCGTTTCGCAAAACACAGAAGCCATACCACCTCGCATCAAGTTTTCCACAAAATCTAAATGGTCTCTGTTTGTGAGTAATTCGAGTTCCGGTTCCCAAGTTTTCAGGAAAGCATCCCCTGCAAGATTTGGTGCCGAAAAATATTGAGCACAATCTAACCCATACCTTTGAAAGCATAGGGTACGAAATTTTTCAAAATCATCTGCCAGCTGCAATGTATCTACTGACAAGTAAAGATCGTGATAGTCGCCCAAATTGAAGCTATCAAAGTTTCCGAAAATTTGTTGTGCTTTTTCTAATTTTTGTGATAGACGGTATGTTGTTTTTACCTGACAATGATTGATCCAACTGTTTAGAGGCGCAAGTTTTGATTCTTTGAATCGGTCGAAAGAGTCTATATAAGAATAAGGATAAAATACTTTGCCGTGTAACAATTTAATATCACTCGTCTGATAATCTTCAAAGTGCTTATCCAATAATTTAAAACTGTCTCCTGGCAGTGAATCGACCAATTTTTCTAACGAAGTGTTCATAAATCGAAATGAATCCAAAAATCCGAGATCCTCATAAACTTGAATGAGCCTGTTCCTTTGGCCAGCATGTTCTTCTATAAAAACTTTAAGCGTTAGACTGATATATGTCTCATCTGTGTTCTGTATTATTGTAAACTTGTTCCTGGAGTGACAATTGTGTAATGCATTGCATAGGTGGTGTAAATTGTAGTGACTCAAATTATGAGCGATAATAGGAGCAAAGTTTTGGGTTTTTCTGTTGATATTACAAACATCATGAGCCCAGCCCAGAAACTTGCCTTTGAAATGAAAATGGTCCAAAACATTTACATCACTATCATCAAAATCTCTTTCGCAAATCCAACAACTTTTTGCTTTCGATTTTTGCTTGTCTGTAGGAATAGTTCCAGAAAATACACGATGCTGTTCTTTTCTGTAGTGAATGTCACACGCTAGTTTCTCCATTTGGTCTACAAAATCTATCATGTAGCCAGGTCCTCGTTTCAGTCGGTATCTGAACAGACTTGAGCAGTCGTGTTCAACTGCAGCAAAACAGTATCCGCTCTGTGTATGCTTTTCTATTAACCTCGAATGACTTTTTTCTGGGTCATTTGGTACGCTATGAACTTTTTCAAATATTGATAGAAGATCAAAGTACACAACAATTGGGGAAAAAGCTTTCGCTTTATGTTTAAAATGCAGCGTCATAATCATAGCACAGTTCTTGAAGCTTTTTCAATAATTCCGAGCTGCTGCAAAGGTGGAAACACTTTCTACAAAGAACCGAGCGGTGATTAACGATTGTGCCTCTTATGTTTGATACCAGTTTTTCTAGATCTTTTATCAGAACATAGCGAAAGCGTTGGCCATCAGAAATCAGAAACAAATCCATGACAAAATTGTGTCTTTTTTCGATATTCTGAGAGGTAACAATTGTTTTTTTCTGATATCGGAAAAAATTCACGATTACTTAATCAAATGTCTCAAAAGAATCAATTTTATCGACAGCCATTGGCATTTCATACTCGCCTTGAGGTTGATGAGCACTCACGTTCGTACTGTTATACAAAGCTGGGCTGGTAATCAGTAGCCAAGAGTTAGACTCTAGAGTAGGGCCGAATTTCATGTGGTAAGCTGCGGCGAAGCAGTAGAGAAAGTATTTTGAGTCATTTATATTGCGGATGTTTGGTAGATTTCGGTTATTAAGCAGTTCTGATAGCAGCGCTAGTTAGGACGATCCACGATTAGGGTTGAACTTTACAACTTTAATTCCAAATTGATAATTTTCTATAGAACCCATCCACTCCCATTCGATGCAAAGCAGTTCGGAACATAGATCATTTGTTGAGCCATTGTGAAAAACTCTTTTTCGGATAAACCATCGTAGTAGACAGTTTTCATATCAGTCTTGGCAAAAATTGTAATGTGCTTGTCTTCGTCGTCAACTCGTGACTTCAATAGTTTCAACTCGGCTGTCAGTTGAACTTTCTGAGCTCCATGAATTGTTTTGTTCGGTAGAATTTCATCTATCTCCGGCTTTACCGAATTTAGATAAGTCAACAGGTCAATTTCCAATGTTGGCTTGATATTGTAAATCTCCCCACCGCCGTTAAAGGCTGATTGTACAGGTTTTGGTGAACTGTCTCTCTGTCGGCTGGACGGTCCTGCTCTCTCAAACTTTCGGGCTCGGGACGGTCCAGCTTGGCTCGGAGATTCAGTTTCAGTCGCTTCATTTGTATCCCAGACAAGTAGTACGTGCCTGTTTCTCATGTGTTGGGCAAAGTTATCTTTGCTCATGAAGCAATCATTGCAGTATATGCACACACTCTCGACTGTTTTCCCTCCGTGGCGGCTGCGGCGGTGACCAGTGATCCCAAGTAGGGTTTGACTTTTGAAATTGCATTGATTACAAATTAGAGGAGGACGCTCCTGCTCAATTTTGTGAATCAGATATAGATGTCTTCGCAGACTTCTTTTATCAGAGAGTTCTCGATTGCAATAAGGACAAGGGAGAGTCATTTTGTGATTTTGGTTTCGGCGTTCTTTGACAAGAAAGAGAAAGACCAACTGATTGCTGAGATATTCAGAGTTTTTGTGATCAACTTCCGATTATTATTATTATTATTATTATTATTATTATTATTATTATTATTATTATTATTATTATTATTATTACAATATCTCCCGGATCTGTGTTTGTTTAATTGAAGTTTAAAAAATGTTTGGTGGATTTTGCCCGCGGAACAATCGACTAAGAATTGAGTTTCCTATTTCAGTTCCCGTAATTTCCTGAGAAAAAAGTTTATACAAGTCACTGATAATTTGTTGTTACTTAACCTACGCATACAATTATACACAACTAATTGAATACATACCATAAATAAAGTGCTTAATTATATTAGATCTGAAGGACTGTAAAATTAATTCGGTACGGTTAAATGTTAGGAAAAAGTAACTTAAGTATTTGTTGATATAATGTTTTTGATCTCAAGGCATTGATTCTAACTTGAATATTATAGGACAACATAGAACTGCACTAAGTTAAAAACTAATAAACATTAAGTTTGAAAACTTTCTTTATTTCAGATGACCTCATCAGAGGGAATTCCGTTCCGCTGGAGCACAACAGGTGTTGCGGCGTATCGCAGACGTAGAGATGCTGCAACACAGACACTCCAATGAGCGGAGAGAACGGGAATTCGAACGGTAGTGGGCAGGGCGATCAGATGGAGATGCTTATTGCTTCTCAAAATCGTCTCGCAGCTGCCATCGAATTCCAAGGATGGCAGAGTGCGAGGCTTGTGGAGGTACTTCAAATGCAGAGTGCCGGTGCCCCACGATGCCTCAGATGTGGTAGATGGGGTCATCTTGCTTCGACCTGTGGTCGATCCTGACTATGTTAATTTGTTTCTAACTAATTGCTTTATTTATTCACCCAGATTTTCCTTATACCAAGTAATAACCTTCATGCTTGTCTTTAAGATAAAACAATATATTGAATTAGAAACATTTCATTTCGAATCCCCTACAGTACTTCTAAAACTATGACTATAGTGAAATCATTAATCAGTTTGTCGTTCGATATATTAACTTGAACAAACTACAAGTCTCGATATCGTTGATAGAGTAGTAGATGAACCAAAAAAATCAATTGAATTTGTTTTTATGTTCATGCATAAAATAATTTAATACAACACACAGACACACAAACAATGTTAATTCAAGTTTTAATCATAGTTTTGATCAGATTTCTCGTTTTTTGGCTGCATCATCTTCGTAGAATAGGGCTCTATCACTTTGCTTCAACTTTTTTTTGGCGGGCCATAAGTAATTGGGGGAGTTTCTTCATTGAGTAGTGACTGACGTTGCATCGGAATATATATAGTACTCTCTTCAAAACTGTCCGCAATGGTTGACCTGCTTTGTAGACGTTTAAATTGGGGAGTTTTTTGCGTACAATTATCGAAAAGGGAGGGTGACGTTAGACTAACCATGTCCATAATTCTTTGAGAGTCATCGACTATGTTTTTCTCAAACCAGCTTGAGACACCTTTTGATAAATCATCTGCTTTTTCTAGTATTTTTTATTTCATAAAAAAATCTAACTGATTTAAGTCACGAATTGTCCCTTCTTGATTATCATAAAAGGGGACGGTTGAACATTCCATTTCATACAGTGATTTCAATGTTGAGCTATCGAGAGTAGATTCTCTTTCAAGTCCAGGAATAAGGTCGATCGGTGCAAGATTTTCGAGAGAGGATCTGGTTTCTGATAAAAAGAGGAACAAGTGATCATAGACGTATTTTGGGAGCATAATCTTATTAATGCGCACCCAGTGATTGTTTTTGCGATTTTGTTTAATGAGGGCCGCACATCGACGTTGATAATTTCCTAGAAATAGGTATCTGTGGTTAAAAAAGCCTGTTTTTTTTGTAGAATCATTACTGAGAGTACCATTTTTGTCTAGTAAAACGAACAGATATTTAGAATTGAACAAGTTTGAACTTATAAGTAGCACAATACTCAATTAGACTAGCCTTTAGCTAAACAGAGACGTTTTCAGGGTGTGGTGTCTAGTACATGTATATGAAAACTTATTGTTTGTGTATGTGTGTGTGCCTGTATAAGTGTATTTGTGTTCAGAGAATTTTTACATGTGTGCAGGATTTTACGAGTTTGTCTAAGAGCAAACATAGTAGCGAATGAATCATAGAAAAAAAATGGTTCATTTTTTAAATTTAGACATTTGAAGTAGGTTGTATTGCTAACGTTTAGTTAAGCTATGACATCGGCAATTGAAAAAGATTGTGCTTATTCTGACTATTCTTTATCGATTTGTGAGAGCAACAAACGAACTGTAAGGACTTATGTGAAAACTTATGATAATATTGGTACATACGTGTTCCTGACATTATACAACCGCAATGAAGTCGGTGATATGAGTTTTAGTCAACGAATATCTTTGTCTCTATCAGAGTTTCAAACACTTAGCAGCAAAATTGACAAAATAAAACGATTGTTGTAAAAAAACTCAAAAAACCATCAGTTTCGTCAGAAATTCAAAGAACCAGATGAAGAGCTACGAGCAAGTACTACGCAAAAATCCTCTGAAAGATTGAAAAAGAGAACGCTTCAGTCTGACGAGAGAGAAAATTTGTCGCCTACTGAAAACTGTAACATAAAGTGAGATCGTGCTCAAAGAATCACTATTCGTTTTCCAATTATTGCAATATGGTTGAAGCTATGTATGAACAGTCTCCAGAACTTTTCAAAAAATTTCAAAAGTCCTTTAAGTTTTGTATTTCTAATACGTTGCCCGAATTGTTTTTCTCTACAACAAACAAGGATGTGAGTTATGCCTATTCAAAGCACTCGAGGGATGACACATGCAGCTATATAAACGAATTTATTTTTGACTGCCAATTTCACTATCACATTCTGATTGAAATTGAAAATTTTTCAGCCGAAGACCGAAAGTCATTGACGTCAAAGCTCTTCAACGTTCCATGTCTTTTTACATGTTTTAAAGAACTCATTTCAAATGTGGAGGATCATGTAGCAGTGGGACCTATAATGGATAAATTCACTGCAGCGGTTTTATACAATAATAATCACAGCCTGGAAAAACCATGCGGCGTTCCAAGAAGAGGAGATTGGCACAAGTTTGTGTCCAATGGAACTTCAAACGGACTCAACAGACTCAAACTAACTTATTGCCTTTTATTACTATCAACCGTATAACAAATGTTCTTTATAATTCTCCTCATGGTGCAGTTTTAAGTAAAATTTTAGACATATTAAAAAGTGGTTAATGAGAGTTTGATTTCAAGTTTGATGACTACAGATTCCAATTTTCTATGGATAGTACTGTTACTAACTTTAATTAAAACTTTCCTTGGATGTTTTACCTCTTGTAACTCTGGAAAAATTTAAATTTTCAAAAGTTAAATTACAAAATGTGTTTACTAAATCGCATTAAATCATTGTCTTTCATGAAAATCAATGATGAAATTTTAGAATCGAACAAATTATGAGCTATATAAATACAATAAAGACCACAAAGAACAGAGTCCATTGAATGAATAGGTTTTGATTTGAATACTTCATTAATTTGTAAATACATTTGAGACAATCGCTTGAAAACTTTTTGATAGGTTTCGAGAGGGTATCGCAGGGGGTCGGCAAAGTACACGTTGTTTTGGCTTCTGCATAATAAAAGCCAATGCGTTCCTGGTTCTGACGATTCGAATGCATTAACTATAATAAACTCTCTGATTTAAGTCTGGGAAAGTTGTCAGCTGCAAAGACGCCCAAAAATTTATGCTTGAGATGGTAACATTTTCGCACAAAGTTAAAAGTTTCAAAATTATCCATGTCCAGGGTAAGTTACCAAAGCAGTTTTTGTTACTTTACGGTCCGAAGTGATATAAAGCGTAGAGTTGCGTTCTCCTAAAAAAAAGAATTTCTACTTTGTCAGCTAGTGCTCGGGAGAATGTGAGATCAACTGATATTGAACTGTTGATTAGTTCTGGATGAATGAAAGCGTGAGAAGCTTCTTGAGTAGATGTAAGATCAAAAGCCATAATGAAATGATTATCATATTCTCCAAGAGGAATACCATGTCCTGTGCCCTTCTGTAGAAAATCCCAGGCTTCAATTGTGTTGTAGTAATTTCGTTTACGCTTTGTTGAAATAGGAGTGCCTGCAATAGGTAAACCGTTACGGTATATAGTGACTTCGGATCAATTGAGGGCTCGGTAATGAAAGGGATTTGTCCTGTTTGTACCCAGGTAAGCTTGATTAGTTGTCATTGCAATTATCACCCGGCGTACTGGTTCTTTCGGAAATACATCCTCTTGGCGCCAACTTCGAACACCTGTCGTAGCCAGAAACGTTCGAGTTAGAACTTCTGTGAAACCATACACAGCAGGTGTCTTCATTAGCTGTTTTTCAAGTGCTCCGAGAACATTATCAGTAATTTTCATTTTTCTAACGTATAAGTTGTCTTGTACTATTTTAACTTTATAATTTTTTGCTGTTGCATCTGCTATGGTTACAAAGTCATTCGTGCTCCTTCGGAAAGAAAATCGTTGAGTTACACCACTCAGAATATGTTTACATGTTAAAATGTCACAAGCCGGCTTACCAGTAAACGTGGCCTCAACTGAGAAACCAGTGCCTTACGCTCACCAATATCTGTTGCACGGGTATCGGTGCTGTCAACTTTCTGAGGTTCGTCTTCATAATAATATTCTTGACAGACCAACCAAGTGTTCTCAGCACTGTCTCCATGAAAACATTCAGTTTCAATTAAACCCTTGTGTTCATAATTACCATTTGTGTTAGAAATTTTAATACCATTAGCCGAAACAGTGCATTCAGAAAACAGGGAGTGAAAGGTATTGTTAACAAAATATGGGGTATCTCTATTGGCAGCGTCAGTTCCTGCTCGTAGGTCAGCATTATTTGCTTGGATAATTTTACATTTGATCTCCAAAACGATTTTTTGAAGGTCAAAAAAATGTTTCGATCGCCCAATACCTCAAATTCTAGGACTGGGCCATCGGGCGAGAAAGATGGACCAATTGTTTGTGTGAAAGCGTTCTCGAAAGTAACCAGAAGCGGTGGTTTCTCGAAAAGATCTAGAGTTGTGTGTGTTGCTTCTGATGGTAACAGTTTAGCAATCATCGTTCACATTTGAGAAAAAACAGAGCAACTGTGCGTGACCTGGTTTTTCCCTGAAATGTTTGACGTCGGTACTTTTGTAGGAGAATTGTTTTTTTCTTCTATTTACTTTTCAAAACCGTGCATTTTTTCTACTCTCATATGGTCTTTTGACTCTTTTTTGAACTGATTTTGGCCTTCTTGCGCGGTAAGCTCCCATTGAACCTCCAACTTGTTTCCGTGAAGTTTTGTGACGGTGCTTTTGAGCGCTTGTTTGGGAGTTTTGCGCTTGCTAGCGACCTCAACTAGCTTGGGAGCAGCCTGAAGTAATAACTCTTTTCAAATACGTTTAACAGCCGGTAGCACAAATTTCCTGGCGATAGGTAAGGCTGCTCTCCCAATTCCAGCAGAGAGAGCACCGAAACCACTTCGTCGTTGTCTATAGTGTCCGAAAAATAAAGCGATACTGCTTGTTGCGCGTAGTATGCCTCCATACAAAAACTATGGGTAGAATTCTTTAAAGCGTAAGGTCAGAATAACTTTTCCGATTCCTGCAAATGGGACTAAGTTACCCGTTTCACTGCGGAGTTGAACTGCAACACACTGAGTACTTTTTGTTAACAGCTTTTTGTAATCCAAATTACTGAATACTATTCTGTGACTGGGCTCAACAATGGCAATGTTACCGTTTTTCAATCGTCTTTTTGTGTCAATGATCCTCAACAAAGGAGCCTTTGAGTGTCCAACGTGTTGGTAATCGATGACCTTGAGGTAAATAAACATGAGTTCAATTCCAGCCGAGAGGTCAAAAGGGTAATCTGAGTCGTGTTCATTTAGATTATTTGTCAACTGCAGATTGAAGCCAATGCGGAAACCTAGCCCTCCGTCTTGAGATCCTTTAAAACCGAGCAGACCGGGAATTTGCGGCGTGGGGAACAATATTCCTTCTTCTTTGTTTTTGAATGTCATGTTGACATGACCAGTTACTTTGTTAACTTTTGCTTTCATTTCCAGCTTCAGCTGATTATTGAGCTGTTGAATCAATTCTTCCCCATTTTCGTAGGCCCCTTTCAAAACACTTGCTTTTGCTCCAATGTACGGTTTACTAACAGTAAGTTCAGTGTTTGTTCGGTTTTCTGGTTTCTCTTTTTTTCTATACACTCTTATCTCAGTGTCGAAAACATTATAAATCTAAGCAGGAAAAAATAATTCACTCAGTGCTACGCGCCAGTCACCGTTAAGAATGATTTCTTAACTGAACAAATTTTTAATGTTTGCAAGCGTGTTGTCTGTGAAAACACTCATAGAAGCAGACGAAACAAGATGAACTGTGAACTCGCCTTCTCCAAAATCTCTTCGACTCATTGTCAGATTCGTATGATAGCTAGAGTTTTGTTTCGTTGTCGTATTAATTTTTCACGAAAATCTTATTCAATTCAGCTTCGTATAATTTTCCGAGAACTGGTTCAGCGTTTTTGTCTAATAAACTGTAAGTTGGTGGGTTTTTAATTGGAATGTCTAGTATTTTAAACAACTCATCGGTAATTGTTTGCTTATAACCTTTTTGAAACGTTGTATCTGCTTTCGAAATCCTCACAAAATTGCCAACACTATATTTAGGTTGTTTTTTCATGCAAGATGCTGCATCTGTTGTTAGAAATCGTAAATACGGAACATCTCTTTTTGTTATCTTGTTAGGAGCCATTTTGGTAACCCTGTTAGTACGACTATTAATAGTGTTCAGAAAATCTTGTAGCTTTGTTATAGAGGAGTATCTCCTTTTGTCCTCAAGGTATCTGTAGATTATGTTTTTCAATGATCTGATATTTCGCTCTGCAAAAGCCGATTTTTTCGCTGTGAGTTGTTTAGAGTTCTATTCCTTTTTTCTCACATAGTATTTTGAACGAGCCTTTGAATTCTGTTCCTTGATCAACAAAGACCTTCTTTGGTTGCTTCACTTTCATTTTGTTGAATGCTTCCTCACATGTTGTAGCATACTTTGACTTCATTGGCAGTACACGTAAATATCGAGATAAGCAATCGACAGCAACCAGTAATTAATTTACATCTCCATTGTACTATGCAAGTTTGTCAACGTGGTCCAGATCCAGAGAGCAGATCTCATTCAGATCAAACACTTTGACCTTTAATCAATGAAGACTTTGATTTTTACGGTAAGTTTTGTATTTGGTATAAGCGTTTTGTGTGTGTATGAAATTTTCAACTGTCTTTTCTGGGAATTTTGATGCCTTTTGAAGACTTTTTACACTGCCGTATGCTGCCGGACCTTTTCTGTATAATTTTTTCTATCTTTCATCAGGCGCTACAACTTTTGACGTTTTATTTGAACGTAAACCATTGCTCGATTCCTCTAGTGGTTGGTGAGGTGAAGAGATTATGTTTGGCGTCGTTGAGTTCATCTTCTTCTTCATCGTCCTGGGTCTCAAATTTGGACTCATTTTCAAGTGATATTGTATTTGTTTCACTTCGCGTGGATGTTGAAGGATGTTCGTTTTCTGACCTCAATTGAGTTCTTTCAAATTTTCGCCTGACTACAACTTTTGCGTATTTATTAATTACCATCTCCTCGTCAATGTCAATAGCATTCAAAATGTTCTCATAGGGAGTCAAGTTTTTATGTTCTCTTTATTGGTTGTTGAATGTTGTACAGAAATGTTGTTGCCTTCAAACCTGTGCCGCCAAGCGATAGCCAAAACAAAGTTGCCGCTGATTTCATCAATTGTAATTTCATCAGAATTTTTAACAATTTCGAGTACATTTCGAACCATATTTAGTTTATGACCTTCGAGAATTGAGAAAACAAAAAGTACTTTTTCGTGCTGTCCTGAGTTCTGTTTTTCACCTGGCACAGTTTCAATAGATTCTTCTGCTGACTGCTCAGGTTCACTTTCTAAGTCAAGGCTAACTGTGTCTGAACTCTGCTTTCGTGTTTGTAAACGCTTCAGAAATGACAGCTGATGGCTCTTGTGTCTAACATTTGGATCATTCAAAATTCTCCCAACATACAACTCATCTTTTTGTTGCATTCTCAGGTACCGTTTTTTTGAAATCAGAATAAACTCTTCAGCTGTACTGTTTATTGACATTTTCTAATTTGTAAGGTAATTGTAACAGAAGAAGATAACTTGTTGCACTAATTTGAAACCCAGCTTAGAAAGAAATACTGACCTCCTCCTTTCTGCTGTAGTGGACTTCCTTAGGATAATTTTTGAAATTTTTTCATACCATTTCATTTTTTTTTTAATCCTAACAGGTACTACACCTTTAACTATATTATATAAACATTCAGTTATTAAAACTAACACTCTATTATTACGTTTCGATCTCAATGCTTTCCTCAGCTGTGTCCTTATTAACTGATTCAAACGTTTTAGCATATAATCTTTTGTCTCGTTCATTGCTCAAGGATATTTCATCGGGTTGTGGAGCTGCTAGGTAAAATATTGAGGGTCCCGGGCCGGTAATATTGGATCAAAATTTCAAATTTTCTGATGTTTTGGGATTCAGATCTATTAAAAAGTAACCAAACGCTTCTTTTGTGGACAACTGATAACAATGACGAAGGAATTTTGCAAGATTCAATTGTCTTCCCAAGTAATCAACTTGTTGAACATCATGAAGTGACTTGAACAAAATGATATGAGTGGTGTTCAGGTCAATTGTTCGCGGCCATCTACTTTGCTGGAACAAATTGTGTTTTACATAAATGGTATTTATGATTTTATGTCTACCAGCAGTTGCCAGCTTTACAAACGTTTTCTTGCTGTAAATTTCCTCGCATGAGTCATCAAAGATAAGTAGAAAATCTTCTAAGTCTACGAGAAAGTCAAAATTTTGAAAACGTGGGTATTGAATGGACAATTTTTTCTTCATAAGATGAAACTGGGGTTGAAAGTCTTTATAGCAAAATAAAATTTTTGAGAAGCGTCGCAGAAAAGTTCCCCGAAGTAACATATTGAATGTCAATTGCGTTTTTCCAGAGCCAGAAGGTCCCACAACAGCCACGAAAACCCTGTTTTTTGTTGAAATAATTTTGTTCATAATCTGGGGTTGGGTAAAATGTAATCGACTAGACTTGAAAGAATAGATATCCATACTGATGTCTCTTTACAGGTAGAGGAAGAGAAAGCTAATTTGATTATACAAAGTGTCATCAGCGAGAACATTACCATCATTTGAACAAAGAACACAACCTCTGACCGGGGCAGGTTAATATTATTACAGAATTTCCACGCACTTCTTTCACTCTCATTACTGTCGTATACAAAATGTTTAACAACATGCGAAGAGTCAATTTCATCAATTGCATTGTCTTGATCCATTTCAATTTTTATAAAAGTTATTACTGATTTACAAAAGTTTACTTTTCTTCATAAAACCAGTTCTCAAGTCTTCTTCGGTTTACACTAGACGACAGACGGAACATGCAGGTAAACAGTTTGTTTTCTCGTAATGAATAATGCTTTGATTTTCTTCTATTGAATGAAATGAGATTAGAGCTGAAGGCAAGGCGGAGCTACATGGTTCCATGATTTTTCCAATTGGTTGTTTTGGAACCAGTATTAACTTGGGTGGACTGAGTTTCTTTAGACGAGCGTTCCGGTTGCAACTGTTGCTGCTGCTGTTGTTGATGCTGCTGTTGCCGTTGAATTGGTTCGTGTTGATAGTGCTGCGGTTGTTGAATTGGTTGTTGTTGATTATATTGTTGGTATTACTGACAGTCGTACTGCAGCTGCTGCTGTCTGTTACAAGTTGTTGGTTGTGCTCCATGATGATTTCCTCTAGTCTGATGGAAGAATATGAAATGATCAAGTGTGGGCAGAAATGTTGCAAAGTGTATTAACTCTTCTTGAGATAATACGACTTCCTGCTTGTGCTGCAATGTCTGGTTTTTGAAACTGACTTTCTCGTGTTTAATCACTGATGTCAGAACTTGACCTGATGTTGTTATCCAAGTTGAGATAGCTAAATTTGGGGATATCAGTGTTTCCAACTTCGACGGATTTTGATTCGTAATCTGATGTTGTTTCCAAAGGTTAAAACTGCTCTGGTTGTTCATCGTTAGCTTGTTCTTTCAACCAATTAAAGAAGAAATTAACTTTTCGGCTAGCACAATGATTTAGGAGTTTGCCAGCTATCCTGCTAAGGTAATGGTTTTCACAAATCTTTACAATCTTTGAGTTGTTGCCTCTGGCATCAAATTTTGGACAACCAATCAGATCCATGTTAATGACTTTACAGTCGTGCAGGTTTGCCAAGAACTCTGACTTTTCTTTTCCCTTGGCATAGTATACATTTTTCGGGTTTCACAGTTTCACGCTGTGTAAAATTTGTGTAACATAAATATACGGGTAGACGCCATTTTCCCAAAATAGACCATGAAGATACTTGGTGAGCCAATTAAATGCTTGCTGTTCAGCTGGAGGCAATGAATTGAATGAGTTAGGAGGAAGAAAAAGAATGCAATCTATTTACTCTTCTGTACAAATTGCCAATTCCTTCACAATAAAGTTTTGTTTTGAATAAAGAAAAGTTTCACAATCAATAACAACTGTTCGCTCTCTCAACATTCTAACAAATGAAAAGTGATAGGTTTGAACAATTTTGTATACCAACAGAAAGCAATTCCCGTAATATGCCCTGCAAAAGGGCTGTTAATGTCTCTTGGTAACATGCAAGCATAACCCGGTCCTTGTTTGTAGTACTCTGGAATGTATCCGGCTGCATCATGTAGAATAGCATGCAGTCTCAATATTGTTGAATCATTAAAAAAACGAACCATTGATGAATTATCTATTCCAATCAAACCTCCATAAGGACGAAATTTCATAGCAATGGCAAAATCAAAATCTCTTGATTCATTGAACAAGGAACATGCTGCTAAAAATTAGTTGCGTCTTACAGAGTTGTCGGGATAAATGTTCTGTAATGATAAATGTGTCTCATTAAAGATTTCCAGATCATTTGTTGTTATAACAGGTTTGGTAAACAACATTATACACCGTCTCTGAGCAATTGTTGTAATCGTTGAATGTCATTCCAATAAATGTAGAAATAACCGTAGTATTGCCACCGGCCGCGTGCTTTTTGATAAATTGTTAAACGAGGCCTCGGAAAATTTTTGGAAGTAAATTTCTTGTTGATACTTAGAACAGTCTTCCTCTCAAAACCTAGCTCCGTGCAAATTGTTTTGAACTCATAGTAGCACCCGTATCTCCTACTCTTCACAATTTCTGTATTTTCCAAGCAATACTGACCAATAAAAACTCCATCTGCTCCAAAAAGACTCTGAACTTATTCAAACGTTAGTCAAAAAATTTCAACGCAGTAAAATCTCTCCATCCGAACTCGAACACTTTCTGAAGAGAGTAAGCTGTCTGTGCTTTTCCAGCAGCTCATTACAACTGTTTTTAAGTGAAAATTCCTGTCATGGAATAATTTAAATCTCAAAAATTGTTTTGAAGAGCTATCATCTTGTTTGATACACCAATCATTAATCTTTTTTATACTACCTAGAGCTACAGACGGAGATATTTTTTTGGAATGAGTGTTTTTCCAGTGATTCAGTTTCTGTTTCAGAAAAAATTGATCTATATTCGTTAGTAAGAAAACATGTTCGATACTAAAATGTTCTCACTCTACTGAAAACGTTTGCTCAACAGAACAAAAAACTCTCCCTTGGTCTCTTGTTAGACTTTATCACCCCTCTGCGAATGTGGTAAGGCTGGAGACTTGGTGTGGGGTAATTGAAGATAGTGGTTTTACTATCTTCGATTACCCCTCACTCTGGGTCTCCGCCCGGAAGATGTATGGAATCTCAGCTTAAGTCTATAAAGATCTTCCTTGGGCAGTAACACACATTAGTCATCTGAACTCCAGGTGGAAGGTGTAATTTTTACTCTTCACTTGAAAAAAGCAAATTGATTTTCAAAGAAATCAAATTTTTCATAAATGAATTAATTTAATATATCTTCTTTAATTTCTCCAAGTAATTCCCTGAATCGCTGAGTCTTGGGGGAGCCACTCACGTTCACAACCGATTGTCTTTGAGACCTGGAAACCGGCGCTAATTACATTACACAATTTTTTAACACTTCAAAATGCTTCAATTTTTACATTTTTTTGAAAATTTTTTAAATTTTTTTAAATGATGAGGCTCACCTGGGCTGACGACGACAAACATTACATAACTGCTACTTCCCAACGACCCTCCCAAAACCAGAAAACATTGTCCGCTTGTTATTACAATGAAGTGTACAAATACAATTTCTTAAGTAATAAATAGGTTCCTTTTTTAACACATAAATTTTTTTTAAAAGAAATCGTGTCTTACTGGGCACGACATTCGGGTGTTAATGTGTTCGCAACGGGGGACTGTTCCCGCCAAAACGCCGAAAAATTACAAAAAATTCGGAAAAATTTTCGTGTACCCCCCCCCCCCCCCCCGTTGCGAACACAGTAACACTCAAATGTCCCCCCCCCGTTGCGAACACAGTAACACTCAAATGCCCCCCCCGTTGCGTGCCCAGTAAGACACCTTACTACTAACAAGCACCATTTTGTGGCGGAAGCGCTCTCTCTCTCTCTCTCTCTCTCTCTCTCTCTCTCTCTTGCTCTGGTGTTTCGAATGGATGAAGATCAGCTGATAGTCCTGACAAATTATTATGCATCTCTTGTAATTGAAACAAAAAGTAATTTAATTAGCAAATAATGAAAATAATTGTCCAAAAAATAGCCAAGGTTTGGAAAAGGTTGATATTCGCGTTTTAATTATAGTGCAAAAATGGGTGCTATGAAAGTTCTGGAAAGGATTGCGATATTTGTTCATCCCCTAATTCTAAACCTAAATTCTAAGTTCATGTTCCGCTACAGAACCGTAGTGCACAAGGTCAACCAAAATTTTTTTACATAATTTTTAACACAATTTTTAACAGAACAGTTATATAGCAGGATTTTTTTTACCAATTCAAATATTCCAGCCTAATCATGTAGAAGGTGTTCAAAATGATTTACAGGCTAAATTATATAAGATTTGAACGGTTTTAAGCAATCTGGTGGCGTGAAAAGGCAGAGAACGAGAAAATTTACGCATCGTTTTTTCCACGGGAAAATAAAAAATTGAAATAGTTTTTTCACACGGCCCGAATCATGCAGTATTTAGAATTTATAAGTTCCGGGGTGGGGTGGGGGTTGGGGTCGCTGATCAACCCCCCCACCCGTGCGTGAAGACGAATCCGGTTTCGCGGTCTGATCGGCGTTGTTTTTTGGATCTCTTTATAAATGCACTCAAAATTACCGTCAAGCCGGATTTTTTCTTTAAAAAGATTTCTGCCTGGACCTGATAGGAATCATAACTGCCACCAGTGTCACGAATACAAACAGCACTTTGGGTCCTTATGTCATCAACAAAGACTCATTCCACATGTTTCCCAGTTCAGTCAGCCTAACATGCAATGTGGAGAAAAAGGCCGCTGTGATTGTGATATACGTGCCAGAGGATGAGGAAAAACCACCTCTGAATGTCATTTCAGCTAACAGAGCAGATCTTCTTAATAGCAAAAGGTAAAAATAAGGGAAAAAATAAGGTCAATTTAATGAGTGCTCATGGAGTGAATATTATTCCCGATGTTGACGTTCCAGACTGAACTGACTTATGATCAGACCCTCCAATGCCTACCACCCGAGTCGATGTGTGAACCCTATAAATCGCCAAAGACGATTTGTGGTGAATGTGGTGAAATGATTTGTAGTGAATGTGATAAATTTTTCTAATACTTGCAATGAAGCAAATTAAATCTTCATCACAATTCATATCATAATTCATCGCAATTCTTAGATTTTACCGGCAAAACCTTCGACCTCAGGAGCTGGGAATTTTGCGAACTATTTTAAAGGGACTCGAATGACGCATGATAGTCTGATCAGAGGTGCATTCGAGTTCACTTGTATTTGGCCGAGGATTTTGATCAAAAATAACGGGGAAAAGAGTGAAAAGAGTGCAAAAATAAAATAACGACACCCCTATTTCTCCGCCTAATAAGGGTGGAAAGAGTGTAACTTTAAGAGAGTAATTTTAAAAATCAAGACCGGAAGAGTGTAAATAAACGAATAGTGGAATAAGTGTGGAAAAAAAAGATTTTTACACTCTTGCAAAATTACGCTCTTCTCCCCAATAATTATTAAAAGTGGAATCGGCCGTACACCCTATTCCCTGCTAATGCGAGGTGGTTTAATGGTGAAAACTGGATTAACGGTGGAATTTATACACAGCCTGTAAAATAAAAAACCATTTGTTTGAGTATTAGAATCAGACAGAAGTTAAGTTATAATTTGAAATTAGAATCCATGATCTCTGTAGGTGTGTTGATTGGGGAAAGGGGAAGAGTGTGCGATTCCTATTGGCTGAAGACGGCTACCCAATCAGCGTCACTCACTGCAGCTATGACAACAAAGAAACTGCTCGCCTAGAATACGATGAATATCTTAAGGTACCATAAAATGAGCTATATCATTCCATTTTTTCTTCACTCCGCATTTTTAAGTTTTAAAATGTTGCGCTTTTTTGTAGAGTAGAGTTCCACTAAAAATAACTGCTGATCTCGAATTACAGAGGCGTAGGATATCAGGCGAAAGCTCAATTAGACGAAGCTATTTTTTGTAGTCAGTTGGCAAAAATTTGCACAGAACTTTTTGTGGAAATCAGACGAAAACCAATTAAAACTCTTGACGACGACACTCCAAAATCCGCCTGACCTCATAAAGTACTCAAGTGTCCCAACAAAGTGTCTTAACTTGAAAATGAGTTGATGAATTACCAGCAAATTCTTCCATTTTTCAACTCGTTTCAATCTTTTTACATCCTCGTTAAAAACCGGAAGAGGATTTTTTAAATTACTGCGGAGAGAGAGAGTGAAGAGTTTTAATTTTTAAAAAGCTTTTTTTAAAAATAATTTAAAGCTATGTGACAAGGGTAACTTCGAGAAAAATGTTGGTATAACTGTGGGGATAGAACTAAACTGAAATGCTGCAAATTTGCAACCTTAAAAACACTTTTTCAGTCTTTTTGTAAGCTAATATCAAGGTAAGACAATGTTTAGGGACACTTGAGTATATTGTAGCATCAAGTGGATAAATGTTTCGCGGTACCATTTTTAAGTGTTTTAATTGGTTTTCAACTAGCATAAAAGCAAAATTAAAAATTATCGTCTAATGAATAGAAAAATTGGGTTCGCCTAATCCAGTTGTCGCATAATATCCCATCCCACCGAATTGCCTTGTGAATTCAAGAACTAATTTTGTTGTTTCTTGAGGCCCTTGAGAATGAAATAACGAAAAGTTGAATTGACCATACAATTACAAGAAAAACATGATCTCGCTTCTGTTTGCTCTGTGGACCGCTGAAGTAGTCATGCGAGTCACTTGGAGAGTTGCTGTCAAGTTTTCACAATTAGTCGTTCAAAAAAATGAATAAAACAGGAACTTACAAACAGAAACTTGCAACTTTTCTTGATCTCGTGAATTTGTCCCAGAAGCTTGCATTAAGACGTCTGAGAGTTCGTTCAAGAAATTTATTTAGATTTTTTCTCCATTTTTTTTTGCAGGGTAGCTAATATATTTTTGAAAGTGTACGACCAAGTAAGAAAAATTTAGCGTAAGCGTGTTTTCTTGAAAGAAAACTGCGACAATAGTGATCTTGCCTTACCGTTTTTTGCTTGCTGTTTTCGATAAGCTGCAAAATTGGGATCAAACATCCGCTTAGGATTTGTATGTGTTAATTTAGTACTTGAGGTTGGGGCCCAGCTAACACATAAACAAAAAACCACACATACACGAACACAAGAACACACCCAGACACACACACACACACACACACACACACACACACACACACACCTCTGCGACCACTGATTATTATGCAAAATGTCACAAAATGGCTCCGAGGAGAGAGAAAACTCGAGTGTCTAACATTTGGAGTTAAAGTTATACTGAAATTGAAATCAATTTCAATTAAAGAGCATCAAGAAAATCATATTTCTGCCTCAATAAGAAAAAACTTACTAGTAAATAAATTGGGATATAAAATAAATAAAATGTTTTTATAGGTTTGAAGCATTGGAATTTTTTTAAACATTCAAGGCAAAGGACGAAAAGTTGGTAAAAATTAAAAAGTTGACACTGATCCCTTCGCCAACGTAGTTGGCAACTTTTTGGTTGTAAACTAATGAAACTTGGTGTTGTTTTTCTCTTTTGATTTCTTTTATTTGGGACACTTTTTTGCTTTAAAGAAAGTCCGTATATTCTTTTTTAACGGAACAGAATGCCAGCATAACCATTTTCGTAAAACTGAACATTATTCTTTGTGTAAAGAACGAACACACCAACAAGAACTTTGTATCGGTTAAGATCGACAATACTAAAAATGTTGTCTCCATTAGTTCGTCCATCCTAACTGAGCATAGGTTTATTTTTCTTTTGATAGGATTATTCAGACAAAAAACTTAATTTAAAAAAGTGCCATTTCTCAGCTCGGAAACTAACGTCAATTTTAAGCCAGAACTCTAATAAATCATTCTCTTGTGAATCAAACAGTTTGAAACGAAGTCATTTGATTTTCTACTTGACTTCTCGAGATTTTGTTTGAAACACAACAAGGACAAAAATTGACAGCCGCGCGTTTTTGTTCATATGACTTCAAATAACATATTATCACGACTCTGGTCTAACGAAAGCCTGAAGATAATAAAAAAACTTAACAGGATATATAATCAGAGACTTCAAAGTAGGCTTTGGCCCATATTTTTCTCTTTTTTGTTGTGCTATCTTTCGGAAAACAGATGCATACAAGTTCTCTTGTTTATTTCTGTTTTTTTTTTTCATTTTCAGACAAACATTTTCATCAACGGATCAGTGGACGTGAAATACGGATCAGTAGGTCTGGAAAAAAGTTGCCAGTTGACTTGTTCTCCCAAATCAGCGTGTGTAGTCTCAGCCAATGAGAACGACCGACACTCTCTCACAACACAAAATGACTGCCAATCAATCAATGTCTTCTCCCCCGCTCTCAAGGGACCCGAAAAACATACCTGGGAGTCACCTGACGATTACTCTGATTTTTCATGAGCAAATTCAAGATCTTCCCATTATATGCCCGTATCAGGACGAGATGCCAGACTGAATTAACTAATGATCATACCCACTCAATCAAACACCTGAGAAATTTGAATTAGAATTACAGGGTCTGGACTATAGTTCAACAACGCAAGATAATCCGATCAAAAGCGGATTCGAGTTCATTTGGGTCTGATTAGAGGAGGTTTCGGTCTTGCACCTCATCCTGGGCTCCAAAATAAGTCTGAAAGCTGAACCTAAAAGCCTAGCCATCATTGACAGTTGTATAATAATAGAGAATAATTTCTGATATTTCTAAGAGTTTCTGAATTGAAGCCGTTTCTGAATTGTTTTGTTCTAACATAAAATACGTTTTTTTTTCAATTTGAAATTCTATATTACGTTTTTATGGGTTATCTTTCAGAGTTATCAAAAATATTGATGTCAGGCGATGAATTTCAATTAGCTCGTTTTAATTCGAAAGCCATAAGAGAGAAACACGTTATTGACCCGTACTAACATAATAATAATAAATGAAGAAAAAATAACAGTATTAATAGTAATACTAGCAAGACGGCTCGCGTAGCACAGAATGATCCAAAAAACGTCTCAAAGTTACTAAAAAATTTCTTGTTCAGAGAGGAAACACTTTTTTTCACAATTCAAAAACAACTTGAAGCACAATTTGGCTGATATCTTCAGCACCTTTAATTTACAAATTTATGAGTTCAAACCATACATAGACATTGTAATTGTTGATGTTCAATAAGACAATTAAAAAGCAAAAAGTTTAAGTGCGGAATCAAAGACCAGAAGAAAACTCCCTTCCATCTGAAAACCATTTGAAGAGAGAGAAAGAGAGATAGAGAGAGAGAGAGAGAGAGATTTATTTAGCTTGTTCGTATAAATACAATAAAGCAAGGATGATCAACGGGGAAATCAAGTTCCTCTTTTCAGATCACCCTCTCATGATGGTAGCACAAGACAATAATATACTTCCACAGCACAAGACAGTAATACACTTGACAGAACAAAAACAAAATTACGGAAGATCGATTATTTGGAGCGGTTGCCATAAAGAGATTCAACAAGTTCAGATTTATTACAGATATAAAAATATTTCAGTTTGAGACAAATATCAGAAAGGTTGTTCCTAGTTACATTTTCTACATTATCAGGTAACTCTAATTAATCTAAGCTTATAATTAATAGAACAGAACCTCTAAATTGAACTGAGTTTCTCTCAACTTTTTTTAAACTGAATATTAAGCAAATTCAATGTACTATTTCGTGTAAAAAAACCTTGATTTTGCTTTCGAAACATATCATTACAAAACTTAATACAATGAAGTCCATTTAGAGATTTGAGAACAAACTTGAGCAATTCATATAAATGTAATTCGTAAACAGAGAGTTTTATTTCGTTTATAAACAGGTCATTGTAACTCTCCCGCTTTTTTCGGAAGTAAATTATTTTCAGAGTTTTCTTTTGTAATCGAAAAAAGCGAAAGAGTGTAGAATAGCTGCAAAATCCGTAGACAAGTATGTCATATTGAATTATTGAATTTAGATTTGTATTGTAATACTTTAATAATTTACTTCTGGGAACATAGTGTCTGAGTTTCGAAATAATTCCACACTGCCTGCTCAGCTTTTTTACAACATGGGAATGTAAGTTTTAAAAGTTAGTTTTGAGTCCAAACGTACACCAAGAAATTTACTTGTATTGGCAACTTTTACATTTTGGTTATTTAAATCGAAGCGCGGGTTCAAACTATGCGTTTTAATGTTCAATTGAATGGTTTTTTTCAAGATTTAAAACAAGCATGTTTTCAGTTAACCAATCATTTATGTTTTTAAGATCTTATGCTACGTCGTTAATAGAACAACCAATTGCTTCAATATTAGTATCATCCGCTATCAAAAAAATCTAACGTCCTTACAGACGTTCGGCAAGTCATTTATGTAAATTATGAATAGTAGAGGCCCTAATATTGAGCCCTGGGGAACACCACATTTTAAACTTTTCCAAGAGGAGCTGATTCCATTTAATTCTGCTCTTTGCATTTTGTTCCCAAGATACGATTTAAACCAAGACAGACACGCTCCTCGTATCCCGTACAATTCCAATTTACTTATTAAGGTGTCATGATCTATTGTATCGAACGCCTTTTTTAGGTCTAGGAAAAAACTGATGATGTTTTTGTTCTGATTTTGGCGTATTGTTTTTTGTTAGTTGAACCAATGTATCAATAGTGCTGTGTTTTGTTCTAAATCCAAACTGGTTAATATGCAATAGACTAAAACTTTCGAAGAAAGAATATAGTCGGTTGTACATGACTCTTTCGAAAATTGTGCTCCATACGTTTAAAGGGCATATTGGCCTAAAATTATTTTAGTCAACTTTGAAGCCTTCTTTATGAAGCGGGAAAACCTTAGCATTCGATAGTGCATCGGGAAAAACGCCCGTACTGAATGAAAGATTAATTGGGTTTTCTTGTATACTGCTGTTACCGAACCAGAAGTTTTAATTAAACCATTGCTGAGATTGTCGTCCCCTGACGATGACTTGTTGTCTAAGCATTGCATGAATTTCTGATTCTCAGACGAATTTGTTTTATATAAAATCTTGGAAAACGCATTGCTCTTTAATCTGGGTCCGGTTTTCTTTTTTAGGTGTTTTGTTAATATTGATTGAACCAATATTGATAAAGAAGTCTTTGAAAGAGTTTGCATTATCTACATGACTGTGTTCCTCGATATTTGTCTGACAATTGGCTAGAATAGGAAAAGTTTCGGAAGCAATTGCTTCTCCCTTGAGTTCATTAAGAAGTTTTTATGTTTGTCTTGAACTGCCAATAAATTTGTCAAATTTATTATGATAAAATTGTTTTTTGGTTGTTGTGATTTTTTTTAAGATTATCCCTCGCTTTCGTGAAAGCGTTGGTTCACGTTGGTTCTTTTTCCATTTTCTGTGAGCTTTGTTTCGCTTTGTTTCTAAGTTTTTCAGTTGGTTACAAAACCATTGTGGGCATTTACTTTTCGTTTTACTGATTGTCATTTGTGCATAGAAATTTGTCACCTCTAAGAAAAGTCTATTAAAAATATCAAAGGCTTCGTTTACATTGCTTTGACTAAAAATTGATTTTTCGTTATTATTATTTGAAGTGGTTAACTTTTTGCAAAAATTTTGAGTACTTTGTCTTCAATGTAAAAGACAGCTAAATTCTTCCGAAGCATCATTATAGTACAATTCCACCAATTGTTAGTTTGTAAAGAAAATGAAATCTGCTGAGCCAAATACGTGAACAAAAGTAAAGAGTTTTGATATCACAACGGGAATGAGCAAGAATCCAGCAAGAAAAACGTGATGTCAAATATGACAATACAGAACTGGAGATAAATAACAACTTTAGTATAATATGAAAACTCACCTATTAGGAAGAATTTTAATGCATGATAAAGTTAGTAAAGATACTCTGTTTTATAAAACATTAAATACGTATTGATTATGATAACTACACTTACGAGCAATACTAAATAATGAACAATCAAATTAAGTGTTTTTTAAGTTTTATCGGTTTTCTAAAACAATGGCTCAAATTTAAAATTATTCTGTTCCTTGGCTTGCATTGTCAACCTGTATGACTGACAGAGTTCTCCCGCTTGGTGAACACAATAGTGGATAGGGATCCTTTATGTATCAAGTTCTCGGGTCCTTGTGCGATAATGGGTAACTAAAAACGAATCAGAAGACAGAGCTATAACCTCTTCAACAATTGATGTCGATTTTGCCGTAGAACAGGAAATTGCAGAATAATAATAATAATAAATTGTTCTCGAGTAGAATGTACACTTGTTTGCAACACATATGGTATAAATTATGTACCAAAATAGCAAATCTACTCGACAGGTCATCAATAGGTCCAAAAGGTCCTAGTCTAGCGATGACCAGTATCCTCTCTTAATCTATCTCTCTCGATGACCAGTATCCTCAGTCTAGAATCCTCTCATAAAGATACCTGGAAACCAATTTTTTGTGGCGAACGGCGTTTTCTATCGCTCTCCCTAGTTTATGAAGTAGGCACGGTAGTGAAAGCAGACGCTGGTCTTGGTTCTTCGAGGGTAACGGCTGCATCATGAGTGTTTTGAAGCTCACTTTCAGCTGGCGGACCAGGAAATCAAAAAAATTCCCTTGTTTTCTTTCGAACTGTTGTTGGTCGTTTCGATAAGTAGTATCGCTCAAGCGATGTTTGATCTGATGGAAAAAACTGCACTATCACATTTGCCGTGTGTCACTGGCATTTCCTCATCTCACTTTCTGTAAGTTTGTCTCCAATGTTGAAGAATTCTTTCTCCGTTTTCTTTTCTAGTTGACTGGTTCCCGTGGATGAGCATACCCGTTAAAAGAGTTTTTTTTGTTTTTCTGATCCAGACTTTGGATATCGAAATTCATCGCTTTTACTGACCTCTGCTTTGACAGGATCTTTTGAAACGGATGTTGTCGGGGGAGACTTTCACCAATGTAGATTCAGGTACCAGTACCATTCTTTCCAGTACCATTATTACTGTTCTTTGATCCTTTCCCTTGATTCTTCTTTGGTGCAAATTTTATTGAAATCAAACTCTCGCCTTCCGTGATTGATTCTCCAATGCTTTGGAGAGGAATGAGTCGCGATTAACAGTCTGTTGCGTGGTCTTCCCCTTTCCTTGCTTTGAGCATTGATTTTCCCGCCTTTCCCCAGAATTGTGGTACCAATAACGCCCGTTGAAGTGCATTTTCTATTTTCCGGGCAACGATTTGGGATCATTTTCCAGAGTGGGTCAATTCCGACGGAAGTCCTTTTGTGATCCCGGCTTCTTGAGTGCGCGATCTAGTAGTCTCGAGGAATGTTAATCGACTTGGCTGTGCATTGCATTGTGCGATTGATTCGAGTGGTGTCAATAACGCTTAGATAGATTTTTACTGCTCGCACTTAAGTAGTTCGTGAAGTTAAGATCCGATTGAAAATTGATTGTTCCATTTGACGCAATGGTTCTAATCAATAGAAATTGAAACGTGCTAGCCAAATTATATGAACAAAATTTTAGGTTAGGATCAGGTTATTGGGAAAATACAATACCATGAATGAGTAAATTACTCAGCTAACCCCAATTGAAAAAATTGAAATCAATTTTGACATATTCGAAAATGAACTCATTAGCAACTTCAGCACCATAGAAAAACTACCTTTACAAAACCATATTAGGAAAAATTCATCCATTGGCACATGCTAACACAACTCGCCTCGAAAGAAAATGGTTTGCATGCAAATACGCAGAAACTAAAAGATTAACTAAGATTAAGCGGTGAAATTACATATTTTAGCGGTGAATTGTGGTGAATTTTTGTAAGATCGCCGCTTACTCAGGCGGCGATCTTACATAATTTCACCGCATTTCACCGCAAAATTATGTACGAAATTTTCGGTGAAAAAACTAACTTTTCACCGTTTATCTTACATATTTTTCCGATTTTTGCGGTGAATTTTTAAATGATCACATCTTACTCAAGCGGTGAACTTACATAATTTTACCGCATTTCACCACAAAATTATATACGAGACTTGCCGTGAAAAAAAACTTTTCACCGCTTAGCTTACATATTTTTCCGATTTTTTGCGTTCAGATTTTTGCTGCAGTAAACTTGTCTTAGCTTTTGCATGGGCCTTTTTAGCTTCTTTGCAGACTAGAGCCGGCGCATTACTGTGCTCCACATTTTTTCCCAAGAGGTGAATTTATGTAAGTTCACCACTAAATTAAGCGGTGAATTTATGTAATTTCACCGCATTCACCGCTTATCTTACATAATTTGGACACTTTTTTTCAAAACGGTGAAATTATGTATTTTCACCGCTAAATTCAGCGGTGAAATTATGTAATTTCATCGCTACCAGGCGATTAAGGTTTTTTTAACCTCATTCGCCGCCTCATTTATGTAATTTCACCGCATTCAATGCTTATCTTACAAAATTTTCCGCATTCACCGCTTATCTTACATAATTTTGCGTTGAATGCCGGTGACGCCTCGACCCGGGTCCGGTAGTCTCGAGTAATGTTAATCGACTTGGCGGTGCATTGCATTGTCCGATTGATTAGAGTGGTGTCAAAAACGCTTAGATAGATTTGTAATGCTCGCGCTTAAGTAGTTCGTGAAGTTTAGATCCGATTAAAAATTGATTGTTCCATTTGGCGCAAGGGTTCCCAGGATGAGGTGCGCGACCCAAGCCAGCTCTGTTGAGACTATCCAGACCAAAATCGGCTCTGATCAGTCGATCCAGACCAAAATTGGCTCTTATCAAACACACTTGATTCGCGTACTCGGGGAGTCAGACAGACTTGAGTCGCGCACTGAGGTTGCCAGACCCACTTCGGTCGCACATTGGCGGTACTCTGACTGACTTTTTTAACTGTTGAAGTTATCATTGGTACAATATATTTTTTTCAGAAATATTTAGTTCAATTTATGGATATGATTTTTGAGTTTTTAAGTCAAAAAATATTAGTTTGAAACGAAAAATATCTTCAGCTCAACGACTATTATCAAAACTTCGTCTTTGGCGTGGTCTTTGATATTCTTCAAGGTAAAATTGGGAAGTGCCCTTCAAAAAACAGTCGCACGGGGTTGAACTACTTCTTCTTTTTTTAAGGGGACTGGCTGTTTTGTCCGCTGGAACTCGTGGTTCTGATCAGACTTTCCAGACTCTGGAAAAGTTTCTGATCAGACCGTGCAGACTCTGAAAAGAGCTCTGTTCAGACTATCCAGAACAAACCACAAAACTATCCACACCCAAGACCACGCTCTGATCAGACTATATAGACTCTGGGCAATGCTCTGATCAGACTGTCCAGACCGTAAGTAACGCCCTGCTCTGACCGTGCAGACTCTGGATGGGGTCCTGATCAGACTATCCAGACCAAACCACAAAACTATCCACACCCTAGACAACGCTCTGATCAGACTATACAGACTCTGGGTGGGGCTCTGACCAGACTGTCCAGACCGTAAGTAGTGCCCTGCTCTGACCGTGCAGACTCTGGATGGGGTCCTGATCAGACTATCCAGACCGTAGACAGTGATGCCAGACACTGTGGTGTGGTCGCACTTTACCCCCCAACTTGGTCTCATCAGGGCTGGCTCGGGTTGCGCACCTCATCCTGGGTTCTAATCAATAAGATTGAAAATTGCCAGCCGAATCACTTGAACAAAATTTTAGGTTAGGATACCAGAATTGGGAAAATACAATAACGTGAATGAGTAAATTGCCCAGGTAAGCCAAATTGAAAAAATTGAAGTCAATTTTGACATAGTCGAAAATGAACTCATTAGCAACTTTAGTACCATACAAAAACTACCTTTACAAAACCGTGATAGGAAAAGTTCATACACTGACACATGCTAGCACATAAACCGCCGCGAAAGAAAATGGTTTGCAATCAAATACGCGGAAACTAAAAGATTAACTAAGATTAGCCATTTTTCGTCTGCTTGTGTTGTTTTCGTCAGTGATGAAGTTCAATGAGACGAGCTGGGCTAGGTATTTTAGCAATTATCACAAAGATGGGTGGAAATTCGACGTAGCTCAATTGTTTCACAGTCACAGCAATATCGTCATCTAAATATGTTTTATCTTGCGGCGAGAGGCCTTGATCGGTTGCATCCCTTGCAGCGTATTCTTCGTTTTCTTCATGTGCGATTAATTGCTGCAAATCGCTCGTCGAAGGCTGTATGTTTGCTATGTATTCAAACGTGCATTCGTTTTTCTCGGTGTTACCTTGTGTTTTCGCTGTAGATCCTCTGTTGCCACTCCACCAATTTTTATACCGCTTTACCTAATGGATGCGAATTGTAGCTTGTGGTACAATAGTACTTTTTAGTTTGGGGCTATCAATTTGGTGTAGCTAAATAAGTTCATTTTATGTTTAAATTAATTTAGTTCATTTCATCTACCTTATTTTGTTCATTCATTTAATTCTAGTTTTGAAGATCGAATCTTAAGTTTTCATACTTGTAAATTTGTTTACATCCTGTGCATGATCTTCTGTCTGTTCACATTGTCTCGTGATTGTAAGTTGCCGCATTTGGAAATGTAATCTTATGAACAAATTGTTAATCAGTTTTTAATTTTATCTAGATTCATTCTCTTCATTTTTCGCAATTCAAATTAGTTGACTCTCTCTTTAACTAGAATCCGCTCCGCCAAAAAGTCTTATTTTAGACGAGTTAAATTTAATTGTATTTCGCTAAGCGAAATACCCAATAAACAATCGAGTGTAATTTCGCTACGCCAAATCTGCCTATATTCTGTAACCAGAATATTCAATTCACAAGCAACAAAATTTAGCGTCGATTCGCTCCACCATTTCACCCATAAATAGCCGTTGTAGAATAAGCTAATCGGCGTCGCGAACCATCTCATTCCTACAGATAGCAAATCTGTACGACTTGGCGCAGTCAGCTCGAGAATCTAGGAAAACACCCTTGTCAATAGAGCCATTTTGGGAACGACCAACTTCGGACCCACCAATCAGATGGGAGAAATGGCGAATCCAGGTAAAACTAGCAATTCTCGCTCGAGAGAATATCACTATAGACACGTTTTTACAACCCAAACCAATGACAGTTCGATTGCCAGTGGAACCGAAGTACGAGATGCCAATTGAAGATACAACAGATGAAGCTGAGAGAGAGCGTCGAATTAGAAACAATCAATTGAAGTTGCAATGGGAGTTAAAATGCCAAAAGATAACAAAAGCGGGAATACTATGCGGGGAACGACCATGGAATGTGTGTGACCAAAAATGTGTATCTCTTTTGTACCTAAGTATTGGTACGGAAGGAAGACGACTACCTACACAAATATTTCGACATGACAATATTTACGACTTGACTACCCTCAAACTTTGGGAAATGATGGAGATAGCTTTTATTCGTCCGAGAAATATCACATTTGACCGATACGTGTTCTTCTCTCGAAAGCAGAAGAAGGGTGAAACTGTAGAACAATTCTATAGCATCTTGAAAGAATTGACTGAGAATTGCGATTTCGAAAATCGTGAAGAGGCAATCATCAGAGACATTTTCATCACAAACATGTTGGATGATGACATTCAACGGGAGCTTCTACGGGATACAGTTGAACCGGAGAGGGCACTCAGCATTGCAGTCAACATGGAAATGGGTAATCAGAATCGGCAGAGAATTTCATCTAATAACGGTGCAACTGGCAGTACAGTGAACGCAATACAACAATTCAATCGATTTTGCGGCGCGGGTGTGCGTGGGAATCAATCAAGTAGAGCAGTCGTCAACCGTGCATCCGTTGGACAGTGTCGTGGTTGTGGTTAAGTTTGGACAACAACACACCGTCAGGTTTGCCCTGCAATGGGTAAGAAATGCAATCACTTTGGTTTGCAAAACCATTTTGCTAAGGTATGTCGACAAAGACTTAACAATACACGAAATACTCAACAAACCAATCGCATTAACACTGTAGAAACTGCTGAAACATCTAATCAAAATTCAAGTCAGGAAAATCAGAACGTCAATTATATAAATTATAATGAACAAATTAATTCAGACTATGATTCCTCGGATGATAATTACTTTGCAACCGTCGAAAATATTAGTTCACCAAATATAGCACTGAAAAATTTGTCATTGACGATTGGAAACACAATATCTGATTTACTTCTCGATTCCGGTAGTGGTTGTACCATTATTAATATGTCACTTGCAAGAGAAATAATGTTTAATTGTGCCCAATCACAATGGTCAGAGAAAAAATCACTAGAATTGAAGTCTTTTTCTAACGATATTGTTCAACCTCTCGGCACTTTAAAAACGCCGGTAAAATGCAATGATTGGAATATTCAGAAAGCACAAATCACAGTCGTAGCTGATGGGTTTCGACCAATATTAGGGCGAGACCTTTTTGATCAGTTAGGAATCACAATATCTCGAATTAGAAACAATAGTTTCTAATTCGACAGAGAGCGTCGAACATTGTTTCTAATTCGACAGAGAGCGTCGAATTAGAAACAATCAATTGAAGTTGCAATGGGAGTTAAAATGCCAAAAGATAACAGAAGCGGGAATACTATGCGGGGAACGACCATGGAATGTGTGTGACCAAAAATGTGTATCTCTTTTGTACCTAAGTATTGGTACGGAAGGAAGACGACTACCTACACAAAAATTTCCACATGACAATATTTACGACTTGACTACCCTCAAACTTTGGGAAATGATGGAGATAGCTTTTATTCGTCCGAGAAATATCACATTTGACCGATACGTGTTCTTCTCTCGAAAGCAGAAGAAGGGTGAAACTGTAGAACAATTCTATAGCATCTTGAAAGAATTGACTGAGAATTGCGATTTCGAAAATCGTGAAGAGGCAATCATCAGAGACATTTTCATCACAAACATGTTGGATGATGACATTCAACGGGAGCTTCTACGGGATACAGTTGAACCGGAGAGGGCACTCAGCATTGCAGTCAACATGGAAATGGGTAATCAGGATCGGCAGAGAATTTCATCTAATAACGGTGCAACTGGCAGTACAGTGAACGCAATACAACAATTCAATCGATTTTGCGGCGCGGGTGTGCGTGGGAATCAATCAAGTAGAGCAGTCGTCAACCGTGCATCCGTTGGACAGTGTCGTGGTTGTGGTTAAGTTTGGACAACAACACACCGTCAGGTTTGCCCTGCAATGGGTAAGAAATGCAATCACTTTGGTTTGCAAAACCATTTTGCTAAGGTATGTCGACGAAGACTTAACAATACACGAAATACTCAACAAACCAATCGCATTAACACTGTAGAAACTGCTGAAACATCTAATCAAAATTCAAGTCAGGAAAATCAGAACGTCAATTATATAAATTATAATGAACAAATTAATTCAGACTATGATTCCTCGGATGATAATTACTTTGCAACCGTCGAAAATATTAGTTCACCAAATATAGCACTGAAAAATTTGTCATTGACGATTGGAAACACAATATCTGATTTAATTCTCGATTCCGGTAGTGGTTGTACCATTATTAATATGTCACTTGCAAGAGAAATAATGTTTAATTGTGCCCAATCACAATGGTCAGAGAAAAAATCACTAGAATTGAAGTCTTTTTCTAACGATATTGTTCAACCTCTCGGCACTTTAAAAACGCCGGTAAAATGCAATGATTGGAATATTCAGAAAGCAAAAATCACAGTCGTAGCTGATGGGTTTCGACCAATATTAGGGCGAGATCTTTTTGATCAGTTAGGAATCACAATATCTCAGAAACCTTGTCCGAAAACAGAAGTCAATAACATAGATCAACCTTGTGCAATAAAGAGATCACTTGCAAAGGAGTTTCCCGATTTGATATCCCGAAATGGAAAATCAAAAAACCATACGGTTAATTCATAATTCCACAAAAATTATCGAGTTATACATCAGAAAGGAAAAAAAGTGCCAATACATCTTCAACCGAAAGTGAAAATTGAAATTGAAAAACTATTAAAGGAAGGACATATAGAAAAATTAAACAATTGTTCTGATCAATTTTTCATATCTCCAATTGTCATTACGGTAAAAAAAAGGACCAATCAATCAAAATAGCACTTGATTCCAAAATCTTAAATAAAGCTATTCATAAAAACAAGTATCAAATGCCCAATATAGATTCGCTAATTCAAACAATCTCGCAAACACTGTCAACGGCGCCGCAAGAGACTGCTTATTTTGCGACTCTTGATTTGCAGTACGCGTATAGCCAACTTCAGTTACACAGTGATACGGCCCGCCATTGTAACTTTAATATTGTTAGCGGAGATATGACTGGCACATTTCGATTTAAAACTGGATTTTACGGCTTAACGGATATGCCAGCTGAATTCCAAAAAGCTATTGATTGTACTCTTGCTGGTTTAGATAATACTTTCTGTTTCTTGGACGATATATTGATTGTGAGCAGAGGTAGAATGGAAAAACATCTGGATTTGGTACGAAAATGTCTAATAAAACTTGCGAAAAGTCATTTTGCAAAAGAAAAGATTGAATGGCTTGGACATAATATTACACAATCAGGTGTAACTCCACTTTCAAGTAAAACGGATGCATTTGGAAAATTATCAGCACCTACTAATCTTAAAAAACTTCGATCGTTTAAGGGTTCAGTACACCACTTAGGAAAATTTATTCCAAATTTGTCACAATTATGTTACCCCCTTCGACCTTTGCTTAAAAAAAATTCAAATTTTCTTTGGACGGATGAGCATGAAAACAGTTCTCCTTGATAAAAGAACCAATCGCGGAAACCACTGAAAATAAACATTTTAACCCGGAATTAGAAACACGAATTAAATGCGATGCCTCACGCAAAGGTTTGGGATGTGCATTGGAACAACAAACACCTAATGGTTGGCATACAGTAGCATTTGCGTCACGATTTTTGAACTCTGTTGAAGACAGATATAGTATAAATGAGCTTGAACTTTTGGTTGTTGTCTGGTCCGTGGAACATTTCAAATATTATTTGTACGGCAAACCTTTTACTGTGATAACTGATCATAGAGCTCTTCTCTCAATCATGAGAGAAAACAGTTCTAACAAATCATATAATAGTAGATTGACACGTTGGGTAGATCGATTATTACCATATGATTTCTCAATTGACCATCTCCCTGGCTCAAAAATGGGATTAGTGGATTATATCTCTCGCGACCCGCAACAACAAGCTGTTAATATATCTGCACATGACGTGCAATTTATGGTAGCTAAATTGGATGTAATTAAACGCAGTGCAAAACGCTTCTTATTAAACGCGAAAATTACGTCGATTTCGCAGCGCGAAATCCACTTACAAAAAGCGTCATAAATAATCCAAATTCCACTAATAAATTATGCAGTGAATTCGCACCGCGAAGTCCAGAATATTCTACAAGTACGCAAAATGATAACCCAATTAGCGAATTAACATCAAATACTTTAAATTCCAACCCCAAAATTGAGACAGCTAACATATCTCACTCGCTTTTTGCCTTGAATCGATCCACTGAACAGTCGCTATCTAAATGAAACAATTTCCAACGAATAGCCACGAAATTCAATAACGTATACATGATGTCGCAATCAGATTCCGATGATGAAACCTTGATGACAGTCAAGCAATCGACTCCTTCAAGAGTGCGATTTGCAGAACAGGGAGCCTGAACAGCTCAAGCAGCACCCGCCACTCCAATCACGCCCACGACCGATACAACAGCCACTTCGCCTTCAGCCACTTCGCCTTCAGTAGACGACCTCTATCTGGACTCCTTCAACTTCTCCCTCTCTAAAATCTTCTCCAGCTCCTTAATGGCCAGCTTGACAACTAAGGACGCGATTTTGAAAGAGATTCGCGATTGCATCCTTACCGACAACGAAGATAGATGCAAACAAATATCACCCTACATCCATTCCTTCTGGAAAGACTTGCATGTAAAAAACGGTTGTGTTTGCATAGATGACTGGATTGCCCTTCCCCATGCGATCAAAGATGCCTATGTTGACGCCATCCATGCAACTCATCCTGGCACTTGGAGGATGACCGATATGGCAACACACGCGTGGCGGCCATATATGCACAGGGACATAGCTACGAAAACTGCAAAGTGCAACCCTTGTGTCAAGATTGGTAAAAATTTAAAATCTATTATACCTGCTAATAAATGGGCACCATTAAAATTATGTAAAATTCCAAATGAAGAAATTCAAATTGATTTTGGAGGACCCATTTATAATGAAAAAAATCAAGAGATTTACTTTCTTGCATGTATTGATCGATTTTCGAAGTTCCCAACAGCAGAAGTATTTGATAGAGCTAATGCAGATAATATTTTGAAATTTCTTCAAGAGTACGTTTTGCTACAAGGTATACCCCGTGCAATTAGATTGAATCAAGCTCGATGCCAAACGGGACATCAAATTAATGCATTTTGTAGTCAAAATAACATACAGCTAATTGAAGCGCCAATACACGATCACAGAGCAATTGGCTTGGTTGAAAGGCTAATTGAAACAATCAAGAATCGCTTAGCTTGCATTAAAACGGCGGCGCGAAATCAATTCAAAATTAAAGCCTCAAGAAATTCAATAATTTATCAGTTACGAATATGTCGTCAAAAGACTATTAATATATCACCATTTGAGGCACATTTTGGTAGAAAAGCGAATACGCCATTAAGTAATATAAAGACTAAACCAGATCCAAAAAGTCTATCTTACAAAAACATTTTAAATAAAAATATTTAGATTTGGAGACTGTCAGATGGGACGAACTTATCACAGACGATGACTGGAACAACGAAGAACGTAGCGACATTGAGATAGAGGTGAATAAAGCAAACTGGGCAAAGATGCGACGACACGACAAAAGGAGGACCCGAATAAGGAATCAAGATTGATTTCCCATCCAGATGTCGGACAACCTGTACCTAGAACGGAAGCGTCATTGGAGGTAAAGCTGGCGAAAAAGAGACCCGCACGAAAAGATCGAAGAAAAGTCTTGATGGCCTATATGACGTCTTAGCGCCAGGATCCTCAGTAATCAAAACTAACGAACATACCTCAGTCACAAAAGAACCTGGAAAGAAAGACGTGACAATCAGAAACTCGAATTTAGCAAAGTTTGGGACGAAGTCGGAACGTGAGACAGAATTACAGGAGTATGCTAACCGACGCCAAAAGTACCAACGGGTAAAACAACAGAAGAGCTAATCAGCCATCACGCAAAGGAATCCAGAAAGAACTTAGAAGGGGGAAAACGAATGAAGCATAGGAAAGTGGCAGATGATGTTAGTACAGTGTCATCAATTCATTCAAATGTTACACGCGCCCTGCGTGTACGAATGCCAACGAAACCTAAAAGACAACTGTCAACAGCACCGCCAAAGCAACCCACCGAATTAAGTAGTGATTTCGCAGAGCCAATGGAATTGCCACCACATGCATTGTTATAGCGGAGCCACCTAGTAGGCCAAAACGAAAAGCAGCTACAAAGGCATCCGTAGCATCAATCCCAACAAAACGAAAGCGCTCCACAGTATCGGTTACAGCATCGGATGAGTCTGCGAATTCAGTCCAAACTTGCCCTCCCTCAACTTCAAGTACTGGTGCAATTGGGAAACATAAAAGACGACAAAATATCAAGAAACAACAAATTGAGAATAAATCAATAATTTCCGCCATACAAACAGCCGCAGCACAATCTAATCAAGATGAAACTAACTTTACAGTCGGCCCATGTTCTCCGACACCTTCGTACCCTACCCAATTTTATGTCTCACCCAATTATGAAGAAACAGAATTGTCGATGACGGTTGGCGAGGCTGAGAGATATTACGAAAGTGAGAGTGATTAAAGTACATTTCTCGAAAACTGTTGCGTTTAAAACTCTGATTGAAACAATATAGTTGTAATTATTTAACCAGTACATATGATGATTAATTTTCTGATAAATAACTTTGTCATTTATTTTCGCCAAGGGGGAAAAGTGGTACAATAGTACATTTTAGTTTGGGGCTATCGATTTGGTGTAGCTAAATAAGTTCATTTTATGTTTAAATTAATTTAGTTCATTTCATCTACCTTATTTTGTTCATTCATTTAATTCTAGTTTTGAAGATCGAATCTTAAGTTTTCATACTTGTAAATTTGTTTACATTCTGTCCTGTGCATGATCTTCTGTCTGTTCACATTGTCTCGTGATTGTAAGTTGCCGCATTTGGAAATGTAATCTTATGAACAAATTGTTAATCAGTTTTTAATTTTATCTAGATTCATTCTCTTCATTTTTCGCAATTCAAATTAGTTGAGTCTGTCTTTACTAGAATCCGCTCCGCCAAAAAGTCTTATTTTAGACGAGTTAAATTTAACTGTATTTCGCTAAGCGAAATACCCAATAAACAATCGAGTGTAATTTCGCTACGCCAAATCTGCCTATATTCTGTAACCAGAATATTCAATTCACAAGCAAAAAAATTTAGCGTCGATTCGCTCCACCAATTCACCCATAAATAGCCGTTGTAGAATAAGCTAATCGGCGTCGCGAATCATCTCATTCCTACAGATAGCAAATCTGTACGAAATAGCTGTTGAATTGGATGCTTTAACGATCGAGGTGCCCTCTAGAGTCTTCTCATAAAGGGTACTGTATGCTCTTTTTGCTTCGTTTGTTGCTAGCTGTCTTTCGTGCTAGTTGCGAAAACTTACTGATAGCATTTCCTTGCATTTTTGAGAGGCCTGGCTGGGGCATTACGCTGGCACACTCATTCGCACGTTTGTTTTTTTCCGCTGTCCAACTATTTGCTTCTTCACTCGAATAGCCTTGACACTGTTTAGGTTGCTATGCCTTCACTTGTCCTGGTCTATGATTTCTTGCCAGTTGATCATAGTTCATGTCATTTTCTGAAGGTTTATTGTTCCGACCCTCTTGAGGGGGGAGGAACTATATACTCAAATGGGTTTTTTTTGTTCAGTCAATTTTGACCGATCGATATATTCATCGTACAGAGTTGTGAATGGTATCATTAAAAAGCGCCTCCAGCGTAGAATGTGGAATTAAAAAGATTTTTTTGAATTTCGTATATTACAGGGAGTTATCGATAGTTGAAGTTTTGCGAATAATTGACGGATTTCCGGATTTTCGCCTAAAATGTCGTCAACTTTGCTTAAAAATTGTAAAAATTGTTGACAATAGTACTTTTAATTTTATTTTAAAGACAGAAAAAGTAGTTTTGACAATTTTCAATTAGTTTTTCTGGCTAAAATTATGGCTAAATGTTTCAAAATTCAGCCTTTTCCATCAAAAATTGCCGGAAATAAGCTTCTTTAGTCCACTTTGATTAAACTTTCCCAAAGTACAAACCCCAAAAACAACAACATAACCCCTTTAAACTACAAAGACAGCTAGTTTTATTTCCGCTTCCATTGAGGGTAGTCTAGAATCAAAATTTTGCCGTTTATTGCTAACTTTACTCTGTGATAATCAAAAACACAGCATTTAATTTTGATTTTTAACAAATTATCTAGATTTATAGCATTCGAAACAATTGAGTACTCTAAATGGACAAACAGCAGTAGCGGGGTTGGTTTTGTGGCAATCTTGGACTAATACAATCAATTAAAAATTCGGATTGTAATCAGTCGGTCTTTTTTTAAAAAAAATTAAGAGCTCTTTATTTTAATTAAAGAACAGAACAATTCACATCAACGCTCACTGATGATAGGTCCAGATGGCTTGCTAAGCAGTTCAAATTATTGTATCTATTTTCGTTACTCAAAAGATTTTGGTCGTTTTGACTTTTGAAATTGTTTGCTTTTTAAATGAACAATTGCTTATTGAACTTTGCCACAATTTTCTCTTATTTTGGTCAACGTATAGCTTAGCGCCAGCAAAGAAAGAATGCGCCAGCTTAGCGCCAGCTATTCATCAGCTTCTTTCTATTGAATTAAAATTTAAATTTTGTTTGCGGTTTAACGCGTTAAGTTATGGTTTTCTGGCTTTGATACTACTCGATATCACATTTTTTTTTATTTTTAGGTATTGGCCAAATTTCGCGTTTTTTTTTGTTTTTTCACATTATCACATTATTGACAGTTCACTAATTGCATTATTGCCAATCAAAATAGGACACAATTGAACATATAAAAGTCTTGAAAGGCATATCATATGGTTTTAACGGCTTCGACACCCCTTTCTCGAAGAACTTAAATTAATTTTTTATAATTGTCTTTAATTGTCGTTTTTACTTTCTTTTTTAATAGTATGAAACTACCTGGATAATAACAGGTCTCTTTGTTATTTCATAAAGGAATAAATGAGCCTTTGTTCTGATTTGAGTAGATAGCTGATGGCCTTCATGACTTTGAAAACAATTGTTTTTTAAAAAAAAAAACTCTCTTCAACGTTGTTTAACTTCTCATTTTTGTTATTTTCTGTCTATTTGTAACTTAGTCTCGTTAATTGCAGCACAAATATAAATATGTTTTTGTCAAGGGAAGGTGCAAGTGTACAAAATCTAATGTTTTTTTAAAGAACTCTTTATGAATTTACTGGATTCGACACGGGTTTTTCGCAAAAAGTAAACTAATTTTTGATTTTGTCTATTTTTAACGCTCTTTTTGTAGATGTAAGACATATTATGATTTATTACAGGTCTCAAGCACATCGTTTGGTTGAAGAGGCGAACCGGCTTAATTGTTTCATTTTGTATCTAATGGCTTTCATGACTTTGAAAATAATTGTTTTCGAATAAAAGTGCTAATTAATTTTGCCCTTTTTCTCTTTTTATTTGTTAGCTATTCTCTTTAAAGAGAAGGCCAATCCAATGCCATATTTTTGGCGTTCGAAGAAAGCTCAATTGAACATTTTTTGAGGGGCCAAAAATGGCTTTAAGGCTTCGACAGTGTTTTCTCGCAAGTTTTAATTGATTTTCTTTTTGTTGTCTCTTTTTGTTCTTATTGTAACCGCTTAAAAGTTGATTATTGACAGGTTTAAAATGCCCTTCTATAGACGAGTTTGTGATCATACTTATATTGGATGTTTTCAATTGCCATCTAATGGTTTTCCTTACTTTGAAATTAATTGTATTTTAAAATTTAAGCCAATTTGTTTTTGTTCTTTTTTGTCTAATTGATACCGAGCCTTTTTATTGATTGGTCCATATCTTTTCTAGTGAAATACAAGCCATTTTGTTTAGTTTCACCTTTATACAACGCTATTTTGAGCTTGTTAGCAAGTTTTTTTTTAAATGGAAGTTTTGCATCTAACTAATGTTTGTTGTTATTGTTGTTTGATTATGTTGTTCGTCTTGAATTGCTTTCTTAGTAATGACTGATCTCATGAATCTAATGCAGCATTTTGTACTCCACTGAATTATTTGCGTTGGAGGCGATCTTTGATCATACACATTTTTTTTTTGAAAAAAAACTTGAAATTTTGGGGTTTTCTGTCTGTTCCTCATTTGGTAGGCATTTATGCCAAAAATGTGGACGAGCTGGGTCAGAACTTTATGTGCGAACGCACATTATCGAGCCTCCTTGTTTGTAAGTATGGCCACGGGTGTATTCTCTAATTGAATATATTGATTTTCAAACGAGATACGTTTGTTGTTCTCTGTTTGCAGCTTCTTATTTGGTTCATGACTTTATACAATGAAATTTTTGTGTTAAAATTCTTAATCCTTCTAGGCATTTCGTTTTTTTGTGCGTCGTAGTCCCTTCATCAACGTCTGGATTGACCCCTCAACTCAGCCTATTTAGAGATGGCCTTCTGCTGGGCTGGTGATTAGAAATCCATCATAATCGTTGGACAAGTGTTTAACCATATCACCGATAGACATCGTGCCTGTTCTAATCTTATGAATAGCAGTTATGTCATGCTGCCTTACGTACATCGATAAAAAATGTTCGACGTTTGCTGCTTTTGAGTTTTCCTACCACTTCGACCGTTGTAGGTGTAAAACACACTATCGAACTTTTAATTCATCGAGTCTATCAACTGCTTCTTCAACGGATCAAGGCAAAAAAAGCACATCGTAACGGCCCGGCAAATCCATCTGTATTTGTTAGCAGGTACTTTGTCTGAGTGATTTTCGGCTCAGATCGGTCACCGATACGTTTTCGAAACATAAAAATATTAAGCCTAAAAAGAGCGCACTCAATTTAGGTTAATAGTAGGCTCAACGAAAATTATGTTAAAGGAACTTTTTCCGAGCTTTCTACGTGAAATAGAACGCATTTTGTGTGCATTTTAATCTTTTTGTAAGGCTTACATGGTTAAGAAATGACGTAATAAACATTCTCGCTTGATAGTTGTTCATTTACGTTGCTTATTTTCGCGGTAATATCCTCCGGCCCGGAAGAAAATGTTGGGAGGATCTGTACAAGCCTAACGAGTGGGTGGACGAGCGATCCGGACGACGTGCGAACGACGGCAGAGCGGGCGACACTGTCGGAGCTGTATCGGAGTTGTTCAATCCGAGCAGTTGGCAACCCCCAGGGTTGATTTCTTCAACGATCCAAACTAAATCACCGACCTTGAGGTGCTGCTCGGCAGGCGTCTACCGCTTAGATCTACGGTTCAGCGCAGGTTCATACTCCTTAGCCCAACGTGCCCAAATTGCATTGGCGTATGACTGCGCACGAGCGTACCACTTATGATGATCGAATTCATCAACGCCAACAATGGACGGAATTCCGGTTGCTTGTTTAGGTGATTAGTAGAAAATGATTAGGTGTTATTGCGCCTAGGTCGGATGGGTCGGCGCTTATGGGCGTTAAGAGACGTGAGTTTAGTGCGTATTCAACCAGACAAAAAGTAGTGTTAAAAACCTCATCTGTGAGACGACGTGTACTGAGGATGATGTACTGTACCCTTTTAAAACTACGGACCAACCTCTCCCAGATGCCACCTTGGTGTGGCGCACTGAGCTGATCGAACCTCTACTTAATGCCCTTATGTGCAAGTTCGGCGGCAATGTGAAGCGTATTCCATTTTTCGATACCTTCACGGAGCTCTTTCTCCGCTCCGATAAAGTTCGTACTATTATCTGACCAAATCTTAGCGGGGCGTACCCCGACGGGAGATGAGCCGCTCCACTCCCATTACACAGGAACTAGTGTCCATGGACTGAACGACTTCAACATGATTGCTTTCTTCAAATATCCATGCTAAATCACCAACCTTTAGGTGCTGCTCGTCAGGCGTCTGCCACTCAGATCTACGGTTCTGAGCAGGTATATACTAGTAAGGCCGACGTACCTAAAAGGAATTTGCGTACGAGTGCGCACAGGCGTACCCCTTATGGTGAACGAACGCGTCAACGTCAACGATCGACAGAATTCCGGTTGCTTGGATACCAAGTACCGAACATGATTGGGTGTTATCGCGCCTAGGGCGGACGGGTTGGCGCTTACTGGCGTTATTGGACGTGTGTTCAGTGCAAACTAAACTAGACAAAAACTAGTGTTTGAAACCTCATCTGAGACGCGACGTGTACCGAGGATGGTATACAGTAATCTCTTAATAATACGGACAAACCTACCTTTCCCAGATGCCACTTTGGTGTGGCACACTAAGCGGATCGATCCTCTAATTAATGTTTTTTTACTCAAGTTCAGCGGAGATGATGAGCGTGTTCCACTTTTCAATGCTTTCACGGAGCTCTTTCTCCGCACTGATAAGGTTCGTATCATTATCTGACTAAATCAAAGCAGGTGTACCCCTGCGGGAGACAAACCGCTTCATTTCCATTACACAGGAACTATTGTCCATGGAGGGAATGACTTTAACTTGGGCAGCAGGAGTGGTCAGACAAGTGAAGAAAAATCCCCACCTCTTCTCGGTAGTCCGACGAATAGAGACGTAGAATGGGCCAATGTATTCAACCCCGTTGTTGGTGAAGGGAGGAGACTGGTGTGCGAGTCTCGCCTTTGGGAGCTCTGCCATGATCGGTTGAATGGTTGCTGCATGGATCTTTCTACACAACAGGCAGTTTGATATGATGGAACGCAGTGTGGAACGTAGTTTAAGGATGGCATAACGCTCCTGTACCTTTGATCGTGAGTAATCCATGCCCTGATGTTGGTTCTTCAGATGAGTATAACGCAGGAACAGTTTAACAAACGTATGACGCCCATCCAGCTTAGTGTCAAAGTCAATTTCCACTAGCCGTCGGAGTCGACGAGAAGAACGGATGAGACCATGAGGCGCAATAAACGGAGTAAACTGAGCAATGCGGCTGCTCTCCTTAACGAATTTGTTGTCAGGAAGGCTCTTTTTTCGGTAATAAAGGACTCTCCTTGAACCAAGTACTGGAGATGACGCTCGGCTTCATCAAGCTCACCAGGGTCCGCTATGCTGCTGTGTACGGTAAGGTAACTTTCATGAGATGGCAAAAGATGGAGCCCATACAATGATACGAAGTAGTTTTTGATAAGAACTAAACCTATCAAACGGGATTAGATTAATGCTTTGTTCCTTAGCGGGCTTGGTTATGGATGCGGCTAGAGATGAGATGGAGTCATCATCTTGTTCCTTTGTTACAACGCCGAGCTTGATGTTACCAACGTCGTCAGTATTTGGTACGAAAGGGAATTGCTTAGTTCTCAAGAAGTCAAGACCCCTCACCCAGCTACTGGATTGCAAGACTTCAGCGGACATACCACGCGTGCCAGCATCTGCCGGATTATCCCAAGTTGCGACGTGGATCCATTGGTCATTGCTGGTGTTCTCCAGAATTTCACTAACCCGATTTGCAATGAAGATAGGGTGTTAGTTTGTTGAATTTATCCACTGCAAGACGGTGGTACTATCTGTCCACATAAATACTTCCTCCACAGTAACCGTTAATGCTCGATAGATTTTCTCTTTTTAAACGGGCAGCGAGGGAAGCGGTTTGTAATTCCAACTTAGGAACGGTCATTACCTTCATGGGTGCAACACGGGCCTTGCCCAAGACAAACGCCAGCTCTGTTAAACTCTTCCCGGATGTGCAGGTTACCTGAGCCCTAAGAAAGCCTACTGCACTGAATACATCTTGCGAGCTATCACCAAACATGTAGAGTTGAAGATGTTGGAAAGGTCTTGAAAAGTAACCTCTTGGTATAGTGATCTCTGCTTACTGCGGCAGTTCAACAAACTATGCAAGGAATCTGTAATCTGTGTCTTTAGGTAACTCGTCATCCCAACTTTTATCCATTGACACGCCAAATGTCTTTCAAAATTAACCGAGCACCAAAAGTAAACGGTGCGACAAGACCAATTGGGTCGTAGACCTTTGACACAAGACTTAAGACCAAGCGCTGTGTTAAATTTTTTGTTATGGTGCTGTTAGTACCCCTACTCACAACCAGAATATCGTTTTTGTGATCCCAATTAAGCCCAAGCACGTGCATTGATTCCTCCTTGGATGAAACGATGAACGTCGGTTCAGTGGATTGAGCAGACCCATCAATTCAGTCAGCCAGATCTGGTACATTGCTTACAAACTTAGTAATTTTGAACGCACCTAGATGGAGAAGATGTACCAATTCGTTCGACCAAATGAAGGGCCTCACAGGGGATTCCACTGATTCTAAGTAATCGTCCATGTAGAAGTTCTCAAGGACAGCTTTCTCAGCTTCTGGGTACTCCTTAGCATTATCACTTGCGTGCTTTGAAGTGCGTAGTTGGCACAGGTGGGCGAATCATTTGCCCCGAAGATGTGGCATGTATACAGGTGTACCACAACATTTGATGTGGGGTCCTCCCGCCACAAAAAGCGCAATGATGACTGATCACATGGTAACACTCCAAATTGGATGAACATTCCCTCGATGCCTGCGGATGTTGCAAATGAGTGTTGTCTGAACCGTAGAAATACATAAATTAAGTTTTGTAGTAAGTCAGGTCCGGTGAGTAATGACTTATTAAGAGATGCGCCATGGAGTTTAGCTGCTCCGTTTAGAACTCTGTGAACCTTGAGTGGTTTGTTCGGATTAACAATCGGATGGTGTGGTAGGTACCACTTTCGTTCCGAGCGCGACCTTCCACATTATGAGAATCTCTGACCCTTACTACGTAGCCCTTGTCTATGTGCTTTTTGATGGTATTCGAGTACTTTTCCCTTAAAAGCTTGTCTTTCGTTAGCCGCTTTTCCAATGAATTTAAATGAACCAGCGCTGAGAAGTAATTTTTGGGCATTTCGATGTTATCTTCAGCCCCTAGCATTCCGACATCATAACTTTTTCCATTATGCACTGAGGTGTTTTCAAGAACATCATGCACACGTGCATCCGGGGCGGATCATGGATCTACTTGCTGAAGCGCGCTGTACGACTCCATGTCGTACCAAGATTTTACCTGACTAGCGAGTTCAAAATCTTGCTCCATATTTGCTTTAAAACAAGTCGAGACTAAACCTGATGACGACGGTAGAGGGCCGCTTAGAGCCCAACCTATGGGTAAGCGAACAGCGAAGGGCGAGCACTTCTTGTCGGCGAAGTACTGTAAAGGGCGGATTGCATGATACACATCCTGTCCCAGTATCATCTCGATGTTTCCATAGCAGTATGTAACTGGGTCTAAAACTGCTAGGTGTTTTAATGTTGATAACATCGGCGCCTACATTCAAATCTTCCTTTACTTAAGGGCTGATTTTAAATGGTTCAAATGCTTGGTTGTTGCGTGATGTTACAGTTAGTTCAACTAACTTAGTGTCTACAACCTTCTCGGTATTTATAACCTTGACTGTTAGTTTCAATGCTGTACCGCGCAAACAAAGTCTATTTGCAAGATCATTGGACACCCAAGAGTTACTGCTGGCGGTATCGCAAAAAACTAAAGCCGTGGTTTCTTTACCAGAAGAGCTCGTCAACTGTAATTCAGTCACATGAAGGAGGCCTTTCACATTACTCACAGATGACAAAGTAGTGGTCTCACTCGATGATTGGACACTAGAAAGTTTACTTTGATTTGCGCCAGCGTTAGAATTACTATTGTTGGTTGAAGGGGATTTTGATGGATAAAATCTCTCAGCTACATGGAGAAGTGTTTTGTGGCAGCTGTTGCAACCGTCCTGCCTGCATTTCTTATGATTTGGGCATTGCCTGAACATTTGCTTTTCTCTCAAACATGAGAAGCACAGTTTCGCTTCGGCCACCACCTTTGCTCGCTGAGTGGGAGACTTTTCTTTAAATACCCGACACCCCCATATGCGGTGATTACACGGTGCAGCGAGGGCTTGGAGGTGTTGCTGATGTTGAGGCTGGCTTTTGAGTGCCCTTAGTTTGCGTGTTAGCAGCAAATGTTTTCGAGGCTTTTTTGGTCTTTACTACTGAGTTGGTGTTATCCTAAGTTCTTGCCTTTGATGAAGTTTGTTTCAATAAGTCATATGCCTACGCCTTCTCCTTCAACCAATCGTTGATGTCAAGGAGTATTGGCTTAACCCAATGTTTCTTCACTGTGAAGAGTGACCAAGACTCTTTCAGATTGGGCGGCAACTTTTGCACAGCCGTGTTAAGAAGTGAGGCGCTCTTAAGGTCCGAGTCATATGAAAGTGATTTGAAATTGTTGCAGAATAGTTTATGATGTTATCACTATTGTGCATCTTTAGAGGATGAAAAGAGCTGAGTTTGCCTAAGTGTGCACTGGCTACTGCCTGGGTTTGGCAAAATTTACGTTCAATTGTTCTAAGTGCATCCGTATACATTACACCACAGTATGCGAACTCAGCGATGGCGGTTTTAGCTTTTGCAGTTACAAGAGTTTTCAAATATGTTAACTTGACATCATCAGTCAATGACTCTGAGTCTATGGCGCTTTTAAAATGTCCGAACTATTGATGCCACTGCAAGGGATCACCATTGTACTGTGACAACTTCCAATCGGACAATGGATCGTTCTTCTTACAAGTGATTGCATCGGCCAACTGCTTTATCATATCCGCGGAGTCCAAAGAAGGAGCTGAAGGTGTGGGATGCGGTGAGCCACCCCAACACAAAGGTTTCGTAACGGTAGCTCCATACGTTGGCGGAATAATCGGAGTGACAAAGGTAGGGGTGGTACCGGTGGAAGAAATAAATGGATTCGGTTGCATGAAGTCTGATGTTACGTAATTTTGAGCGCCTGCTGCTGCCCGTACATGAGAGGAGCGGAGCGATGTAGTGATATGAGGGTTGATTAACGGGGCCGGTTGTGCGGTGTATAAGTCTGCAGATGTACGTACAAGTGGTACTGCATTAGATGGGACTGCTGCCGGAAAGCGCCAGACATTTGGATCCGGAGGAGCAGGAGGAGCGTGGGTTATAGGGACAAAATTTTGGGGCTGAAAACTCTTTTGTGGGGGTGGTGGATGAATTAATTGAGGTACAAAAACGTTTGCGGAGGAAATGAATGGTGCAGGCGGAGAATGGGGTAACAGATTGACATTATTCGCCACGGGTTTAGTGGCTTGTAGTGGGAGTGCTTGGGGTGGCGAAGGAAGGAGGAAAGCGGAATGCCTGTGGGATTAACGGGAAATGCGGTGGTACGTAGTTTAAAACGGGGGATGGGGGCTGGTACATTTATGTGTGCTTGTGGTGGATTAGGTGCTAATGGAGCATTAACGAGTGCATTTAAAGGTGGTGAACGCGGAGGGCTGACTAAATTCAGCTGTCCCGGCATGCTCGACCTGCGGGGGAATTGATTATCTAACTGTAAACCGTCGAAGTGCGTTATTGCTTCAGACAGTTCTGGACTTTGTTTGGGGCGTTTAGTTGAGTTGGCATACCAAAGTTTATTGGTGGCGATGAGGGCGTAAATTGAGGTTGTTGCTGCTCTTGCATGATGTTGTTTGCATTATGTGCATCATTGGTTACATTGGTTCTACTACTTGGTTCTTGCAGCTCATGGAGAGGGAGGTTTATGTTAGCCTCAATTTGACCGTTTTAATTGAGATTAGAGTGTGAGTTTGGAAGTTGAGTTGAAGACGGACGTGACACAATTGCTTGGTTGGATTGGGCTATGGAACCAGAAAAGTGCAAACTCGGTTCATTTGCAACATCTGCCATGTTCCCGGCCGGTGATGAATTTACCCAATCTTGAACAATTTTCTTGCTCTTGACTGAAATTCTTTCTGTAAAGAGCTCGCTCATTTTGCCAGTACCAGGCCCGTCGAGAGATGCTTTTGTCATCAATTCAATTTCCTCAAGGGCTGCAGCAGCTACTTGCTTGCAATGATCCTCCTCAAGTTGCTCACTTTCCAATTCTCTCAATTTCGTTTGTTTTTCAGTTTCAAGACGCTCTCTAGCAATGCGCAGCTTTGCCTCATTTTGTTTCTCAAGTTCCTCCCTTTTAAGTCTCGATAGTTCTAAGTCTCGTTGACGCTGGCTTGATCTTTTTGAGGAACTCATTTGTGAACTTGATCTTGAATGGTGAGAGGTACACTGCTCTGCTGTCTCTTTGTCATGGACCGAATTGATATACCCTCGAGCAGCAGCAATGAACTCGTCAGTTTTCTTTGTTACACTCTCTAACCATTTCTCAAGATTCTTACAGGCAGCGTCTGGGTCTTCAGTTTTTTGTGCCAGATCAAAGAGCTCTTCATTCTTATCAACTACTCTAGTAAAAGCATCTTTGCACTTCACAATCAGACGTTCGATCTTAACTTTCCTGTCTTGCTTATCAACAGCATTGTTAATTTCAACATAGATGGTATTAAGTTCAGCCTCTACTTTTGCCCTCGCACTATAAAATTTGTTGAATTTGTCCTGCAATGTTGTCATAATCTTATCAAAACAGGAACCATAACTTTAATTTGATACTATTACAAAAGTAACGCTTACAAGCAAAAACACAACACAAAAGGGATAAACCGAACCCTAGTGTGACGGTTTGCCTAGCGGACCGCCAAAGAGCAAAGTTGTTCGTCGAGTACAGTAGTACCCGGCAAAAAAAAGAAAGAACGGTGAGCGCAGAAATTGCGACACGGGACAGAACGGTAGACGGGAGGGATGGGAAGAAACGCCGAACGAGTAACGCACGACGCAACGGAAAACAGGACGGAAATACGAGAGCGTCGGGCGGACAGCGCGCGAGGAAGCGGGAAAATGGCACGGGCGGGGCGGAAACGTCGGGCAGACGATGCGCCACAAAAAGGGAAAACGGTACGGACGCGAAGGAAACGTCGGGCGGACGGCGCGCGACGAAACGGGAAAACGGTACAGACGGGACGGAAACGTCGAGCGTGTAGCGCGCGACGGGACGGAAATGCGGGATAGCACAGGAAGGAGACGTTAAGCCCCGAGCGGGGAGGCGGGAAGAACAATGCTAGCGGATCACTGCAACAAACTCAACCAAACAATCTAGCCGTAACTCCAGAACAAACAGCAGAGAAGCTACTGTCGGGTAAACTAGCACAAGTCAATATGGGGCTTTATATACGAACATCAAATCAATTTACAGCAACGAAGTAGTATAAAGAAAAGTCGAAAAAGTCAGAAAATTTGATAGCCGTAAAACCAAAACAAATTTACGTCACACCCTAGCAAATCACTATACCAAGACAACAAAAGTGCATACTACCAAATTTAATCAAATTTAATCAAGCTACAACAAATTGCTAGCAGAAGGCGTGGTGAAAGCCACGAAACAAACCAGCCGTAATTCCAGAATTAACTTAAGTCACACCCTAGCAAGGAACGAGACTAAACAACCAACGAGAAAATTAGCAGTAAAAAATATACTACAGCAAAAATTCAATATACTACATCATACAACAGATAAACGGGGAATAGAATGAAACACAGCGAAACCGAAACAAAAAGACGGAAACGGAAAAACGAAACCAGATAACCTGCGGAAAACGGACGGTAGTGAATAATTCAAAATTGGGGAGAGCGAACCGTTTAGTAAAGCGCTATTGAAGAGAACCAACCACAAGCTAACCTGTAACTCGTGAATAAACTAACTCACACCGCCAGTCAGCGAGTAGACTCCCACAACAACGCAAGACTAAAAAAGCATTCAGACGATCAAAGGCTTGAGTGAGTTCGCCTCCTCAAACGCATGACGCGTGCGAAGCGTTTTACAAGGGCGCTTAGAATGTTTTTTCGGTCAGGAGCGTGTTATCAATTACCAGAGGTTATTCTTATGTGCTAACACTATAGTGAATGTTTTCAGTTCAAGCGCAGGCCTTTGGTGTAATGCTCTGTACTCTTTAAGTAAATTAGGGTCTTTCTGTTTACGTTTAGACAATATGCCTTTCACTATATGGATGGTAAATAGAGTACTACGCTAGAGCTGATCGTAAATCTCAGGAGTTCCCTCTCTGTGGCAATACACTATAGCTTTTATGCGCTCCTGATTCTTTTCAAGCACTGCAATAAGCTGAATGTGTTAAAGGTTTTTGTTACTGCGATGACGGGACAGTGAATTGTTCACCACGTCATGCCATATAATTAGCCCCTTTTTATCACGGAGGAAATTACTCAATTGGAACTGAGCAGTTCTTCGCACCTTCACCGCGTTAGGATTGAAATTCAGACCCGGTGATGCATAAATTCTTTTTTCTATAATGGTCTTGTAACGCTTGAGGCAACGTTTTTATGGCGTGATATAGTGAACTTGCAGCTAATATGAAAAAAAATGTCTTTACAACATAACTGATTTGAGCTTTACTCAAACTCCGAACCTTGACGATAAATGCACAAATATCACGATTTTCCAAGAATGAGCTCTTATTTGAGAAAAAAATTAGTTGCCTGATTTTTTGTGAAGTTTGAAAAACTTGACCAAGTTTGTATTTTTTCTTACAAAGTTTTAAGCTTTCTAACTACTATATTAATCGTGTTAGATTTATGTTAGATATTGGTCGGATTGATTTTTTAAATTTTGGTCTGTTTTTTCAAACTTTTTTTGCTTTGCGCAATTTAAGAAATTTATAGCCTTCTGAAACCAAATTCTTAAGATAAAACGCAATAAAAAATTATCGCTTTTTTGCCGAAAATTTTCAAAATTGATGTTTTTAAACTAAAAATTATAAGGTATAGGTTATCGGTGACCAGGGGAATTGAAATCACCAACCTAGAGGGAATGAAACCAAAAAATTGAGGGAGGTTACAAGATTTACCGGTTTCTATAATATCAACTTACTGCTTCAAATTATCAAAAATCACGTTCAAGTTGTTCGGATAGGTCTTACAGTTTTTTTGTTGATTTATCTCTTATTGTTGCTCAGTTTTATACCATTAAAGAGCCAATCACAGTGTATTCGTGGCCCCGTTCAATGATGCTCTTGAGTGCCTGTACTAATGAATGCAGTTGGCAGTACTGTGGTGAGGAGCATAAACCATGACCTTCTTCTAATGTGCAGACAGTACTCCTATTCGGTGTAGTTGCCCAACGGCTCCCAGCCCTCGTGGTACTGTACTTGGTACGAGATCAACTCCCACTCACTGTTCGTCATGTAGCTAAATGTTCCCGCAGCAAAATTCCCGGCTTTCACATTTACTTCGAATGGCTTGTAAGTCGAGGAGCCAATGTTGATTGTATAGTTATGGGCATCAAATGGGAAAGTGCATATTCCCATAACTGCTACCCTTCTCAATCTAACTCCAACATATATAAACAAACGTTTATAACATCCGTTCACAAATAACGGTTAATATCAGTAACTAATACTGCTAAAACATTTCTCAAGCCGGGAGCCGCATCAAATTTTAGGTGTATAACACTCTATCGAACTTTCAATTCATCGAGTCGATCAACTGTTTTTTCAACGGATCAAGGCAAAAAAGCACATCGTAATGGCCCGGCATATCCATCTGTATTTGTTAGCAGGTATTTTGTGTGAGTCGAATTAAGGCTCAGATCGGTCACCGATACGTCTTCGAAACATAAAAGTATTAAGCCTGAAAATAGCGTAATCGATTTAGTTTATTAGTAGGCTCAACGAAAATTATGTTAAACAAACTTTTTCCGAGCTTTCTACGTGATATAGAACGCATTTTGCGTGCATTCTAATGTTTTTGTAAGGCTTACATGGTTAAGAAGTGACGTAATAAATTTTCTCGCTGGATAGGTTGTTCGTTGCTTATTTACTCGGCATCAACCGCTTTCATACCATTTTTACTTCGAAACACGCTCTATATGCAAGCAAAGACATAAATTTCCTTCATCCAAGTAATCATTTTTTGCTCCTGCATAGAATATCTGGATTTCATGATTCGGCTAAACACAATTTAACTTAAGTATAAATTTCTGTATACTAATTCTTTTAGGTTTTAGGCGCCTAACTGTTTTTGGGTTCTTATCAAACTAATTGCACGGCTTGCCCAATCGTGCTTTGTCTAAGAGGTCCCAGTTACAGAGGGGCCAGAAGACTCAATACGCTAATTGGGTGAAGCCCCAAATGCCCGGGTGCGTGGCGTGGAACACTTCTATTATTGCATCTTTCAATGAGTTGGTTGTGGCGACTTCATTGTCCACAAAAACTTACCCGTTGCTTGTACTGAGAGGTTTCCAATGTGAGTGAGTTTGGCGGATCATCTGCTTGCTCACGTTCTCAACATTGACTTGTATGCACTGTCGCACTTCCCTTAACGATGCATCACAATTAGTGAGGGATGATACAGGTGTGGAGTCGCAAAAGCTTCTAGTTAAACTGTTTGTAAGTAAATTTGAATGTGTTCCTTTATCGGGGGAAGTCAGTTGAGATAAATGTCAATTGAGTGCGTGTCTAATATCTATAGACTAGTGGTTTTAAGGAAGTTATTTGAAACTTAGATTGTTTACACTAGATATCTTTTCGTCGAATGATTGATTAAATTCTGAAGAAACTGGAATATCGTATATACTTGAATTCTTCGACAATGTTGGATTCGGAGAAATCAAATTGTCTGATTTCTACAATGCTGAGTGGTGTCAAATTAAAAATTGGCAAATGTGCTTTGTTAATGGCATCGCTTGTGTTTACACTGCTTTGATTTAAGACAGTTTTAATTTTTGAGTTTTCTTTACCACTAAGTAAATCAAATTCGTGATTATTTCTATAGCTTTCAATTTATTTAGCCGGCTCTGATGAAACTCGGACCTCTTTTCGCTTACTATGGAAATTAGTGGTTTGCAATCAATTGATACAGTAGAAGCTGTTTCAAAGGAATAGGGTTTGAAATATTTGAAACAACAAACTTCACGTAATAGTTCATGTTCGTTGATGTTATTTTTACCTTCAGCGTCATTCAAAAAATGAGATGCATGAGCAACCTGATACAACCATGTTGCTTTTCGTATTTTAGACTGGCCTCTAAGCCTTGCAAGAAAGCGTCAAAATTAACTCCGGTTTTATGGCTTTGATCCAATTGTTTTGCTTCGACAATTTTGGAAACTGCCTTCGTTAGGTTCCAATGCGTTCAAATAGGTTTGCGTCCAATTTTATTTGTATTTGTACAATTCCAAATGAATAACGTACCTTTGTCAATTTTGGTACATATTTAGATACATGGTGGACGCTTCCGAGTAACGATTTAAATTTCTTGTCAGTTTTAGGACAACCTAATTTTTTGATTGCAGATGTTTTGTTTATTCTCGGACGAAAAACTGCCTGAAAAGCTGTGCAAGTGAGCCATATAAATTGGGGTTAAGTGAAGTGGAAGTTGGATAATTTATGGCAAAATTCTTTCTATCTAGTTTTTCAACGTGCTGCATTTGAAGTAATTGCGTGCTTGTAGGTAGACACGACTATCAAATCCTCGAGAAAACACCACTTGTTTTTATGTCTACTAGTGTCCAAAATATTGCCCTTGGGATTCCTGCTTTCATATCAGCCAGACCGTAAAAACTCGTTAAGAATAATCTGTTTGATCCAGTTGTATTACAAATTAATATGTTGAAGTAACTGTTCCTTAAAGTTTCCGGATGTAACGGAATTTGACTGTATGCATATTTCAAATCTTTTTGAAATATGCATATAGTCATGCTGGTCCGGATACCTAAGTCATGCTGGTCCGGATACCTAAGTCATGCTGGTCCGGATACCTAAGTCATGCTGGTCCGGATACCTAAGTCATGCTGGTCCGGATACCTAAGTCATGCTGGTCCGGATACCTAAGTCATGCTGGTCCGGATACCTAAGTCATGCTGGTCCGGATACCTAAGTCATGCTGGTCCGGATACCTAAGTCATGCTGGTCCGGATACCTAAGTCATGCTGGTCCGGATACCTAAGTCATGCTGGTCCGGATACCTAAGTCATGCTGGTCCGGATACCTAAGTCATGCTGGTCCGGATACCTAAGTCATGCTGGTCCGGATACCTAAGTCATGCTGGTCCGGATACCTAAGTCATGCTGGTCCGGATACCTAAGTCATGCTGGTCCGGATACCTAAGTCATGCTGGTCCGGATACCTAAGTCATGCTGGTCCGGATACCTAAGTCATGCTGGTCCGGATACCTAAGTCATGCTGGTCCGGATACCTAAGTCATGCTGGTCCGGATACCTAAGTCATGCTGGTCCGGATACCTAAGTAACTAATACTTCTTGAGAAGAAACTTAAGCATTTTATGTTTGGAATCTGATACTTTATGACAACTTTGTTCATTAATATTGTGTCTAGTGCTAGTGTAGGGTCATTATCTCTCTTTACGGTGATGACTATTGGAGAGATAGAGTACTGTTAACTACAATAATTTGTTCAATGTGTCTCTCTGATCTTAAATTTTAGTTCTTTTTCAACGTCATCTTTTATATGAAATGGGACTCGGGAGCCTCTCTGATGCGTCGCTGTAAATTGCTTCATAAAATTTGATCTTACATTTGATGAATAAATTCACCTATCCTACTTATGAAACCGGAAAAATTGTCAAGTGATTGTCACTTTGTTCTTATCTCGGTCATTTGTCGTCTATAGAAATATGCTAAGATTTATTCAATTTTGAGGGTTATCAATCTAATGAACTGGAAGTAATCGGAGGCTTATAAATAGGTCTCCACCTATAAGTGCACGGTAGGGTTTGGGACCACTATAAGAACGGCACGTCCCCCATTCCAGCCGTTTGACGAACGATCACAGTCTAAACTATCATAACTTTTATGGGCGTATTGTAGAAAGTTTTCAGTTGGTCCTCTTTCGTTCGTTTGTTGCACCGACATGAGTTGCCATGACGTTCTATTTAACGGACAATTTGTTTCGTCGCTGAACTAATTATACTCCAGTCGTCGAATTTTACCCTGCATTCTCTTTTAACGAATTATTAGGTCAAGTAATTCCGTTCTGTTCTTGTCCGTTGTGGTACTGTCCGTGTCTGTTTCTTGCATTTCTTCCGAAATCATATTTACAGAGTAACTATATTCCGGGCTACTATATGATGAGTAGACATCAATATTATTATGTATTAAGTTAACTTCTTTTTTTCATCCCTACTGTTTTGGATACATATTCTAGTTTAATATGTTTGATTTGGTTATCCGCTTGTTAATTGGTATCGTCTTGCAAATTCTGGCAAAAAAATGTGACCACCATAATTCTACATATATGGCAATTTGTTCAAATCGTCTTGCAATGCCACAAAATGGTTCAATCGACGCATACAAATACGTTAATTATGATAAGTTTCTGTTGAGTCTTGATTGCTTCAGACAAAGTGAACTTATCCATGGGATATCCAAAAGTCATTCAACTTGTTATGGGAACTTGTTACGCTCAGACTACTAACAAAAGTTATTTGTTTTAACAAGTATACACCTATTCACAATTTTTCAACAGGACAAGGATCTTGTCCATTACTGGAGGCATAAATAATGTGTTTAAACCAGTTACAATTTATCAATCGATGAATTGAGTTTGGGAACAGATATCCAGTCTATGCACACGCGTTTCATTTTTGAATTTTCCAGATTGACCATTTTGAAGATTTTCCATTTTCAAACGAGTCGTTTCAAGATACCAATCATTTCACCCAAATAGAACGAGGCTGACAAGTCTGAGCGATTTGGGCGGTGAAATTGCTGCAACAACTTTAGAGCTGTACTTAAGTTACAAATTTCAATCAAAATTCAGTCAGTCAGTCAATTTTTCAAATCGTGGACTGGAATTGCTTCATAGCCCTAATGTACTATGATCATCTGTATCTTAGAATTTTTCATGTGTTGGGGGGGGGCACAAACTGAAAAGATCCCCGAAAAGAGTTGGGGCTGACAATCCCCACAGCTTGCTTTCCACAAGTTGGTTTCTGAGACCAAAACAGTCAGTTTTACAAATCTGAATTAGGTTGTTTGATAGGTGGGTTTGTTTCATTAAAAACGGTTACAAAGTAGCAAGTATCTTCGAAGGAATAGATGCACGTAAGCGCCTATAATGAAATACTGATAGCAGTTCTGGAAATACAGTGAGCTTGAGGGTGTGCGAGTAAGAGAAGATGTTTGAGGTCATAACAGAAATAAACATACACGGAACAACCCCCCCCCCCCCCCCCCACCCTCACCCCCACCCCCTTAATCTTATAATGTTAATTATAAACTGTAATACTGCTTCTCTTATTAGTGAAATTAGGAATTCTAACCGAAGGGCGTTTAGCAGAATGAGAAAAATGAGAATTCTTGAATTTCTCCGGTTAACCACGGATAGACCTTAACGCTATTTTTAAAAACTGCTTTAAAAATTGCGTTTGAAACAACACATTCAAAATTGACCATGCAATGAGAGATCGAGAATAGTTCGGCTTCATTTCTCATTCTGCAAGTCGCGCATTCGGCTAGATCGAGGTCATCCCTTAAATTATTAGGCTATACAAACCATTTTTAGTGCGAAAAACAACAGTTTGTTCATACGGGCTAATGAACAAACGTGCAAAAAGTTCAGCAGACGGTGGAAAGGGAAGGGGAAGCTGTTCCGTTTTACGATAGTTTACAGAAGAGGGAAATTAAAGTAAGCAGAGCAAGAGAAACTCAAAAAAATATATCATCTAATTAATAAATATCTTTAATGAACAAATTTATGTCTTTTATCATCGATTTAACCAATTGTGGATAGTTAAAGAAGGAGCACAAATTATCGGTGTAACTTTTTTGTTCACATTTGGCCAGGACAAGTTTTCGATTCTTTGGCGGAACGATAAAAGACAGTTAAAGTATATAAACCTAAAATTAAGGATTGCAGATTTATTAATTGTCCGAATTGATCACTTCAAATCCGACAAAGTTCTTCGATTAACTATCCTTAAAATTCAAATCACTTCCAGAAAATTCAGCTCGCTACTTTTCGCGAGTACTTAATTAGCGATCTTTTATGAGAATTGCAAGTTTTTTGCGATTAAAAACTAGTAAATTAACTATAACCAAAACTAGATTAACTATAACGAGGTTAGCTTAACTTTAAAAGCAATTACAAAAATTATAACTATAACTAGATTACAATTTAACTGAAAGTTAAGAAGAGCTTTGTCGGATGTTTAACTATTCCAAGTAGATTAACTTAAGACTGAAGAGTTTTGAATGGTCGTTCTCAATTTAGTTTTGGGTTCATTTTGGGAGCGTATATGAGTTGATTTGAAAGAGGATAGGAGGGGGTGGGTCCAGGGTCATGTTGCGGAGGCGGAGGCTATGGAGCACGTCCACGAGAGATGTCTGGCTGAGTGGAATATGATGGATATCAGCAGCAGAACGGAAGTCAACTCCACCCTCTGACTCCGACCACAGTGCTTTGAATCCTCCTGATAAAATAACAAATTGATTAACTGAATTCAATAACAAATTAAACAACAAATAACTGTTTAAATAACAAATTCATGAGGTGAACTAATTGCATGATTTGATTCCATGGTTGAAATAAAAAAAAGGAACACTGTATTTCTCCTCATATCTGTAAATGTTTCAGTCATAGTAAAATTTACAGAGATAGGCAGTGTAGAAACGTAATAATTATAAACAGAGAAAACTAATAATAATAACTAAACTATAGTAATGAATGCTTGCATGACCTGCTGATATTTTTTTTCTGTTTCAAGTATGTATAAAACATATGTTTTGGTTGAAATTTTAATTGAATTGCCTAAAACAAAACAAAGAGAAAAATAATGAGATGGTTCTAAACTTGAGCCCAAAAATTCAAAGATTTTTCAATTTCAAAATTTTTTGTTATAATTCATTGACGTTTGACGTCTCATCGAACAAGAATATCTCATCTAATGTCCTATAAATACATAAAAATAGCTTTCAAATAAACCTTTTTTTAAAGTCTTTTTCTGAATACAAGCAACAAAACAGAAAATGTGTTATAATTGCTCAACAGTTGACATCATAACCACAAGCGTTGAAAAATTATTACAGTTTACTGATAATTAAACATACCAAAATTAATGATAATTAAACTAAATGCAAATTAATTGAAGTGAAATGAAAATGCCGGAATAACAAAAAATTTGCTCAAAAACTGGTGGAATTATTTTCACTTCGTGCCTTTTTTAAACTTAATGAGTCTATTTCATTTATTATAGACTTGTGGCCAGTATGGAGTAATCTTTACTCTAGAAATCTTTAGGCTAAGAAATTTTGGCTCACGTATTTCAGTTATGACGTATCAAAGAAACTGATAAAACAGAATCGGCAAAATCGACTTGTAGGCAACTTGCTAGCAGGTGGCGAAAAAGGGCGTTTCACAGCTATCCTTCTTCCTCCGTTGCCAATGCAATTTCAAGATAGCTATATAGAGAAGAAAAGAAACCAACATCTTGAAATTTGATTTTCAATGCTAGAAATATGATTTTGTTACTTATTAATATTAACTACCCCTCGTTCAGGCAACCTACGGATGTTACACTTTCAAACGTCAAAGATTCTTTTTCACGTTCTCTACTTGTATCATCGGAACAGAGGAAACCGGAAATTTTAGTGGCAACAGACGTCACAAAATAAAATTTTTTTGATTGGGTTTCAGACGTCAACCCAAAGACAGGGTCCGGATTTTCTGTTTGCTGCAGATATCATCAGCACAAGCCCGCATGAGGTCAAAAAGTTTACCTGTGATGTCCTACTCCACGGTTAGATTAATCCGAAAATCTCATTTTTTGACAAAAAGCCATCAAAAAATGTTTTTTAATATTTTTTTTGCTTAATTTCCCTTCCTTAGCTCCACTAATGATGAACTTTGACTAAATATAGCATTTCAAAAGCCATTCATGGTAATTTGATTACTTTGAAAGATAAGCAAGAAAAACTCAACAGCCAGAAACTTTTCTTCAAAGCAGACAAATCACGAAACCTATTTCAATTTCCTGACTAAATATCCAGTTGAAATACGCAGTAACATTCTAAATAAGCCTTTTGAAATAGTTGTTCGTTAGCGAAAAAAGTTATTCAGTATAATATAGTGGAATTTCTTTAAAAAATGCCAGAAAAACGTTTTATAATCGACAAATAAAAAAGAGCAATTTCTGACTGCATATTCTGTTCAACAACAAATTTTTCTAATCTAGACATTTGAGTCAGTTGTGCAATAGGTACGAAATCCATTATAGGCGATATATCACATTGTGATCTCATTAACAAGAAAATTCAGAAAATTTTTTATTGAATTGAGAAGAACCGAAAAGCCATTTTGAATTTCTGGCTGCCTATCCTGTAGAAAAACATCATCAACTGCTTAAGTATCTTTTTGAGTTAATTGTACAAAAACTAGGAGGCCAATTTAGTTGATATATGTTATTGTGACTAAACCAACGATCAAGGTTTTTCTCTTAAAACCCTCATTGCGGTCAGTTGGTAATATTTAACAATAGAAACAAAACTTTCTTGTTCGTGTCTTAGTTTAAAGAAGAAAGCACAAACATAAGAGTGCAGCCATTGTCTCGAAAAATTATCTGCAAAAAGGAAGAGAAAAATCAACTAAATAGCAATTATTGCGTCCTGTTAGAACAGAAAACACGGCCTCCAGTAGAAGACACCACTGTCCTCAGTAATCCCCCACCAACTCCACCGAGGGCAGTCAAGCCATCAGTCTTCTTGAATAGCCAGCCAGCTCAAAAGCGTCCTTTTAGCCATTTTATAACCCATGCGCCCAGTTTCTCGCAGCAGAACAGAATTGAGTTCGTTGGCTTCAACTCAAAAAGTCATGCAATGCAGAATCGTCCAATCGCACCAATCTCCGTAGGGAGACACATAGCCAATCATCAACAAAAAAAGCCCATTACGCCAAATTTCAAAATATCAGACTTTGGTAATAATTTGAACGAAGAACAATCTTTACCATCAGTAAAAAGCTTAGAAATGGGCGATACAGAATCCAAAAGATTTAGAAATGGGCGTTGCTCAACCCAAACGGCATCAGTTTTGATTGCTCAAGTTTCTGTTTGACTCTTGAATGTTTGACACTTTTTTTTAAAAAAAATGAATTGTGCCGTGCTTAGCACTTCAAAAAGATTTTTGAAACCCGTTAATTGGCAAAATAATTGTTGACTCAGTTTTTGATCAACTCTCACCGCAAAGTTCAACTCTCACCGCAAAGATCTCAAATGATCAACTCTCACCACAAAGATCTCAAAATAGTTTTTACAACATATCAGTTCTTTGAACATCAGTCCAATTGACCCTGGGAAGAACAAAGCCCTCACAAATATTGTTCTAAATCCGGATTGAATAACTCCACAGCGTGCTGGCCATCATTTATTTGTTTTAGAGCAGCAAGCAAGTTTCAAGTCGCTTATGCAGAGCAAATTACAGCTCATAGAAACACAGACTGCACCCAAAAAAAGTGAAAAACCATTCTGTAACTTCAATCCCGTTTCGTAAATCTCTTCAATGGCTGCTGTTGTTAAAACACTAAAAATGACAATTTGTGATATTCCTTGCGTATCAGTAACATGAAAGCTGAATTCGCTCTTAATCAGAGTGTCACCCAGACATTTCAGTGTGAGCTGAAGCAAAGAAGCCAGTACGTGCAAACTCATGCAGTCCTGAAAAATATGACACAACTGCCAATGAGTTAAAAAACCATGCAGGGACAGTTCAGTGGTTGTGAATACTTTCATCAATTAATTAGAGAACTTGAAAAATCATTATTCTTACAATATGCCAACCTTAAAATTTTTTCATTCCCGAGGAGACTGATTCAGATTTTTCAAAGTTTTTGTGGGATCTTCAATTGTGTACTTTATTGAAGAAAGCAGACGACAAATTTTATCCATAATTCTTTTCTTAAATTGACTGAATGAATTCGAAAAAATAATACCAAATCAATATTCCTAGTTGGCTTTGAAAAATAGCTTGATATTCCAGCCAGAGTTTATAACAAAGTAAAGCAGGACAATAGAACCAACAATTCCAATTAAAACCTAAACAATCTTAATTCTGCTGTGATAACACAATAACGGGATCAATAGCATCCAAAATGTGCAATTTTTAAAATAATCTAAAATGATTATTTTGAATAGGTAAAAAATAAATTACAGCGGCTCGATCAAAGTGCAAGTTTCCAAGCGAGCACAAAAAATTTGGTCAATGTCACAGACCGGTTTTTATTGTAAACTTTCAACTTTTCGCTGAAGATCAATTTCAAAATATCCATAAGACAGCTCGTGTACAAATTCTTTAGACAATCACCAATGTAGAGACCCTTGTCCTTGAAGCGTTGTCATGAATGTAATGGTTCTCACCGCACATCTTTGCACCACCTAGCAAAACAATTCAACATAACACATGCTGGATGTACCAGCAGCAGCATTCACAACAAAAAAGACCCTCCAGTCAATGAAAAAAAATCTCAAAATAGTTTTCTGCAAGATATCATTTATTTGAACGTCAGTCCAATTGACCATCGGAAGAACGAAACCTTCAAAAACATTTTTCCAAAAGCAGATTTTGCGACAAAGCATTCTGTTACGTCAATCCTTTTTCGTAAATCTCTTCAATGGCTGCTGTTGAAACACTAAAAACGACAATTTGTGGTATCCCTTGCGTATCAGTTACTTGTAATCTGAGTCCGCTCTTAATCAGAGTGTCACCAACTAAAAAACATCTACAATGCCATTTTCCCTCCAACCCCATCATTGTTCTAACAACATCACGCCGACTCCAATAGTAACACAGCATCAGGCTCTAATCTTGCTAGTGCTGGACAATTTGCCCGTCAATGTCCAAAACAAAATTGCAGCCAAAATCCTTTCAAACAATGTGTTCGATCAAGTTGCAGCCCCTAAACTTCAATATCTTATTGGTAATTCCATGCATTATCAAAAAGGTATCCAGCACTTTTTCATATTGTTCATAATAACGTTTCAATAATTGTCACAAAGAATAGTTTAATTAGAGAGTTTAGTGTCAGTTGAAGAAATAAGCTGGTACACGCTTACACATGTAGTCCTGAAAACTATAACAAAACCGTCAATGAGAAAATGAGCCGTTTTAGTGACATTCCAGTGGCTGTGACCACTTTCATCAACCAATTAGAGACCTTGAAAAATCGTTATTCTTACAATAAGCTACCCTTTATTTTTTTTTCGATTACTCAGTAGACTGATTCAGATTTTTCTAAATTGTCGTGAGGATACTCAATTGTCTTTTTTATTGAAGAAAGCAATGAAAAAGTTACCCAAAACTATCTTCTTAAATCGACTGAATACAACTCGAAAAAGAAAACTAAATTAAGCTCTCTAGTTCCATTTTAAAAGCGGCCTGATATTCAAGTCAGTAATTTATGCACTAGCAAAACAATTCAGCACTAGCAAAACTAGCAAAACAATTCAACATAACACATGCTGGATGTACCAGCAGCAGCATTCACAACAAAAAAGACCCTCCAGTCACTGAAAAAAAAATCTCAAAATAGTTTTCTGCAAGATATCATTTATTTGAACGTCAGTCCAATTGACCATCGGAAGAACGAAGCCTTCAAAAACATTTTTCCAAAAGCAGATTTTGCGACAAAGCATTCTGTTACGTCAATCCTTTTTCGTAGTTCTCTTCAATGGCTGCTGTTAAAACACTAAAAACGACAATTTGTGGTATCCCTTGCGTATCAGTTACTTGTAATCTGAGTCCGCTCTTAATCAGAGTGTCACCAACTAAAAAACATCTACAATGCCATTTTCCCTCCAACCCCATCATTTTTCTAACAACCTCACGCCGACTCCAATAGTAACACAGCATCAGGCTCCAATCTTGCTAGTGCTGGACAATTTGCCCGTCAATGTCCAAAACAAAATTGCAGCCAAAATCCTTTCAAACAATGTGTTCGATCAAGTTGCAGCCCCTAAACTTCAATATCTTATTGGTAATTCCATGCATTATCAAAAAGGTATCCAGCACTTTTTCATATTGTTCATAATAACGTTTCAATAATTGTCACCAAGAATAGTTTAATTAGAGAGTTTAGTGTCAGTTGAAGAAATAAGCTGGTACACGCTTACACATGTAGTCCTGAAAACTATAACAAAACCGTCAATGAGAAAATGAGCCGTTTTAGTGACATTCCAGTGGCTGTGACCACTCTCATCAACCAATTAGAGACCTTGAAAAATCGTTATTCATACAATAAGCTACCCTTTATTTTTTTTCGATTCCTCATTAGACTGATTCAGATTTTTCTAAATTGTCGTGAGGATACTCAATTGTCTTTTTTATTGAAGAAAGCAATGAAAAAGTTACCCAAAACTATCTTCTTAAATCGACTGAATACAACTCGAAAAAGAAAACTAAATTAAGCTCTCTAGTTCCATTTTAAAAGCGGCCTGATATTCAAGTCAGTAATTTATGACAAAAAAAGCAGGACAATAGAACCAAGAATTTCAATTAAAAAATAAACAATTATTATTCTGCTGTTAAAACACTAAAATCGACAATTGTGATATCCTTTGCGTATCAGTAACATGGAGGCTGACTCCGCTCTTAATCAGAGTGTCAACAATGAGAAACATCACAAAGGCCAGTTACCCTCCCTTCCAATCATTATTCGAATAACATCACGCCGACTTCAATTACAATACAGCATCAGGCTCCATTCTTGGCTAATGTTGGAAAATTTGCCCGTTAATGTCCAAAATCACATTGCAGCCAAAATCATTCGAAACAAGTTCGATCAAGTTGCAACCCTTAAACTGCAAAGTATTTAATGTAAACCCATGCATTAGCACGAAAGGATCCATTACTTTTTCCATGGTTTACAATGACCTATCAACAACTGTCAAAAAAAACAATTTCCCTAGACACTTCATTGTCAGGTGAAACAAAGAAGCTGATATACGCTTACTCATGTATTCCTGAAAATTATAACTAAACCGTCAATTAGATAATGAGCCGTTTTGGGGACTCTTCAATGTTTGCGAACAGTTTCATCATCCAAAAATAGAACTTGAAAAATCATTATTCTGACAATAAGCAATCCTTTAATTTGTTTCATTCCCGAAAAAACGGATTCAAATTTTTCTAATTTTTCGTGAGGCTCTTCAATTGTCTACTTTATTGAAGAAAGCAGAAAGCAAAATACCCATCACTTTCTTTTTAAATCGACTGAATAAAACTTGAAAAAGAATACTATATCAACTTCCCTTATTCCGTTTGAAAAACGGCTTCATATTCAAGCAATTAATTACAGCAGCTCGATCAAAGCGCAACAATTTGCAAACCAGCACGCAAATTTTAGTCAATGTCACAGACCACATTTCATTAAAGCCGTCCAATTTTTTGCTGAAGAACAATTTCAAAATATCCCCAAAAACAAGTTGAGTATAAACTGTTCAGAAAATCACCATTTTAGAGATTCTTGTACCTCCATGTAGCGATGTCATGATTGTATTAGTTCTCACCGCACAACGTTGCAAGACCAGCAAAACATCTCAGAACGCATGATGCATGCACCACCAGCAACGTCCAACAACAAAACAGGCCATCCAGTTAGTGAAAAAAAATCTCAATTTTTTTTGCAACATATAATTTCTTTGAACGTCAGTCCTATTGACAATGGGATGAACAAAACCCTCACAAACATCTTTCCATTTTTGGATTTAGCAACTCTACAGCCTGCTTGCTATCATTCAGCTGTTCCAGAGCAGCAAGCAATTTTCAAGCAAACTATGCAAAGCGAAATACAGCTCTTAAAAACGCACAATGCAATCGCTCAAAAAGTGGCAAACCTTTCTGCAACTTCAATCCCGTTTTAAAAATCTCTTCAGTGGCTGCTGCTAAAACACTAAAAACGACAATTTGTGATATCCCTTAAGAAGTATCAGTAATATGGAGGCTGAATCCGCTCTTGATCAGAGTGTCACCAATGAGAAAAATCAAAAATGCCGATTTTACCCCCCACCCAATCATTATTCTATCAAGATCACGCCGACTTCAATTGCAATACAGTATCAGGCTCCAGTCTTGTCTAGTGCTGGACAATTCGCCCGTAAATGTCCAAAACCAGATTGCAAATGCCAAAAACAATTCAACAGAACGCATGCTGCATGTACCAACAGCAACGTTCAACAACAAAATTGGCCCTCCAGTCACTGAAAAAATCTAAAAATAATTTTTTGAAACAGATATCTATTTGAACGTCAGTCCAATTGACAATGGGAAGAACAAAACCCTCACAAACGTCTTTCCAATTTTTGATTTCGCAACTCCACAGCCTGCTGGCTACCATTCGGTTATTCCAGAGCAGCAAGCCATTTTCAAGCCCCGTATGCGGAGCGAAATACAGCTCATAAAAACTCAGAAAGCATTTGCTCAAAAAGTGACAAACCATTCTGTTATTTCAATCCCGTTTTAAAAATCTCTTTAGGGGTTGCTGTTAAGAAACTAAAAACAACAGTTTTTCATATCTTTTGCGTATCAGTAACATTGAGGCTAAATCCGCTCTTAATGAGTGGATCACCAACGAGAAACATCAATGCGATTTTGCTTCCCACCCAATCATTTTTCTATCAACATCACGCCGAATTCAATTTCAATACTTCATCAGACTCCAGTCGTGAGTAGTGCTGGACAATTTGCGCGCCAATGTCCAAGACCAAATTGCAGCCAAAATCCTTCGAACAAAGTGTTCGACCAAGTTGCAGCTCCTAAACTTCAACATTTTACTGGTAACCTCATGCATTATCACGAAGAGATCCATAATTTTTTCCTATGGTTCACAATTAGGTTTCAATAACTGTAACAAAAAACATTTTCCCTAGAAACTTCAGAGTCAGGTGAAGCAAAGAAGCTGGTATACGCTTACTCATGTAGTCCTGAAAATTATAACTATACCGTCAATGAGACAATGAGCCATTTTGTGGAATCTTTAGCGGTAGTGACTATTTTCATCAACCAATTAGAGAACTTCAAAACTCATTATTCTTTCAATAAGTCGCCCTTTAATATTTTTTCATTCCCGAGGAGACTGATTCAGAATTTTTAAAGTTTTTGTGAGAATTTTCAATTGTCTACATTATTGAAGAAAGCGGAAGAAAAAATTACCGACAGTTTTCTTCTTAAATTAACTGAATACAACTAGAAAGAGAAAACTAAATCAATTTCACTTGTTCCGTTTGAGAAACGGCTTGATATTCAAGCCAAAATTTATAACAAAGTAAAGCCGGACAAGAGAACCAACAATTCCAATCAAAACATAAACAATTGTTTTTTGTAAAGATAGCACATAAGGGTTTCAATAGCATCCAAAACTTTCACGCTTAAAACCATCGCAAGGGACTATTTTGAATAGGTAAAAAAAATTTACAACACCTCGGTCAGAGGGCAACAATTTGTAAAAGATTACACAAAATGTGGTCAAGGCCACAGACCGAATTTTATTGAAATCTTCCAATTTTTCGCTGAAGATCTGTTTCAAAATATCCACAAAGACAGCTTGTGTACAATCTGTTTAGACAATCACCATTGTAGAGATCCTTGTCATTATATGATGCGTTGTGATGAATGTAATAATTCTTACCACACAACATTGCACAACCCATAAGCAGCTGAGAAAAGAAGGGCACAATTCAAAATGAAAAACAATCAAGGTTAGGGAAAGATTTTTGACAACAACGATATTAAAAAGTTGTCGATAATTGAAAATTTGAACTAAAGATGTTTGGGACTAAATTTCAACATCAATCAGCTACCCATTTCAATGAAGATTGATTTGAGAAGATACAGCTACTCGTCGTATCTTTTTTTGAAAGATGAAAAAGTCTTTTTAAATTCGGCACTTAAAGTTTGGCACATAAGCTCTCTTTGACCTTGGCGGTCCATTTAATTTTTTGTTGGACTCTGTTTCGAATTATCTAGAGCTCAAACGCGAAAGCCAGTCTTCAACTACTGTTTAATATCCAAGCATTAATTAGGAAATGCTTTCAAAGAAAAACTCAACCAAATACAATTCGCCCACAAAATCGTTTCGAGGAAAATTTCCAAATAACAACAGATTGCAGCACTACTACTTTAAAAGTTAACGAAGGCAATATTATTCCGTTAAACTAGGTGTGCGATGCATTTTTTGTACTTTGACATTAATGTTTACCAGAAACTGCGGAAGCTGAGATTGTAGACTGACGTAAATCAGGATACTGAAACCAGCTAATTTAGACTAAGAACATTTGGGTAAAGAGGCTGATTTTTACGCGCAACAGAAATTTTTAAAACCAGCGAACTTTTGCACTCAACGGAACCTAAGTAGAAAATGGTTTGAACCCTAAATAAATGAGCCTCTATACCCCTTGCGAAAGGCCATGAATAGCTTTCTCTCTATGTCTCATTTTGAAATTTTAAGACAAATAAGAAAACATGTGGAAAAAGACAGCCAGTTGCGCGTCTGTCCTTGCTGATGCTTCAATTGTTGCCTTAAGAGCTTAATAAATACCAGCAGTGAAGTAAAAACTTCATTCGGATATATAAAAATCCAAAATAGCGTCCATTAAAAGTTTGAGCAACCCAAAGGTGGAACTTGAAGCATCTGTTGACCTCGACAGGATTATTTTTTCTAGTGTTTCCTCCAGAAACAACGAGTGTTTGTGGCAAAACCGCATTGCAGACCTTACCAAAAAAAACCTAAGATCTGGTACCGCATTGCAACTAACATGAAACCAGCCGATCGTGGTACGCGTGGATCAGAAGCTAAAGATATGATCAAAAAGAGTTTAGGCAATCATATTTTCTGTCTGCAAAAGGTGTTTCGTGTAGAAGTAAAAACTTATTACTACTTTGTGCTAGGACAACACGATCAACAGCAAGAACCAACCCAACAATAGTCGATCCTAAACAATTGTCAACGCGGTGAAACTTTCCATAACGCTAGTTTCTGTCTTCACCTGTCCTAGAGGGTAAAAAACAGAGCTCTACCCAACATGAGCACACCGTAAAAGACAATAAGATATCCAAAACTTAGCTGATACAAATGTCGCAAAGCAACAGCTTCCCGTCCGCAATAAAATTGACAAATCATAGCCGCAAATTGGACTCCAAATTCAAAACAGGCCACTAAACCCCGTGGTATATAAAAACGAAGTCACTACGCTTGTGAGAGGACAGTTTCTGCTTTTGGTGATCTCAACTTGATCATCACGGATCATGCTCATCGTATCTGTGTACATTAAGGAGCAAAAACGCTAGAGCGTTTGAACAGCAAAAGTATTATTTAATTGCTCGATGCAAAACATTTCAAAGCATTAGGTAGAAATTCATTTTTCGCTGCCGTTTCGAAACGCGACATTCACGGCATCGCTTTTTGATTGCCTTTTTTCAACTATAAACAAACAGTCTGTTTTTGCCATCCACGGACTGAAAATTTTAAGACCCTGTTTTATCGAGGAAAAAGTAAAACTTGAATACTAATTTCTATTATATTTAAAAGGGAAATTGAAGAGGAAAAAACAAAAAAAACTTGAGAGACAAAAGGACCTCATCCCTCATTTTCATTTGTCTCGTAACTCAGGCTGCTCTTTTTGAAACTTGCATATGATAGAGGTTACAGACAGTTTTCCCGATGCCGCTTCGTTTCGTACAGATTCCAGCCCGTTTACTTGTACAGTGAACAACGGTTGGTCGATTGGGTTTGCTAGATAAAAAATAGAAAAAACTCAAAAATTGTTCGGCAGATCTTAACAAAGACATGCTTCACATAGAACTTACAGCAGAGAGCAACAAGCGGCAGGCACTTCAGTCCACCCTAATGCCCGCCTCCTTTTGGAGGCGCTTGCAAGCGATTGCTCCAGAGCATCGAGCGAAAAGTCTTGATATTTCAAGGGTATGTGAGAGAATTACCTTGGACGTGCTTCGCACATTCATAGTTGAAGCAGAATCTATGATGCATTCCAGAGATCTTATCAATGTGTAGAACGCAATGGAAAATGAAGAACGGTTGACGCCGAACCATTTTCTGCCCCTGCATCCTCATATTTAACTTTCACACTGTGTCTTCCGGTCAACCAAGCAAACCGACATGAAGGTTTGGAAGAACGTGCCGCAATTACTCAACAACATTTGGAGAAAATTGTTCTGGGAATACTTACCGCCATTCTACTATACCAATGAAGTTGAATTGATCGAATGTTACCTTTTACAACAGGCAATTGAGCGCATCAAGAAGGTCATTGGAAAACCAGCGCTGTATTGGTGTAGCTCCATTTCATGTGCTTTTGTTCTACAGCTTTTAAGTTCATGTGCTTTTTCTGTAAGTTTTTTTTGTACTCTGTTCACAATCTTTTGAAGCCCCCAATTATTTCAACTCTATGAGGCAGACCTATCCCAGGACTAAGGATCGACCTATGAAAAGACTTTAAAAGTCTAGTAGGGTGGCCAATATGAACTATAATTACACGGCCGAGCTTCCTGGTTAAAGTCGGGCTAATATCTTTTCAGGGGTCAAGCTAAAGTCTTTTGATAACAAACGAAGTACAGCTCAGGTCTTTTCAAGGGTGTACCATTAATCATTTCATAACGAACAAAGTGGAATTAGGGTATTTTAATGGGTCCACCATTAGTTTTTTTTCAAATTTCTGTTTTCTTTCGGATTTCGAAACCTTTATTTTTTTCTCCTTCTGTGCATACAGAAACTGAACCGGAGCAAGACTAAATAGATTTGCAGAGCAGTCCAACTTAAAGAACAGTTGGAAAACTGTCAACAGCCTGAAGAATTTTGTCAAATCTTAAGATAAAGAGTTATGGCAGCTTGATTATATTACCAATTTATTTGATTCAATGAAACCAGCTAGCTTAACTGTATTAGTCCTAGTCCCATTAGCCAGGACAAAAATTCGGCGTTTTTCAGTTTGTTTTCCCTTCCAAAATTATGAGCCATCTTTTTCAAAAAATAATGCAGGTTTTTGAAGGATTTGTGGCTCTTCTGAATCATAAAAGATGAAGGACCAAACATGCTGACAACCCTATAAGCCATATTGCACGTAAAATTTCAAGAAAAGACCAATGACGGACCCATGAATAGACTTTAACTCGACTTTGTTTGCAAACATTGTGTGGAGCTTAAATCCAGCCCCAATTTTGGTTCGAGCCCAAGTATTTTGTAAAATTTTGGGTCCAGCTAAAGTCCAGAATGTCTTAAAGTCCAGCTAAAGTCTTTTCATAGCTCAAATGAGTCTACGGTCTTTTCATAGTACATTTTTGTCGAGTATTGTCTTTTCATAAGTCTGCACCTAGACCTGGGATAGGACAGGCTACCTTATCGTGGTAGTTCTGGCACATTGGAGGTCTGCTGCGGTGTTTCTGGAACAGCATCCGGTCACACCTCTCAAGAGTACTGGCGTACTCCTTCCGACTCTTCATCAGCTGGAATGGCTCCCTGTCACACTCGCAATTGGGAGCGTTGATGACAGCAACCAGAACCAAATTAGTACCTTCCAGGTCCTTGTACAGCATCTTCCTAACATCAAGAAACATCAAAATAGACCTCTAGTTAAAAGACCTCAAAATGAACCGTTAATTAGGTCTTAATTCAGTGAACGACTATCATCTAATAACAGAAAACAGGAAACATAGCCGGTAGAATACCGGAAACGACTCGAAGAATCGTGACATAAAAAAATCTTAAATAACACTAACTATCACGGAAAGATAACAAAAATAAGTATAAACAACCAATATTTAGAAGCAACAAATTTTAGTTAAGAACGAGGTTAGGTCGGGCGGTATAGGTAGTTAGTAGGTAGGTGAAAGGGTTAGTGGTGGTTGTCTGGTGCGGGGTAGGTATGTCGGAAGGGTGGTATGTATAAGGAATAGCTATAGCGAGTATGTGGGGGGGGGGGGGGGGGGTTAGGTAGATGGTTGGAGAAGGGCCGACAGGGGGTTTGATAAGAATGCGATTGTTCTGTAGTGTAGATAGGAAGGAGGGATTCAAATGGGATCAATCCTCATAATGAAATTTTCACCATTTGTTTTTCCGCCGGTTCCTAATTCCTATACATTACAAACTGAGCGGCTGTTAAACTCCAATGTTAAAAGGTTGCATTTCAAAGCAGAGGTACCGGTTTGAAAAGAAAGAAGTCAATATTCATTTCAAGCAATTTAAAACAAAACTTAAAAAATTTTAAAATAAATTTGCTGCAGCAAAAAAAACTGTGTTACACCAATACTCTTTTTCGAGAAAATCAAAATAAATATTTTTTAACCGAAATACCTACAACACGCCTTTTCCCAACGCTTGTTCTAAGACAGCCCATTAATGCCGCTTCCGCTCAATCAGCCACTCAACTAACAGCCGACAGGGAAACACAAACATAAAAAATGGAAGAATGAAAAATCTAGCAGAACTTACAAATCTCTATTTTTATTTAAATGAAAACGGCTTTTTTAAGCGATACAGCCTAAGATTGAGAAAAAAAGACTATTCAAGAAAGCACTCAAAATGTAAAAAAAAATAGGACAAATGGACGACAGTCAACATGAAGTAAAACAAATAGCAAATAAAACAAAGACCTCAAAAACCCCGAAACAGTTACGTTCAATTTGAAAAACGACACAAATGCTATAAAGATGTCTGAAGAATACCAAAATTGCTGAAAAAGCGACCGACAAAGCAATGTCACAAAAGAAGATGAAGATTGCATCTTAAAGTCTTAAATAATTGCTTCAACTGGTCAAAAAAGGCTATTAAATGGCTTTTTATATTTGCTATAACTAAAAAGACCACGATGAACCATAAATTTAAGCGAACAATTGAAAACTAAGTTAATGTTCCGAAACTGAAATTAGTTTCTTGCTTAGCAAAAACTCTTTCACGTCTGCTTTTCTCGTTCTCTCTCACAATGATGTACGAAGACAAACCGATTGTTTTATGTCTCTTCTTTTGACTTTGGCAAATGTAACTAAGCTTTTGTATTCAGCTCTGCATTGAGTTTTTGTGTTTATTCAGTGACACTTAATCAATTGAAAAAAATCGGAAGATTACAAGACCTCCTCCAACGCTGGAGATGCCACTGAGAAACCTAAATTGTCATCATCATTGCAGAACAAATTTTCACTGCCCTCGAAATGATCGAGAGCTTCAAGGAAAATGCGCCGTCATTTGTCAGCATTTTTTGTTACGTTCTTTCTTACAACAGTAACATTTTCTCTGTATATAAATATTGTGGGCAACAATCGTCTCGTAAATCGTTTTTTGACGGTATCATAGACTTTTTTAGCATATGCAGAGAAAACTATGCTTAATGCTTTTTGGCTCCTCAGCGTGCAAGTTTCTGCAAGAACTGATGTTCGAACTCCCACATCTCTTTTAGCTGACAGGCAAATGACTTGTGTAGATGGTAAATTTTTCCTGCATTTTGATTTTTTGAGCAAGAAGACACAAGACCAATAAAATGTTTCACGTGTACTTACGACTCATTTTGGCATTAACTTCACTTGATCGCATTTCCTTGAGTGGGATTTAATTTCCAATCTCTATAATTCAACTGACCCTAGCACCACCGTCGATGCCTACTATTTCTTGTAGTATTGTTTGTTTTGCTAGAGTCCTTTTACTTGCGTTGTCCGAGCTGCGGTTCTCTTCGCGTTTTTTCGTCAAGAAAGCTTCGTGTAGAAATACGTCTACTTTACTAATCTAAAAGGAAAGCTTAATGCTTACAAGAATTGTGGCAATTTAGCTGTAGTGCTGATATTGCCCGCCATTCAATCAGCCACCCAACTTATAGCAGTCAAGTAAACACAGAACATAAAAAAAGGAAGAATTAAGAATCTAGTAAAAATTGCAAAATTGTCCTTTTTATTAAATGGAAACGGCTTTTGAAGTATTACAGTTTAAGATTGTGGAGCAAAAAAATATTCAAAAAAGCACTCAAAATTTAAAAAGACAAAATGGACAACAATCAACAGGAATAAAAAAATAGCAAATAAAACAAAGACCTCAAAAAATCTGAAGAACTACGTTCAACTTGAAAACTGACACAAATGCAATAAATAAGTAAGAAGAATACACAGAAGAATACGAACGACAAGACAAAGTAATAAAAAAGGTGATTGAAATATTTCAAATTAAATATTTAAGAAGAGTCTTAAATATTTGCTTTTACTGGTCAAAAAGGTTTTTGAACGAGCACTTTTTTACTACAACTAAATAAACCACTATAAACCATAAATTTATGCCAACAATTAAGAACTAAGTTGAAAATCCGCAACTGAAATTAGTTTCTTGCTTAGCAAAAACTCTTGCACGTCTGCTTTTCTCGTTCTCTCTCACAATGATATACGAAGACAAACCAATTGTTTTATGTCTCTTCTTTTGACTTTGGCAAATGTAACTAAGCTTTTGTATTCAGCTCTGCATTGAGTTTTTGTGTTTATTCAGTGACACTTAATCAATTGAAAAAAATCGGAAGATTACAAGACCTCCTCCAACGCTGGAGATGCCACTGAGAAACCTAATTTGTCAACATCATTGCAAAACAAATTTTCATTGCCCTCAAATTGATCGATCGAGGGCTTCAATGAAAATGCACCGTCAAGTGTCAGCATTTTATGTTACGTTCTTTATTACAACAGTCACGTTTTCTTTGTAGTTAAACCTTGTGGGCAACAATTTTCTCGTTAATCGCTTTTGACGGTATCATAGATTCTCTTCGCACATGCAGAGAAAACTATGTTAAATGCTTTATGGCTCAAGTTTTTGCGATAACTGATGTTCGAACTCACGCGTCTGTTTTACCTATGACAGGCAAATGGCGTGTGTAGATGGTAAATGTTTTGCGCACTTTGATGTTTCGAGCAAGAAGAGTCGAGCCCATTTAAATGTCTCTTGGAACGTGTACTTACGGTCCATATTGACGTTAACTTTACTTGATCGCATTTCCTTGAGTGTGATTAAACCTCCAATCTCTATAATTCAACTGAACCTAAAGCACCACCGTCTGTGGTTCCGACTTTTTATAGTGTTGTTTGTTTTGGTAGAGGCCTTTTTCATACTTTCTCCTAGCTGCGATTCTCTTCGTGTTTTGTCGTCACGGAAGCTTTGCGTAGAATTACGACAATTGCGACAGTTTAGCTGTAGTGCTGATATTGCTCATTGGGGTAGTAACTTTTTGTACTATAATGTGTTTCGATTGGCGAAATGCTTGTTGTAAGCTCTTCACATTAACGTAAAAAACTGCACTCATTTGGTAAAAAAATTGCTTTGCTTTTCATCTTTATTTCACGCAAACTGTCTTTGAGTAAACGTTTATTCAAACATAATTCTTTTGTGATTAATTTTGGGAGCTTGTATAAAGCCAATCTTGCTTGATCTTTTTTGATTGGGCTGCAAGCAACTTGATTTTCAATTTTTTGCTTCTCGAAATTTAACTACGTTTGTTTCATTATATTGTTTTTTTTTCAATTTGTTTTACTATTTCTCAATGGAAGTAGCAAGCTAAATTTCACAGTTAGCTAAAAAATTCAAAAACAATAGAGCAAACAGTAAAATCAAAACTTATTATTAAATACGCAAAAATAATCGAAACATAAATATACGCAAAAATTATAGGGCACAACTTAAATTCGCTATTCATCGGCAACCAAAAGTTAAATTTGATCCTAATTTTTTTTTTGTGAAGGTCATATTAAGAACTCCTAAAGTGGTTCTGATTAGTTTTTCATATTGCCAGTTCTGATAACAATCAAAAAGGACCTGTCAACAAATTAATTCTAGACTCAAAGCTCTTTAGCAAGTCGGTTCATAAAACAAATTGTCAAATGCAAAATATTGATTTGCAAATCCAAAAGATAAGCACAAATGCGCCACAAGAAACAGAATATTTCTCGTCAATTCATTTACGTTTTGGGTAGGGTCAATTAAATCTACACCCTGATTTTAGCCGCTACTGCTACTTCAGTGTTTTAAGTACAATCTGCCTGGTACTTGCTACTTCAAAACAGGTTTCTACGGCATAACTGACATACTGGCGGAAATCTTAAACACAATCATTTGCTCACTAATTGGTTTAGAAAGTACCTATTGCTTATTTTGTAAAGGTCGTGAAGAAAAGAAGTTACGAAGAACATATCTAGCTAGCAAGGAACGGTCTAAAAAAGTAAGCTCAATCTTAGAACTTAGAATCAACTTGGCAAAAAGTTGTTTCGCGAAAAGAGAATCAGAATGGATCGGACAAAATTTCAATAAACAGAAATAAAACTCTTAAGAATTAAAACTCATTCGATACAAATGTCAAAATCACCGACAATTTTAAGAACTAAGATCTTTATTGGGCTCAGTCCATCGAGTCGACAAACTCTTCATCACCAATTTGTCATCCTCTAAAACCACTTGTAAAGAAAAGTTTGAATTTCATTCGGACAGAAGGTTAAAAAATGATTTTATTGCAACCAAAGAGAAAAAAGCAGAGGCTAGATTAGACAAAATTTCAATCACACAACTAGAACTTCGCATAAAATATGTCGCATCGGAACAATGATAATGAGCGGCTCCTAAAAAAATTAACACACAAAGACTGGCAAAAATGGCATTTCCGTCGCGTTTCTTGAATAATGTCAACTAAAGATTTAGTGTTAGTGAACAAGAAATTTAGGTCGTTGCAGGGCCAGTAGCGTACTTTAAGCAAAATCTATAAGTCGATGCATTTCAAATCAATACAAATAATAGAGTTTTATATTTCAATCAAACGAAAACTTAGACTCAATAAAACATACAGCAGTAGACTGACAGGATGAATTGATCGATTACTACTTCTTTTCAAATTTCCAATAGATCATTTGCCAAGCTCAAAAATGTGACCGATTGACTACAATTCTGGCGAACCAAAATAAAAGGCTGTGAGTATATGTACATATATATATATATATATATATATATATATATATATATAAATATATATATATAATATATATATATATATATATATATATATATACGATGAGCAGTTCAATTTTATAAAAAGTGCTCAACAAAAACAATGCACAAAAACGCTTTTGACTCAATATTTCGAACTAAAATAAATTTGCCTCAAAAAATAGTCAATTGTAGAAATTGAATCCACAAAATAGTACTTTCGTGCCGCCAAAATTAAACTCTACTAAACAACGTTACGAATAAGGCAATTGAACTGAGAAACAAATGCCAAATTTTGCAAAAAAACAATAGGTAATCAGAAAAAACTCAAAGAAATTTGGATTTCTGCGAAAATTTCATGGAAAAAAGGAATTTTCACACAGAAAATAATAACGAAAATGTCAAGCGGTTCATATCAGTCTTAACAACTTATAGTTCTGATGAAGAAACACTAGGTCAATTAAAGCAATACACGCAATCCAAAGTAAGGACTCGTGGATGAAGCTGGTCCCTCAAATTCCCATACAGTTGTAACCACCACCTTAACTCCATATCAGATGCAACGATCGGCCAAAGTTAACTCCTAACACAGATCTCTACAGCGATGTCTTTATTTTCGCCTTACATTTATTCTGCACAAACACATTGCTTGCTACCCGGGTTGAGAAATTGCGACGAAATCGAAGCAAGAACTGTCGTTTTTGGTCGACTTTTGTCGATTTCGTCGGTTTTTTATGTAGGAAATGTCGATTATCCACGTTTTTGTCGGTACTGTCGGTTTTGGCAGTAAGAAGTGTCGATTATTGTCGTTTTTTGTCGGTATTGTCAGTCTCAATTTGTTTTAAATACAAAAGAAATAGAGTAAAACAAAGGGACAAGTGGTGCAGTGGAGGAGAAGGTGGCTAGTAATATAGGGGTCCAAGGTTCGAATCCTAGCAGAGACTGTCCGGTTTGTGAGATTTTTAGAATGGCAAAAACCGACGACTCTTACCTTAAAATACCGACAAAAACCGATCAAAACGACGAAAAAAACGTAAGGGCTTTGATCGGTTTTGGCGAAGTAAAAAGCGACGAAAACCGACGATTTCTTATGTTTAAATCCGAAGAATTTCTCAACACGGGTAGCCTGACAGCAAAGGACTCTGTATTAAAGGCAAGAAGGGATTGTGTGGAAGTAGGGTCAGTAGCAATGAAAACTATTATAGCCCTACAACTACAGTTTCTAGAAAGACCTGCACGTAAAGACAGGATGTGTGTGTAGAAACAAAATCGCAATACCAAATTCAAGGACGTTAAAGTAGAACCAATACACATCACACATCCTGCCACTTGTTGGGCATGGCAGAAATGGCGTTACATGCGTGGTGGCCCTACAAGCAATCCGTATACTTTTTAGAGGCTGCCGAGTGCATGTGAATATGGGTAAAAATCTGAAACCTATGAAACGTTTTTCAAAATGGCAACAACTTAAATTATGTGAAATCCTAAAAAAGGTTTTCTAATAGGATTTTGGAGGACCAATCTGATGCAAAAATAGCCAAGAAAAGTTGTTTCGTGCATGTTTTGATCAGCTCTTAAAATTTCCAACCGCTGACCCACTTGATAGTGCCAATGCTATGACATATAGATTTATTTTTACAGAGAAATTACTTTGGCACGTTGTTCTACGCGCAATATCACAGGATACGACTGGACCTTACTATATGTCAAACTGAACAGGAGGGCAAATGGTTTTGCAGACAGAACAGTAACGAGCTAACCGTGGCGCCAGTGCACTATCACAGAGCCATCGATTTAATTCAAACCGTTAAACGACGGTTATCATGTCTTTCAGAGGCGGTTATAATTAATTCTAAGTTAACGGTATCATTAAACTCCATAATACATCGACTCAGATTAAGCAGACAAAAGACCATCAATATACCACTTTTTGATGCACATCTTGGATGAAAAAAAAACGCGCCTCAGTGAAATATCTAAGATTCCACGTTCGAATAAATTGTCTTGCCTACCTATATTAAAAAATAGTCAGAGCTTAAAACTGTTATTGCTGACCAAACCATTGCGTTTGAAAAGGAGGGAGTGAGCCGGGAGAAACGACTGTGAATTGAACAAAATGGGACCCAACAAACACAACAGCGATAGCGTTACTGCGAACAGGACCATCTCTCGCCCTAAAACCTGCCAAAAAGAAGCACACGAAAAAAAGATGAAAAAACGAGTTTTGATGGGCTATACGACGTAGTAGCACCAGGTTCATCGGCAATTGAAACCGAAAAATATACATCAATCATAGAAAACCTAGAAAATTGGAAATCATTTGAGATTAACTAACGAAATATATATAAAACTAGCATCACCCTTGCCGCAGGCAGCAACAAGATGAAGAGGTTTTAGAGGATCCTCACAACTCTATTATGCCCAAAAAAGCAATCAGGTTCTCGAAAAAAGCAAGCAAAAATGAAAACCTGCATCTCCGGAAATAGCCGACCCAAACATTTCAATCGATTTGACGTTCACATGCCCCCGATTCTTCATAGTTCTTCTTTTGAGGTACAATTTCCAAAGAGATAGAGACTGATAATAAAGCAAAAGCAATGGCATGGCAAAAATAGTGCTGTTGCAAACATCCACAATTCGGCACAGAAAAATTCTTCAACCCTAGAGACTGTTTCGAATTTTGGATATTGCTCAAAAACAAAGCAATGTCCTATACAGAGGTACATTTCAACAAAAAATGAAAGAACAAAATTATCAGTCCAAGTGACAGAAAGG
>NC_134471.1:4548297-4644181 GCF_964194025.1 Convolutriloba macropyga | reverse complement strand
CTATAACAATTGACTTCGAAACAAAATTAAAAAAGAAGCAAAAATTGATCAGTGTTTTTGATTTTTGAGCCTATTTACAATGTGGTTTGTCCTCCGACTGCTCCAATTTTTTGAGCGTTTTTTGATCGGTATTTTGATCAATAAATTCTTTCTAAACCTCATTGCGAATTATTCTGAACGTTCTCTATTCTTTCCCTGTTACTTTTTGAAAACAAAATCATTGGCTTCGATGATACTGAACAGAGTAGAAGAGCTGCAAAACATTGGAAAAAAGATACAATTACCATGTACTGTTAACTACTCTTTTGCTTGTAGGGACTACTGTTAGGGACACTTGACAACTTAACAGCATCGAGTGGATTATGAAGTACCTCATTCAAGTGTTTTAATTAATATTCGCCCAATTTTCACAAAACTTTAGTTCAGAACTTTTGTCTAAGGGCTACAAAAACTTCGTTACCCTAACCGAGTTTTCGCCTATTATCCCATCCCCCGTGTAATAGATGTATAAAATATGGAAAATGGCATTAACGAAAATTTTAAAATTATTTGTATCAATTTTTTTATAGATACCAAAGAGTCACAAAATGAGATTCTAAAAATACTTAGGAAGGTTAAAGATTTTGTTTTTCATAACAAAAATAATACTTGCAGTAATTATTCAGGCCCTTTTATTTCATTTAATCTCACAAAATGTGTTCTAGAGGTCAACAAATTGAACGAGTTGAAATAGAACCTCAAAATAGACCTGAAACACAAAAAGCATAGACTTAGTTTTTTACTAATAACTTTTCAAATTTCTCACATTATACGCTACGATACACGGGCTATGAGCTTCAATTTCCTACATCTGGTTTTATTTTAGTAATAGACTTAATTTCTAATTGCTCTTAATTTCTTAGCAATAGACTTAATTTCATTCAAATCACCCAAATAGTCAAGTGTGAAATATTCAATCAATTTGTGAAATTGACAGAGGGTTCTAGAAAAAGCGAAAAGAAAGAAAAAGTTTTTCGTATAAATACAAACACATTTACAATAATTGCTTCAAATTTTAAGCTTTAAGAGCCATTAATGAAAGAGCGCCCGTTTTTCATAAACAGAGTCTAGTTTTGTTGCAAGTGAAGTTTTGTTGCAACAGATCTTATGCAATACTCAACATACTGCAGTTGAAAAAATATTTGGCAGAAATCTATCTCTACGAGTTCGCGTGTCATTTTCGTCCAAAATGGAGATGATGAAGCTCTAGTCATAGTGCATTGATTGAAACAGAAGAACAGATGATTGCTTTACTTTACTCAATTGTTATGAAAAAATGGTAGTAATTTTGCAAACAAAATGAGCAGCAATTGATATTTAATTTGCAGGTGATAACAACAAAAACAGAACAGTTTAACTGTACCATTTTTTCAGAAACACATGGAGTCAACAATTACATATAGGGGTGGTTGAGTCTTATTGGTCAACACAATACAGTCAACACATTTTAAATATTTTTAAAAGTCAGATGAATATTGAATAGCTGAAGAAAAATAATAATACATCAAATATTGTTGTTTTTTTTTTGACAATAAATGATGTGAAAATCAATTATTTTGCAATAATCTGCTTATTTAACAATTGATGCTGATGAATGATCAGTTCATACCACTCTTTTTTCATTTCAAGTTCAACCTCTATTCGTCATTGGTTGTTATCAGATTGTGTGCTGGAGAAATATCCGTAGGGCTTCATTTGAGATTACTATAATACATATCGCTCCCACAACAATTTGAGTTAGAAATCCCAACAAGGAGGATCGGTAATGTGCGTTAGCACATGATGTTCAGAACCCTCCGATCCATGTTTTGATTTAATTGTCTACCAAATGAGAAAGAGAAAGAAAACGTTGAAAAATTCACATATCTTTCGAAAAACATTTAAGTGAAAAGATAATGCTGGATTAGAGACCCGATGAGTCTTGCCATAAATGAGACTGCTGGACAAGGCACAAAAAATACAGATAATAGCAAACATTAATTACGACCAAAAATCGACGGCTAGATTTAAAAAAAAGTTAATAACAAAATGAAAAAGGAATAAGATAAAACCTGATCTAGTTAGATCAACCTATACCTCATTAGATGTTCATTGGACAAGAAATAAGAACTCTCATTGATGCGACTCGGTGACAGGCCGACAAAAAAAAGAAAAAAAACGAAAAGGTCAAAAATACGTTTCCTTTTTGAAAACAACCAATTTCAAAAAACGATTGAAACCACTTCGTATCAACTCGGCTCATTAAAAAGGCAACTTTATATGACATCGGAAGCAATTGTGACTGGTCAATATCCGTAATATCTCGAACGACAGCAAAAATAACGCGAAAAAGGAAACAAAAACAACTGAATTTAAAAAGAACGCGGTGCAGCAACCGTTGAATCCATAGGCTATTAATGGAGAATTTTAAACATCTTTAGTTTTGCAAGTTTCAACTCAAATTAAGCTCCATCGTTAGTGTGATAATGTTGAAAGAAAACAGAAAACTCAGAATGGACAAATATCCAAAAAATCAAAGTTTTCTTATGAAAAGTGTAGTACTAATGCCAAGAAACCATTAGTTGAAATTAAAACTATTATAAAGATTGGATCTTGGTTAAATGGAAAGAAGACCCGGCCTATTGTTACAGAGACCAAGCTACAAAATTGAAAGAATTAAGCAAAGCACAAAAACCCACTGATTTTATAAAAGTTTTTTTTCAAAAATCCGAACAATCCAAAAGCTTTCAACTTAAAACAAAAACAGATAAATTTGCAAACACTCAGGAAGCGCGTTGTGCTCATTGATATTGAGACCGAACTAAAAGACGACAAAAAACAACAAATATGGACAGAACTCACAATTTCACAAACAATTCATCGAAACCACAGTGTTGAAGCCATAATATCTATAATACAATAAAAACCATCAAAAACTTTGATTGACAAAAGTGTTTGAAAGTATTGAACGAGTCTTTTTTGATTTGGACTGAGTCTTTTAGTTAAAAGGACTGTGTGGAAAAGACAATAAAAAGAACCCCAAATACTGACCAGTGTCGAAAACTCTTGTTGGAACACATTTCTAAGATCTATAGACATCTGTCAAAACATAACCCACAGAAAAAACATTGTTTGCAGCAATGAAAATTGATGAGTTCTGTCAATAATAAGTCTTAGTTACTAGTGGACGACAAACAGAACAAAAAATGGGAATAACAAAAATATATTCTTTAGAAAAATAATGGAAGGTCATTAAAACCGTTAGCTAGAATCTGAAATCAGGAAAAAGATTCAATTCATCATTTATAAAAGCAATTAAGGCATTTGGATGGACAGGAATATGCCGTTCGGAAACGAAAAGAACCGCAATTACCGAAAAAGCAACAAAACCAACGTTTTGTGAGTGAACGGCTAACTGCTATTCACGGAAATCATTAAAATGTTTATTTTGCGCATTATTCCAAGGACAATTGGAGCCATCCTTAAGAGGATTAATTGAATACGGAATAAAAAACTACCTTATATTATATAGAGGAAAATATGCAAAAGTTGACAAATTTTTTATGCTATTTCATTGTAACAAAGCCAAAAAACGATTACTTAAATATAGAACCACAATAAAGAGTATTTTTCTGTTCACTTGGATTACATTTGCGCTGTATAGTTTGAGACTTAGCTACATATGGACAGAAAGAAAAATAAAAAAAGAAAAACTTCAAAAGTTCACTGACATTCTCTTAAAACAAATATATTCGAAGTCATAAGAGGTATTAGATAACAACTGAGAGCATTGAATAGGCTCACCTGCAGATCTCTAAGAATCCAATTGGATCATAGATAAATAAGACGTAATCACAATCACGGGGCCTCAAAAAGAATGAAAAATGAAAGCAAACAAAAAGAAATCTATTAAACTTACGAAAATACATTGTCAAAACACTAAAACCTATGAGCATTTCTCTGAAGACAAACTATGTTTTCATATGGCCTTTCTCGTTGTTAAAAGATTCTACCGTTGATTAGTCTGTGAGTGAAAATCATTCTAGTCATTAATCAACATAAAAAAATGCGAAAATATTTTTAAGAAAAAATCGCCCTGATATAATCCGAACAATTATTGATGGTAAGAATCAATCTTGAGTCCACACCTAGCCCTGATTTCTCTGCTCGTCCAACAAAAACATTTATAATTCAATATGCTTGCAAAATAGATCAATTATCAAATGAAATATTTCCACAAACCTTAAATAAAGCATGCCTTTTGTATAATTAATAGGCTTACAAAAAAACTGGGATGGAGCAAATTGGGGACCCTTTTGTATCCTTAAACATGAAACTAATAACACTTTTTTTTGAAAAACATTACCAAGTTTTAGCAAAATTGACAAAAATTTGGTCCAAAATTACGGAAAATGTGAATAAAAACAACGGAATGCACTCTACTTTTCCGACAAATTTAAACTTCAATAACTCCCTGTGTAAAAAACGAAAATCAAATTTTTTTTTAGTTCTATATTCTATGCTGCACGGGCTTGCTGATGACACCAGTCTCAACTCTCTACAATGAAAATATCGATTGGCCAAAATTGACTGAACAAAAAAAACATTTGAGTATATAGTTCCTCCACCCACAAGTGGGTCGGAACAACTAGTATTAGAACAGTTACATTTTAAGAAAAGAATTTATTTAGCCAATTGAACAGACCTGCGATAACAATTTTATGCAGCCGAAAGATAGAGAATTGTTTAAACGAATGGTAGTAATGTAAACACATTTGATGGCCATTTTTTTGTTTGCTCCCTTCACACTTCTGATATTAATCAGAAAGCAAAACACTCGTGTTTTGTTGTTTCTTTTAATTAATTAACAAAGTTATTCCCGTAAACCAGGTACCAAGTCAATTTATTAATAATATTACAAGTAACTGCAAATTTTCCAACTATTATTAAAAATAGACACAAAATGCACTTTTTGCACATTTTGACAATCAAAATTTTGACGCAAAGCCGCGTTCTCATTTGTAATGATTCATTTTGAAAAAGAATAAAAAAATATTTGAGGAAGAGTAATTTAGGCATGAATAATTTAAAAAGAATTTTTATCTATTGCTAATTAAATTCAGTTCATCTGATGCATAAAATGGTATTTGTACACCATATACAATTTATTTTATCTTTAAACAATATAGTACTGAGTTTTAGATCAATTTGTTTGCATTGCTTTGGTAACACAATAACGAGTGATTTTCTTTCTAGCGAAATGTAAGCTTCTGGTTTACATAATTTGTTTCATTGGCAGTGAATTTAACGATTTCAGGCATACATTTTTGGTCATATTGTCGATAAAGTACAATTTACTTGATAAACGGAGTGTAAATGTGTTTCAAAAGTTCTATTTTTTTTCCGGAAAAACTGCACAAACTGCAAATGGACTGCGTTGATTACGCTTAGGGGCTCTTTAATGTTCATCGAAGAGATATTGATCTACAATTTTGATTCTAGTCTCGATCAAAACTTGATTTTAGATCTATCAAGCCGTGACCAGAACTGAATGTCACGGGGAGTTTACAAGTCTTTAGCTTGTAAAGCCCCAACACAGACCGTAATAATGAAACAAGACGTCATCAGCTCTATTTTTTCAACCCAAAAGTGGCAAAGGACTTAAAAATGTACCGGGTTAAGAGAGCGATTGGAATCTCGGAAAGATATTGGAGATTGAACCCTTCTCGAAATAATCAGTGTAAGGTAACAAGCCCTGTGAGCACCGTTTTCGTAGCTTAATATTTCTTTAAAACGTTCTGTGGGGTTTCAGTGCATTTATTGCATAATCTTTGGAAAATTTCTCGACACCGCGGAAGTACAGGTGTTTTTATTTTCATTAACGATATAACTTACTGTCATATGAAGAATGGGGCTAAAGTGACTCACTTTTTGAAGAGACCGAGAGATTCCATAGACCGCATCGCATTCCCGTCTATCTCTCCGAAAAACTTCGAGTACTGAAACGAAACGCAGGTTGAACAAAATACTGAAAATGGAATTCGCTTAATAATCAGATAAAAATTGGTTGAAAACTCACGTGATTTTTATGTTCAGACATGACGACAAATGCATTGTGATCCAACACGTAGCAATCGATCAGCTGAAAAAAAAATCATTAAGAATTATTTAATAATAACTTCAAGTAACGCCAAAGTTATGATTCACGTTCACTCTGGTCTGAGAGAGAAAAATCTTTGAGATATCCTTGTCAACTTGAAAAACTTTAAGCCTAACTTAGAAATTGCTCCCCTGAATGTGGGTGTGTGTGTGTGTGTGTGTGTGTGTGTGTGTGTGTGTGTGTGTGAGACAGTGTGTGTGTGCGTGTACGTGTGTTTGTATGCAAATTGATCTTACATTGCTCTCTAGGCAGTTCTTCTGTTGAGTGAAGATAGCCTCCTTGTGCTGTGACCCTGTCTTAGAGTATGATCTTCCCATGATATCCCTGAACTCTTTCTCCACACTGTCCAGACTCACGTACATGCCCACAGCTGAAAAACAAACCACAAAATAGGTTTACGTCTCAAAGCTTTTACCCAAACTTATATACTTGTTAGCGCTGGCGTTACAGATATTTTTCTATTACATTGAGAAGCTGTAACAAATAAATAAATTGTTTACGGATTACGCATAATACAAATGGGCATTTGCATAATTTAAAAATTTTCAAATGTCACATGCGCTCCGAAAAGACATCATTGACCCCTATGGATCGTTTTCAGGCGCCTTTGTGAGAAAGATAACAAACAGAGTTTATTGGATTAATGCAGAGAAAAGAACTTACTATGTGTCTAAAAAAACTCTAAATAAAACCAAAAGACAATTTTTTTGAATTAAACGGCAGTATACAGCTCACAAATATCGCTGGCCCCAATCAGCCATAAAATTTATTTTTTTACGTCTAAGGAACCAATAACATAGTTTTTAAAGAATTTTTTTGCAAAAACTTTATCTTGTTTTTCTGTCATTTTTAGACTTCCAAAAAAGTTGGTCCAACACTAACAAACAATTGCATAGTTGTCTCAATCTTACTGTGATTGAGCAGTTGCTTAGTTTAGGGTAACTACTTTTAAGTTGTTTTTTCCGTTTGAACTCATTCCATCAATTTTAATCAGCTCTTTTTTTTCAATCGCTTGTTGCAGTTATTTGACATTATTACATTCTTTTCGTATCACTTTTATCAGCAACTTTAGCAGTTCGTACATATGAAGCGCTTGTGTGCTGTAAATATTTTCTCTTTACGTCTTTTTGTAATTGACTTAAATTTTTTCATAAAAAATATTACTCTCATCAATCTGTTTACTTTGTTATCAAAAGGTTGTAGGAGATTTTTATTGGTCGATCCAAAAACTAGGACTCCGTACTGTATGACTGGCTGGACATATGTCTTATAACTCTTATCATATGTGGTACCTTTAAGAGTTTTCTCAAGCGATAAAACATACCAGTGAACTGGTTCAGTTTTTTCTGAATATGATTGCTATTTTCGGCAAAACTTAAACCGTGATCTAGAGTGATGCCTAAATATTTGAAACTCTCATTTTCTTTTTTTCCCGCGTAAAATGGAAAACCGTCTTCACTGGCTTTCTTTTGTCTAAAAGATATTGTTTTTTTCTTTTTTTTACATTTAGTTTTAGTTTATTTTGCTCTAGCCAATGTGTAACAATGTTCAAAGCCAATTGCTGCTTGCCATCTATTGTTTTTTGAGCTCCAGTGTTTTTTACAGCGGTATCGTCAGTAAAAAGATAATCTGTACTGTTTTAGTTTTTACATGAAATGTCATTTATATAAAGAATGAGCAGCAGCGTTCCAAGGGTTGAATCCTGCGGTACTCCAAATGACACTTCTCTAGATTTCGAAGTTTTTCCTTTTCTCAAGGAACTTAGTCACAAACCTGCTCAAAATTTACCATGAAGATTTAGGTATATCTTTGTATAGTTTTGTATACCTTAGGGTGAAGCGTTTTCAGCAATTTTTGTCGAAAAATGTAAGCATTTCAGTAATGAAATCTTGGTTTACATCTGGTCATTGCTATGCTATTATTATCAGCTCGGTTCGAATCAACAATCGAATCACTCTCGTTATCTTCGATGAAAAATCTTTTCAGGTATTCAGGTATTTCTCTTTTTCTCGCTCCCAAAATTTTCCCAGCAGCTATTTACTGCCCATACAATTAGAAAAAAGGACAAAAATCGTTATATCATCAATAGTACAGCAACCCATTGTGAGGTCCCAGACGGAAGTGGATTCTGAGCAAACCGTCCGAACATACCGAATCTTTCTTACGTTCGAAACCGATAACACCGAAGCTTTCTTACGTTTGAAACCGAAGATACCGATTTTTTTGTCGTTTTTGTTCGGTTGTCTCAACTAGGACAGACAAAAATCTGCTTTAAACGATCAGGTTAAAAACCACTGATAAAACTGAATTCCTCATCTCAAACCATTTTTGGTCAGAGAACCCAAATCGAAAGGAGCTCTAATCACTCAAATTAGAACAACAATTGTGACTCAAATCAGACTCATATACAGACTGAAGACAAATTAACAGAATTGTCAACAGAATTAATAATGGCGGAGTACACGTGTTGAGTACGTATTGAGTCCACGCATCCGTCTATCCTTTAAATTCATTTTCCGCTCTCCAATTTTGTTTATGCTTGTTGCCCTGTCAAAAAAGGAAATCTTTTATTTTTCAGGACGTGATACTTTTTTCCAATGTTCAAATTGCTGTTTCTTGACGGAAGAGGGAAATTCCGTCGACTCTGACGGAAGGCGGAATTAACACAAACAACTACTCACATCCGGCTAGAGCCACTTCGTTATTCATGTGATATTTGTAGTAAAAACTGTCCTCGTCCAACTCTGGGTATTTTCCCTCGTGGTCCTTTTCATACTGGACAGAACCCACGTACACGTTGCGGGTCGGTACTGTGTCGTTTTTCCTCTTTTCCTTCTGCTCAGATGCAGTGTAGATGTTTTCAGCGTAGTTTGGGTTGTTTGAGCCGTCCTGCCCGAAAAATCGTATGTCATCAGGCCAACCGCTTCGTTTTTGCCTGAAAACAGTCACTTAACATTATGAGTTCATTGTTCCAAGAAATGTTTGTCTATCAAGATCTTGGCAAGATGCTTCAAGTTTTGCACGAGTTAACAAGATCTTGCATGTCATGGCAAGGTGTATCAAGTTTCGTTTCACTGGGTATACAAAATGACAAGGTTATATCGAGGAAATATTTATAGAACTTCATCCGGGTTATCTTTTTAACCCGGTAAAACCATCTACAGTTGATATTCACGTAAACATGGTTTTATTTTATTGAACAAAATTGTTTATCGACAACTGAAAGGATGTTTAATCAAGCTGTTCGTTATTGTCATTTGTCTGTTGTTTAAAAGGATTAAAAACTAGGTACAAAATTTAGCCCAAACTGTTGCTACACTTAAAATTGACATCAGTTTTATTTTGATCAGTTACATTCTCGGTCTCATCTCCGCCTAGAATTCATCAATTTTTTTGTCTGTTTGAGCATTTTTCTACTACCAATCAGATGTCAGATTTTCATAAAATCTATCTAATTATCAACCAAATTTTAACGCTATTTTCGTTTTAAAAAAAGACCAGTGATTCCGAAGATGTGCTAAGACTATATTTCAGACAGCTTTTCATTCAGCTAAAGGCTAATAACCCATTAAGTTAATAAACTAAACCCGTATTTAAACTATCAGTCACCTGGGTCTTAAGTGTTAGGGTTCCATGGAAGAAAGGGTATTAATACATCTTGGTCAAATATGCAAAAAATTCCCGACAAAATTGGGAACAACCCGTGGCGCTACTTCCTAGGTTTTAGTAAATGGATTGGATTCCTGGTCGAGAAGACCTTAAAAATCAAAGCAAGAAATGATCGCTTTAATTCGGTTTTCAACGAAAGAAATCATCGGTTTTCTCTATAAAAAAAACCGAGCTTTTTGGTTGGAAATGTAGTCAAATGTTACAATATCTGATTAGTCGCAGACATAACTCTTGGACATAATTTCTTCAAAAAAAAGAAAATTGATTGACTTTCGTCTTTAGCTCATTTATAAAAATAAGTTGAAAAATAATGAATTTTTTGTTTGTTCTTCAGGTTAAAAAAATAACAGACTTGTTGAACATTGATGGAGATTGAACTAAAAAAATCACACACACGGAGTCTTGATACGATCATGAAAAATCAACTTCATAAGTCATTTTTTCGTGATTTTTTGTGATTTGAAACTGACCATGCCGATGGTTTCTGTTGCTGACGCAATTGCGTGTAAGCGTAAATGAAAGAGCATATTAATTGTGCGTTCGCACAGATTGTTCCAACTGGGAAATAGCCTAATTGTTAGGACCTAGGGCCCTTAATCTAGAGGTTGCGGTTCGAATCCCGGTGGGACCAAATCTCTTTTTTTTTGATATAGATGTAATCCAGAGGTCAAATTAATAGCATTTTTGACCTATTCCGACCTTGAAAAGAGCATCAATTACGTTTGGCCAACAACCTTGCTAGTTGTCTGATGTAAATCTTACGTACGTTTTTCTCTTACGTTGAGTCTTATCAGTCTTATCAGTCTCATAGGTGTTGAGTCTTATACGTTGAATCTTATACGTTGTGAAATACAAAAAATTTGGATTTCCTGTACCGAAACAGGATTTTGCTTGCTATATCGACTTTGTACCGATACATTGCTGATCTCAAGAAATTAAGTCTTGAATTCTTATTAGTTTTTTTTTATAAAGACTTCGATTATTGATCTTTTTTGAAAGTTATCGCAACGAGAGCGGACATTTTGGTCCACCGAGAGAAAAAATCAGGGAGCACAACAACAACTGGACTTGTGAACACTTGTGAAGAGTCGGCTTCCCAGCCCAAAAAGTGAGAGAGGTGGTTTCAGTCATCATTTTTACATGCAAATCGGGTGACTGGAACATCCTGACGTGGTCTTCGGGGCAGTGCAACCGAGCATCACAAAAACTGTAAGACCGAGACAATTTGGGTTAGAAAAAGACGGATTTTACCAGAAAAGGCGAATGTGACCGAAAATTGACGAAAAAACTCGTAAAAACTTTAAAAAACTGGTTATATTCGAAAAAATTAAACTCACTCGTAACTCATAAATTGATATTGGTCGAACGTAATGAAGGTGTAGGAACTTGAAAAACCAGCTTTCAAAAAAATTCGATAAATTTATCGAATTTTTTTGCTAATTTTAGGTCGAAAATTTGAAAAATCAAAAATTTGGTCAAATTTTTGATAAACTGGTAAATTATTGTTCAGTGTAAATGGGGTAACAGTATAATACAGGTATTCAACAAAAATTTGAATTTTGACCAAATTTTTGAAAATTGTCGATTTTAACGATTTTTGAGAAAAATTCTCAAAAAAACATCAAAAAACAAGAAAGGTAAATACACGTTGATGCGAGCTTATGGTATTCATTTTGGGTGCTAGTTCGCTGTTCCACGCCATCAATAGTCTACCAAAAGGCACCCAAAAACTGTATAAAAGCACTTTATTTTCACTTCCGGGATTAAGCTTGAATCCTTTTGCTGTTAACGAAAGAAAAACGGTACAATATCAGTTGGATAACGTCTTCCGGCACAAAACTGATGTCATAATCTGGCACGACGCTATAAACAATTCGCTGACCTCTCACCGAACGAATAATTTTCGAGCACTAGCGTTTTTCGAACTTTCTAAAGTGCTAGAAAGTTACCAAACTCGTTTGAAAGCTATAGTTTATTGCCCACGAAACGGAGCACCAAATATCTTTGGTTTTCTTAAGCAAACAGACGTTTTGACTATCCATGTACTGATTGACCTAGTGTCAAAGCGGAAACAGAAAGATCCAAAATTAGTAAAAGAGTACTATCAATTGCACCAGAAAGTTCATCTGGAACTTAAATCGTTAACATTAATTTTAACGCATCAGGAATCACTTCGCCGTTTGCTTAAGAAAACTCGTCATAGCAAACTCAATAAACGACGCTGTAGAGCCAAAAAGAATAAGAAACTCGCCGCTGAAGCGGCGTTAACTTCGAGTCTCCACTGAGTCCTATTTCTTTCCGGCTCGGTGACCTCAGTTTAACTACAGGGGTTATAGAGCTTGTTAGTTGTAGGACTCAGTCGCTTCGTCGTGTCCTGCTTTCGTTGCTTGATTAATTTAGTGTCGTTCGATTGGCACCACTCACTTTGTCAAGGTTTTCAATTATCGCATCCGCCGCTCCACCGTTTTTCCCGTTTCGTCGCTCGCTCACTGCGCGACCGTTTCCGCTCCTCCTCTTGCGCGCGGATATTATATTCCTATTACGCTTTGGGGTTTTGCTCTCTGAGTCTCAAAAGATTGTGTTCTGTGTCCCCAGTTTAAACTACAGGGGTTATAGAAACTATAGTAAATGAGACTCGGTCATTCTCCCCTCCCAATCTCCCGTTCCTCGAGTTACGCCCCACCTTCTATTTCCCCTGTCACGAGAATTGTCCAATTATTGATCACTTTGTTCTATCTAATTTGTTCTATCTCCCAATTTGTTCTATCTCCTAAACTGTTGTCCTAAAATCCCAATTTCGCAGACCAAGTTAAATATTGTTTCATCTTTCCTTTCTGTTTGTACACCAAATCTGTAAGTTAATCTATTGTTGTATTCTTCCTCCCATTATGTCAAATCCCTTTACAAGCAAAGTTTCTAAGGTGTATGATGCAAGGGCCAAGATTGAGAAAGAGTTGTGCAAACTTTACGAAAGCATTGACGACGCCATCCACGAAAAAGCGAGGCGAGTGAGAGTAGAAAGTTTGGTTACCAAATGCAAAGACCTACTCGAAACTTGTATAGCAAAAAATGATAACCTGATAGGCCTTGCAGCTAAGACTGAACAAGCAGAGAAACTGCAGTCGGAATTAGAAGAATGGCTGGCAGTTGTGAATAAAAGACACGATGAGTATATGGAAAATGCCCGAGACTATATGGACTCCATTCAGGGCAACGAAAATTCAAAAAAGAGCTCTCAAAGATCCCACAAATCCTTGTCTGCTAGTACCTCTTCGAAGGCTTCAACGGCTCGCAGGAAAGATTTTATATTAGCAAAAATTAGACGAGAAGAAGTGGAGGAAGAAAACAAAGCGGCTGCTCGAATAGCTGAAAGAGAGTATGAAATTGAGATGGCAGAGAGAGAACGTGAAATGGCTGAGAGAAGACATGAGATAGCATTGTTTTCTAAGAAACGTCGAATAGACCTCGAAAAAATGCACGAGGAAAATCGAAAACGTCTCGTTGAAGCTAAAATGCAGGAAATCAACTTAATGGACGATGAATCTTTGCTTTTAGAGACCGCCACTAATAGCTCCTCAAAACATGGCAGTATCTACTCAACAAAGAGCGAAAATCGCGTCAAAGATTGGGTTGAGTCAGTTGGTAGTCAAAAAACAGCCATCTTGACGCGCAAACAGAAAAAATCCAGCGCTTGTTTCGATCAAGCTTTCTTTTTTCCGCAGCAGCAGATGCACAAAATAGTAACTCTATTGTCCAAGAACAGGGTAATACTGTCGAGAATCAAACTTTTGAGAACCATCGATCAGAAATGAACGATCAAAACCAACAGCATTTACCACAATTGATTTCTCAACCGTCAGATCTGATTGGAAATGATGATCTTATCCAGCAAATCAATCAAGGCAGCGAAGAGCCTGAACTCAATAATCCGATCTCCGAAGTAAACAATCAAAACGAAAGCCTGCCGAACAATACACTGCAGTTCTGGCAGTCTCTTGCTGATCAAGAATCTGCTTACTACCGTGGTTTGTTTTTTCAAACAAATCAACCTAGCTTGTCTCTGAAAAGCAATGCATACGCGAACCAGCCACAAAACACCGGAAATTTACAAACTTCATCTCCAGCTCATGATTTTTCGACAGCAGCATACACCCCTCAACATAATCAAGATAGTGCTTTCCCGGCCGACGCTCAACTCAACCACTTGGCAGCGCAATTAGAAGCAAATTTGCCTGCAGCTTCGGCAAGCCCACTCCACAACCAGGCTTTATCAATACCACACAGTCACTACAGGCCTAACTTGAATACATGGACCCTCGCTAATGTTCCATCAAACACCAAATCAAATGTTTTCCCGATCGCTCCGCAGAGGTCCAATGTTAATGTCACGGCAAGCGTACCTGTTTCAGTAAGCACCGTAGGTGGTACAACGTACTACCATAATCCAATTTCCAGTGCAATAGTAGATAACCAGGCGCTGCAAACAGTACCATTCCTACCGGGATATCCCCCCGTTTCATCCTCGCTGCCTTACTCTCGAAATCCACTACCCATGCAACATCCTTGTTTGCCGCACTCTTCAACATCTCAACAAGTAACAGTAAAAGATCTTGCCGAATTACTTAGCTTCAGCAAGAGAGATCCCCTACCCGAGTGGAAACTTTCTCAATACAACGGCGACCCCCTTCAATGGCACGAATGGTACGGCCAATTTAGTAGTGCGATTGATTCGCAGACATTGAGTGATGACGTTAAGCTAACGTACCTGAAAACATTGGTAACAGGGAAAGCAAAGGCTGCAATTGCGGAATTTGCTTATTGTGGTTCAATGTACAGAGATGCATTGAAAACGCTTGAGCGTAAGTTCGGACAGCCACAGGCAGTGGTAACTGCGCATCTTGATAAATTGTCAAGCTATCCACCGGTAAAAATGCACAACTCAGACAGTATAATCAGCTTTGCTACTGTAGTCTCAAGTCTCGTTGGCGTATTCAGGTCATTGTCATATGACACAGATCTCCGTAGCTCGTCCCTCTTAAACCAGGCAGTTCAAAAGCTTCCACCAAATTTAAAAGAATCTTGGTCAATGCACACCGTGAAGAAAGAGTGGTTGAGGCCAACCATGTTAGATTTTAACGATTGGCTGAAAGAGAAAGCAGAAGCTCATGAGCGCATGAAAGCAATCTCTTTCAAGGGAAAACACGAGGATAATGGTAACATAAGTGTAACAAAAACAAAAGTCTCCTCAAAAGTCTTTACTGCTAATGCAAATGCAAAACAACATATCTCCAGTAAAGCTTCCCAGAGTGCAAAAAATGATCAATTGCCCTGCGCCCTTTGCAAATGTTAACATCCCATTTGGCGATGTCAATCTTTCAAGGAAAAGACCCCTACGCAGCGTGCTAAGATTGCTGCAGAAAACCAACTTTGTTTCTCGTGCTTGAACGGCAAGCACTCATTCCGAACATGTCCACGTCAACGAAAATGCACTATTGAGGGCTGTCGAAGCACTCATAACACATTACTTCACGGGGCAGAACGCGTTTTTCCCGTAAGCACTGAGAAGCAAAGCAACGTTGCCACGCTGACTAATGTAAACTCCACAAAAACGTCATCAAATACAGTTGAAAACGCAAAGTCTATGGGAACGGCTAGTTCCTCGGGACTCACTTCAATAACTGATGTAAAAGGGCTTCTTCAGGTTCTTGAAGTCGATCTTTTAAGTCCCTCAGATGTACGCACTAGAGCACTTGTTCTCTGTGACACAGCTTGTAGTCACTCTTGGATATCCAGTGAGCTCGCTAGTCGTCTTCAATTGAAGGGTACCCCATTAAAGCTAACCGTGAATGGCATAAATACTCAAGAAACTATAACAACGGAATCTGTACAGGTTACTGTCCAACCAATAGGTGAAGACACTTGCTCTCCGTTTGATCTACTCCCTTATGTAAAAACGAATTTACGAGTAGGTTCCGACATTATTGATAATACTGCCATTCAAGAAAAGTATCCTCACTTAAGCGTGTTACCGAACAAGACGTATGACTACGCAAACGTCGAGATGATACTAGGCCAAGACGCTTACCACGCCATTCGCCCAATCGAGTATTTTGAAACCGAATCAAAATCCTCACCCGTTGCCGTTCGCTTACCGTTGGGATGGGTATTAAGCGGTCCGTTGCCGTATTCATCTGGTCTGGTTTCTACTTGTTTCAAGGCAGTAGCTAAACAAGATTCGGAGTTAGCTACCCAAATAAAATCCTGGTATGACATGGAGTCATATGGGGCTGTCAAGCAGGTCGATCCCCGTTCAGCATCTGACCATCGAGCAACTGCGACCCTCGAACAATCCACAGTACACAATGAGGGCCGATATCATGTAGGCATGCTTTGGTCTTCAGACGAAGTAAAACTCCCCAACAATTTTTTTTCAGCAATGGTGCAGTTCAAATCATTGGAAAAGAGATTAGGTAAAGATCCCGTTCTGTACAAGCGTTATGCACAGACAATTCAAGACAACCTCGATAAAGGATATGTTATCAAAGTGGAAAGCCGAGACGACAAGCACTGCGCCGGAAGAGAATGGTACCTACCTCATCACCCGGTTGTAAACCCTAACCAGCCAGAAAAAGTTCGTAGGGTGTTGAACGGTGCTTCAAAGTTTCGGGGTATATCTTTGAACAGTGTATTACTCACCGGTCCAGATCTGTTGCAGAGACTAATCCACACTCTGATGCGCTTTCGTCAGCATCAATTCGCTGTTTCCGCTGATATTGAGGGTATGTTCTTACAAGTAGGTGTTTTGCCAGCGGAACAGTCGGTTTTGCGTTTCCTTTGGCGGGAAGATCCCTCAAGGAACATTGAGGTATACCAGTACACAAGACACATATTCGGCGCAAAAGATTCACCAACTTGCGCTAATTATGCGTTACTGCGTACCGCGAGAGACAATAATTCAGATGTTCCCGAGGCGGCGCAAGCCGTTAGCCAGAAATTTTATATGGATGATTACCTTGACTCAATGGAGTCACCCATCATAGTACAAAAAAAATCGCGCGATTTGATCGAATTACTGAACAGGGGAGGTTTCAAGCTGACTAAGTTCATCAGCAATGTCCCTGGCCTCCTCGAAGAGCTGGAGGACAAATCAGTTGAACAGGCTCCAAAGGAAATAGGCGCATCAAAAGAGGAGTCATCATCCCACGTTCTAGGTTTGAAAAGGGATCATGTAAATGACACACTAGTTGTAAGCCGCGGAACAATATGTGATGCCTCGAAAGCTGTTACACAAAGGCTGGTAGTGAGTCTTGTATCAAAAATATTTGACCCAATTGGTCTTGTTTCCCTTTTTACTGTGAAAGCGCGGCTCCTCCTCAAAGATGTCTGGCGATTTCACGGTCAGAGCTGGGATGATGTACTCCCAAAGGAAATGATTGAGCGCTTCGAGTCCTGGAGCGCAGAATGACCAAAACTTGGGCTAATGAAAATACCTAGGAGCTACTTCTCCGGTTCGTTCGAGCACTTGGAATTAAATGTCTTTGGTGACAGTTCACAGGAGGTGTTCAGCGCAGTTGCGTTTTTGCGTGCTCTCGTGAATTCCTCAGACAACGGAAAAAGAACAGAACTAGCCTTCGTCATTGGAAAGGCACGAGTAGCTCCGATGAAAGTGCTCACCGTTCCTAAACTCGAACTCCAAGCGGCTTTGCTGGCATCCCGCCTCAGATTAGAAATTTGCAAGGCGCTCACCATTCAGATTCAACGCACGTTCATGTGGACAGATAGTACCACAGTCCTTCAGTGGTTGAATTCCCTAGAGAAACAGCCCATATTTGTCGCGAATCGTGTCTCCGAGATTCTAGAGGGAACAACGGTCGATCAATGGCATCACGTGGCAACGCAGAACAACCCGGCCGATGCCGGCACGAGGGGATTGTCCTCGGAGGCGTTGCAGAACAGCGCTTGGTTACGTGGTCCTGATTTTCTTCGTACATCTGACTTTCCATTTCGCCCGGGCACCGAAGTGGTGTCAAACATCAAGTTGAAGCGTCAAGCAGCTAATCCCAACCCTTTGGACAACTGCTCAGCCCTACAGTCCAACTCTTTAAATCCTGATTTCAGCATTCATCTGCGCAAATACAGTTCGTATCCAAAACTTCTTCGAATCGTTGCGTATGTCCTACGTATTCTTCCACGACACGCCACCTACCGATCTGTAGATGGAAAAATAGTAGAACCCGAGGAAATTACCGCAGCAGAAAAGAAATTGAAGCTTCTTACACAAGCAGAGTCTTTCCCCATTGAGCTTATGCAACTCCGCAGTTCAAAGAAAATCAGTAAAAGAAGCCCTATTGCTGCTTATTCGCCGTTTGTCGGGCCTGGTGGCCTGCTCCGTTCTAGTGGCCGAATTAAGCGCTTCACTGACCTGGAGTTCAATTTGAAGCACCCCATAATCCTCGACGGTCGACATCCACTGGTGTACGTTTTCTTACGCCATTTGCACCTCAAAAATCATCATGAAGGTAACGATTATCTTCGCGCACTTGTCCAACAGCAGTATGCTGTTCTGAAGCTTCGTTCTATCTTCCGTTCGATTCGTTTTAATTGTGTCCTTTGCAGAAAACGATGCACTAAGCCTGTTCAACATTTGATGGCTGACCTTCCGTCCGAACGTCTTGCCTTCCAGTGTCCGCCCTTTACGAATGTCGGTCTAGACTACTTTGGTCCGTTTCACGTCACGATCCGTCGCTCCTCTGAGAAAAGGTGGGGTTTCCTGCTCACCTGTCTCACGACCAGAGCCGTTCATGTTGAGATTGCACATTCGATGGATACAAATTCGTGTGTTATGGGTATTGAACGCTTCATTGCTCGTCGTGGAATGCCGTTGGTCATTTGTTCCGACAACGGCACTAACTTTGTTGGTACAGAGAAAGAACTGTTGCTATGTTTTCTAAACTTGGACAAACAGAAAATTGCTTCGGAGCTGGCACAAAAGGGAGTCAAGTGGAAGTTTAATCCGCCTGCTGCACCGCACCACGGAGGTGTTTGGGAAAGGCTAGTGCGGAGTTTCAAGCGAACACTTTACGCAATCCTTGGCAATCGTCGGCTTACGGACGAAATACTCCTCATTACTTTCTGTCTGGTGGAACAGTCACTAAACAACCGCCCATTGACTTCTGTAAGTTCCGATGCCAACGATTTAGATGCATTAACGCCAAACCATTTTCTTTTGGGGAATCGCAGTACTTGCCTTCCTTCACTCACCCCTGTCGATGACTTCAATCACCGAAAGCGATACGCCAGAGCGCAAGCGTACGCTAATGCCATTTGGAAAAGATGGTTAAAAGAATATCTCCCCCCACTGAATCGTCGTTGTAAATGGAAGAGTCCTTCCGATGAAATCTTGAAAACCGGTGACCTAGTTTGGATTATCGATAGCGACAGCCCAAGAGGCTATTATCCACTGGCCCGCATTTTGAGTCTACGTTATGGTAACGACGGCATCGCACGGTCCGCTCAAATTCAAACAAAATCCGGCTCATTGATTCGCCCTATTGTTAATTTGATACCAGTTTTCGAATCATCAGTTTTGGGGCCTGAAGATGTTGCTGACGCAATTGCGTGTAAGCGTAAATGAAAGAGCATATTAAATGTGCGTTCGCACAGATTGTTCCAACTGGGAAATAATAGCCTAATGGTTAGGACCTAGGGCCCTTAATCTAGAGGTTGCGGTTCGAATCCCGGTGGGACCAAATCTCTTTTTTTTTGATATAGATGTAATCCAGAGGTCAAATTAATAGCATTTTTGACCTATTCCGACCTTGAAAAGAGCATCAATTACGTTTGGCCAACAACCTTGCTAGTTGTCTGATGTAAATCTTACGTACGTTTTTCTCTTACGTTGAGTCTTATCAGTCTTATCAGTCTTATAGGTGTTGAGTCTTATACGTTGAATCTTATACGTTGTGAAATACAAAAAATTTGGATTTCCTGTACCGAAACAGGATTTTGCTTGCTATGTCGACTTTGTACCGATACATTGCTGATCTCAAGAAATTAAGTCTTGAATTCTTATTAGTTTTTTTAAATAAAGACTTCGATTATTGATCCTTTTTGAAAGTTATCGCAACGAGAGCGGACAGTTTCTTTACGTTTAAAACCAAACATTCCAAATCTTAGGATCCGAGCATACCAGATCTAATAAACCGAACATACTGATGATTTTTTACGATTAAAAACGAACATATCTATGATACCAAAGAAAAAAATGTCGTTTTTGTCTAACTAAACCGAACATATCGACTTTCTTACTATTACAAAAGACGATTTATGAACTAGGGGTATGGTTTCTGTGATATAATAGTGTTTTTACTAGTACCACCATTGCATGAAACCAAGGAAACCCTATCTGATCATTGTAGGAAAACAATCTGGAACTCATACTCAACTTAAAGTTGTTAGAGCCTTCAAAACATTCCGTTACTTTTAAAAAAAATGTATCATCTTTCTATGATAACTGGGAAGCCATGCAAATCATATATGGCAATGTATAAAATAAAGAAATCAAGGAATCATGTTGTGCAATCATGAACCATTCCAAGATTTTGTTATGATAGAGCTTCTGATAGTCTTTTCATGGTAAAATCCTGACATTAGACCCAACATTGTGCATTATCGCAAAAATTAGCAAACTTTGGACATATCTTAGCTCTATTATGATCACGAAATTAATTAACATTTGACGCAAGATTTTGAGGGTATCCGGATCATAGAAATATAATAGAGCATCACTAAATCATGATATTCACAAGTCTGTGCTTTCAATTACCGTATCACTTTTAACACTGTTCAGGCTAAAAATCAGCGTCTAAAAGCATGTTAAATCAATGCTGAATCATAGTATTAACAACAGTGTTTTCTATGACCATGTCATTTTTAACACTGTTCAGAGTGACAATCATTAGAGAATTTGACTTGCCTGTTATAGTATCCCGTAGAAGGGTCGAATATATTCTGTGTATCTTGTGATTGATATGTATCACCCCTACTGTAACTTGACCACGTGTTACCCGTATTGTACGGGTTGTAGTTACTGTTGTAAGGGTACTGGTTTTCAGACTGTTTTTCGGGTGCGGGTGTTTTTCCCGCAAACACCAACTTAGCTACCGCGACGACGTCTTTGTGACCTGTCGCAACTGAAACAAATCTTGTTTGCTGCTATAAAAATATGAAAAAAATATGCTCAACAACTCGAGCTATTACCGGAGTCTGAGAGACTTTTTGTGAGCTGAGATTTGAGAAAAGGAATTGATTTGAAAAGAATATTAAATTCCTGATTTAGACATCTCTTATACAGGTTTATACAGGTTAATTAGTCAAAAAATTCCCACCATTTCAAATCACCCACAAATCAAATTGTCACCTTGAGATATATTTGAATGTGCAACTAAAACAATCGCATTTCAATCCTAACAATTACGTTACAGTAAAAAAATTGTCAGGGCCATCTTTATTTTATAACTGGCCTCAAAAGAAGTAATTAAGTATCTGCCAATAATATTTGATAAGTTGGTTATTAAAAAAAAACAAAAATCTTTAAAACAAACTTTTGCAAACGCCAGTTTGCATACATTTTGAAATTGTATGTTTTAAATGCTGTGTCGTAAGCAGCGTATATTTATTTCGTTGATCTGATTAGCTGTTAAGGGCGGAATTCTGAGATATTGAAAAACGAGATAATTGATATTTTCGTTCCGAACCTCTTTAGTGGGGGGTAGGAATTATATACTCAAATAGGCTTTTTTTGTTCAGTCAACATTGGCCGATTGATATAGTCATCGTTGAGAGCTGTGAGTGGTATCATTAGAAAGCCCATCCAGCGTAGAAAATAAAATCGAATAGATTTTATGACATTCGCGCTTTTTTCAAGGAGTTAAAGAGCTTTAAATTTTTGTGAATAATAGACGGATTTCCGTTGTTTTTATTCACATTTTCCGAAATATTTGCCTAAATTTTTGAAAGATTTGCTAAAAAAAATGTTGAAAAAGGCTAAAAAAAAGTGTTATTTGTTCGTTTTTAAATATAGAAATATGTCGATGAACTTTTTTTGCTACATACTTAAAAAATCAGCTTTTTTTCATCGAAAATTGCAAAAAATGAGCTCTTTTAGTCAACTTTGCTTAAATTTGACGGAAGTGAACACTTAAAAACTGCTCTCACAATTTACTTCAACAAAAGAAAAGGCTAACTTACATATCCACTCTCTTTGAAAGTTTACTGGGTGGGAAATTTTGCCGCTTTTAGCTAATATATCTCAATAATTACACCAACAGCATCAGTTTTCGTTTATATATGAAATTTTTTGTCAAGTTATCGGTATCCATTAAACTGGGAACCATTGCAAGTTCTTTTTGTGCCAAGAGTAATAGCAAGGCTAGTTTTGGTCTGATTGTGAATTCTAAAATCTAAAAATATTCCGGTTGTATTAAGTGGCTGTCTTTTTTCGAAAAAAATAATCGGCTGTTTCATGTTCATTAAAGAACAAAACAGAACAAAACAGAGCAATTTATATCAGGGATCATCTTTGACAAGTCAAACTGGCTTCAACAACAATTGCCTGTTAATGTTTGAAACATTTTTAGTCGAAAGCTTTTTGTCATTTTGACTTTTGCATTCATTTGTTTTCAAAATAAACAAGTGATTATAGAGCTTTGCCACTATCTCTCACTTTTTTTCGGGTCAACTTGCAGGTTAATTTCAGCAAAGACATCAGGAATTTTCAGTGAAACTAAATTTTAATTTCTACGGTGGCTTTTTGCGTCAAGTAAGTGCTCTTTGCTTAAAATAAGTTTTCAGGTTCTTTTCTTTTGGCATTGTCACATCAAAATATTGATAGGGAAGTTATCACTTTATTGAAGTTCAAAAATAGGCATATATGATCTTGTAATTTTTTAAGGAAAAGATAATGGTTTTAACGGCTTCGTCACCACTTTGTAGAAGAATTGTACCGAAATTATATCGCTTTCGTCTTTAATTGCCTGCCTTCTTGTAGTCGTATGCGATTTTTTGAATAATGAGAGATCTCAATGAAATGGACTCTTATTCAGAAACATATGAACCTATTTACTGATTTTAGTTTTTAGGTGATGGTTTTAATGAATTTTACCTAATAATGCCTATTTGTTGCCTAGTCTCATTAATCAAAGGTCACATATCACAATTCGGCGTGGTTGTGAAAAAAATAAGTGAAAATTTTTAAGTGAAAAAATTGTATCAGTAGCTTCGACAACGCTTTTACGCAAAAAATTTAAATGTTTATTGATTTTTGTATGTATTTGAAGTTCTTTTTTTGAACGTAAGACAAATTCAACTTTTTGGAAGATTTCGGTGGCTTCTGTGGGGGAACAGTTAAACATGTTAAGCTATTTCAATTTACAGCTGATAAATTTTCATGACTTGGAAATTAATTGATTACAGACAAAAAATAATCTTAGCACCGAATATTTTAGTTTTTGTCTTATTGTTAAAAAATGTCTCAATAGTTTCTTTTAGGGCCATAAATAAGCGCAATTTTATATTTCAATATATAGCTAAGCATTTTCATAAACCTGAAATTATTTGTATTCAAACGTTGTTTTTAAATTTGTTCTTTTCCGGTCTACTTGTTATCTAGTCTTTTTAACGAGTGGTCAAATATCCTTTTAGTGGCCTTTAAAAAAAGGCGCATACAATTATTTTTGTTTTCTACGGGAACAGGGTATGGTTTTCCTCACCGTTTCCTTGACATGAGATTTTTTTCTGTTTTTGTTGTTTTTTGTAGTCGTATGAAAAAATCTTAATAATTACAGGTCCCATCGTGTTATCTTATGGAGCTAAAAATGATCGTATTACAAACGTTTTAAAAGATTTCAGTTCATATCTAAGTGTTTTCATTACTTTGGAACCAATTGCTTTCAAAAAATATGAGCGTAACTTTTACGTTAGTCGGTTTTGTTGTTTTTTGTCTACATGTTACCGGGTTTCATTAAGGACTGGTTCCACTTTTTTGTAGTGATCAATGAAGTATTTTTTAAATTTAGTTTAGGTTTTATCTGCCGATAATTAGACTTTGTTATAAAGTTTTTCTACAGATAGACACCGAGTTTTGGATGTTTTTGATTTTTTTGTTCGCCTTGTCTCATATTCTTAATAAGGGCAAATCTCTTCGTCCTTCTCAAGCGGCTTTTATTTTAGTCCACTCAGTGATTTGAGTTGGACGTTATTTTTTATTCAAACACTAGTCATTTTCGAAAGAATACTTGAATTTTTAAAAGTCTTCTATCCCATCCTCGCTTGGAAGACAATTAAGCCGAAATGTGGATGAACGGGCTCGGAAAATAATGTGCGAACACACATTACCGAGCATCCTTGTTTGTAATTCGACAAGAGGTGTAGAAATCATTAGTTTATAAAAAATAGCTTTAAAAATATCAAACAAGCATTAGAAATTGATAGAAAACTAAGCTACTGTAAATTGAAAACTGTTTGCATCAAATTCAGCTTTGCCACAAAAGGAACAATTGGAACAATATTTTTAAGGTTATACGAGAAAGAATTAGGAAATTGCGAGTTTGACAATCAAGAAAACAAAGGAATGTCATCAATTTACACATCGACACTATTCACGCTGATTGCACAGTGTTATGAAGCGACCACGACTAGATTATGAACCAGACAAGGATACTCAATAGACGGCGTTGTAAAATTTCGAAACATTTTTATCATTTTTGACAGAAAAGACAAAAAACAGGAAAAACAAATTGTCCACAAAAATCTCTATGCTGTAGAGACACCAATATGCTTTAAATCTATTATTCTTTAACAAATTAAGAAGCTGCCTTTTTAGATAATTATGACTATTTTAATTTTAAAAAGAATCTCTCAAATGCCCCCAAAGTGCTGGATCAATCGGACTAGAGAATTTGACACAGCATACAGCTTTCAACAATCAGAAACCTCAATCAGCTAACAACAGTGTTGTATTCGATTATTATTGTATAAATCAATCGAGTCGCGAATGCTCATCAAACCACTGAGCTAGGGCAATCTTTACGCTATTTGATTCCTCAACTTTGATTCGGTTATTCGCGGTGCGGATGGCTCAATACCAATTGAGCAGGCGTATTTGAAAAGCGATTTCCTAAAGTTAAATTGAAACTGAATTATAGTGATGCAAATTGGAGAATGACAAAATGAAATTACTAAATTGAATTTGAAAAGGAAATAACTTTATTTCACGAGTTAATCACGAAACAAGAAGAACTTAACAAACTGTTTACAGTGTGAACAGACAGTTTCCTGTCTAAAGTATGAACAGACATTAAAGTTGAATAAAAGCAAGATGAACTAAAATTAAGTAACTAAATTAAAGCACCTGCCCTTCAAATGGAAAACTTGAACTAAATACGGTGATGGGTATTCTGAGGGTAATATCCATCCTGTATGACAATTTCTCCTGTTGGAGAAAAAATTAGTAGATAAAATCAGAAAATTAATACTTATTCACCGGTTATATACATACTAGAATATTAAATAATAAATGAAACATAGAGTTCAAATAGTTTTTGAGTTTTAATCTGAGTCGGATTGCTCTTGAGTTTCAGCTTCTGAGACCTTCATCTCTCACGGTAGGTTCGGGTTAGGGTCAGTAGCACACCTCTCATTGAGGTTCCGTGGTGACACTTCCCCAATAAATGTTGTGTCCGATACGGGAATATCAGTCGAATATCCCTCCGTATTTTGTATTTTCTCGACAATTGATGTTGTAAACTTTTTCTGTTTCTTCAAAGTCCTTTTGCTTCTTCGCACTGATGACGTATCCGAGTCCGATGTATCACTCACTGTCATTCGTTTTTTTCCTTTAAGTTCCTTACGCAATATCGGTGTTGGCTGTTGTGGTGAAGCAACTTGTGACGCGGATGGTCCAGCTGTACTGGGATTGTTCGGTGGCGCTGCAAGTGGCAAAGGTGGGCTAAAGTGAAGGATTTGTGTTAAATCCGGTCGTTTTGTGAAGGCATCATCATGCTTTGGGTTTCGTTTTGGAATCCTCTTTTTTAGTGATTGTGCCACGTTGCTCGCCGTTGAAATGCAAGATCTACACGATGAGATAACACTGACATTGTCAGCAGGTCTTTTATTTCGCTTAATTTTCTTACTTCCTAAGTCTTTTCGGATAAGATTTCTCCTATGGTTTGTAATTTTCTGTTCGAGCGTTTTCTCGGAAATTTTCTTGCGTCTAGGTTCAATATATTGGGCCAACTCCGTATCTCGCTCGTTTTTCGTTCCAAATTTCGCAATGTCAGAGTTTCTTACGCGCTCTTCTTGTCGATTTGGTTCTTTGATAACGCTTGTAGTTGGACTTATCTTCCCAACTGTACTGCCAGGAGCAAGATCTTTATACAAAACATCTAAATTCTTTTTCTGGCGTTGGCTCTCATGGATTTTGCGCGCAATTTTCACCTGCACACTACGTTCGCTACACGGAATTGGTCGTGCTAGCCCTTCCGACCATATGAACCGCGATTCGCCATCCTTCATTTTTCTTGCTTTTTTGTGCTCAATTGTTTGCTGCACAAACTACTTTATCGATTTCAGTATCGGAACATAAGGCCGTGTCTGCCCACTAATCTTCTGTCAGATGGGATCTGCCAGGAATTGTATCCTCATCATTTTTTGGTTGTTGCTGTTGGAGAATTGCAAGGCCAAGACTATTGAAGAGATCTCTTCCAATGATGATTTTGTGAACGTCCTCCACAGTTGTTAGGCGGGCATGTTTGCCTGTCTAGTTATTGTATGTCATCGTTGTCTCGAGTTGTCCAAGGTATTTGATTGACTCGTTTGAGAAAGTTTTTAATTCCTTCCTTACTTTTGTAGTGATCCATTTCGCAGATGGTGTAGTTCGAAGTATTCGGTTTGCTAGCATCTTCGTGATGAGACTAACTACACTTCCGGAGTCAATCATTGCGTTTGCTTGTACTTTTCCAAACTGAAGTTTTGCATTTAAGGGTTCCAATTGATTTGCCGAATTGCAAGAGATTACCGCCACATAGTTATCAGAGTCTCTATCATAATTGGAGTTATAGATTTGTTCGTATAGCTGTTGATAGCTAGTAATATAAATAATGGATTCTTCATCGTCACTTTTTTCAGCAGTTTTATCAAATTGATTAACATTTGTTTGTGGAGGTTTAGGTGTCTGTCCTTGTGATCTTTTCGGTTTTCTGCATTTCCTCGCGAAGTGTCCAATTATACCACAACTATTGCACTTTTTGCCAGTTGCGGGTCAAAATTGTTGATGGTTGTGGCTCCATCGTTGGCCAGAGTTTGTACAAACACTCGTGTACTGATAGTTTTGGGGTACAGATGGGTAACGTGTGAAGTCCTTGCGAGCTGGTTGGTAATTCGCGTTGCGATTGCGAGTTTGAAAAGTGTTAACAGCATTGACTGAGTATGTAGCTAGAGCCAACTTTTGATTTATCTTTTGTTGATTTTGTGCCCCCATTCCCATTTGAATTGCTACCTCGAGTGCTTTAGTAGGTTCAACAGTTTCCTTTAGCAATTCTTTTTGAGTCTCATTATCCATCATGTTAAGTAAAAATGCATCCCGAATAAGGGTAGTTTCTTCATTTCCTAGACTACAGTTTTCTGTTTGTTCAATTAGGCGACCGTAAAAACTTTCAACAGACTCGCCCTTTTAATGTTTAGACGAAAAGAAGACAACGCGGTCATACGTGATGTTTCTAATTTTAGTGAAAGGTTCCTCCATTGTTCGACAGGGTTCTTTAAATGGTTTTTTTCAATCTGAAAATGGGGGTTTTTACTTTTAAAAATACGACGTCCTTCAGTTCCAATACTTAAATATAGTAATGATACTGACTTTTGTTCGCAAATTCCCCACGGCTTATCTCCACACAAAATGCCAACTTCATCGATCTTTTTACATCGATTTTGCCAATTTAACTTGAGTTGCTGATAGCGAACTTTGCGGTCCCTTTCCGTTGCTTCTGTATGGTTCTCCAATGGTTCCTCGTATGTCAGTTCGAGTGGGTATGTGACAGTAGCCGGTGGCTCTTTCAGTAGCAGTTCGAGTTGAATCCCTTCTTTTGCCAACAATGCTAGTTTCCATTGTTGTGTCCACTTGTCCCACATCAGAGTTGGTGTAGCAGTTGGTTTCTCCCAAAATGCGTCAACGTGAAGAGGCGTGTTTTTTGATTCAGCTGCTGACTGCGCCATGTTGTACTCGATTATTATTGTATTAATCAAGCGAGTCGCGAACGCTTATCAAACCACTGAGCTAGGGCAATTGCGTCGCGTTTGCCAATTATCTTTTGGCTATTTGAATCCTCAACTTTGATTCCGTTATTCGCTGAGCGAATGGCTCAATACCAATTGAGCAGGCGTATTTGAAAAGCGATTTGCTAAAGTTAAATTGAAACTGAATTATAGTGATGGAAATTGGAGAATGACAAAATGAAATTACTAAATTGAAGTTGAAAACGAAATAACTTTATTTCACGAGTTAATCACGAAACAGGAAGGACTTAACAAAAGGTTTACAGTGTGAACAGACAGTTTCTTGTCTAAAGTATGAACAGACATTAAAACGGGTTAAAAGCATGATGAACTAAAATTATCTAACTAAATTAAAGCACCTGCCCTTCAAATGGAAAACATGAATTAAATACGGTGATGGGTATTCTGAGGGTAATATCCATCCCGTATGACAAACAGAAAGCACATTTCTGTACACAAATGTACACAAGAAAAAACTGAATATTTTGAATTTCAGCAATGAAAATTTTTTCTCGAAAATTTTCATGACACAGACTTGCAAAAACATGAATTCAATGAACGTTGAGAAGAGTTGTGAAAAATTCCAAAACAAACAGTTCTGAAAGCCAAGATTTATTTTATCATGTTATTTTTTTTTAGCAATTCAAAATTTTGAGGTGACGTCAATTTAGCAGTATTTGTAGGTGAAATCAAAATAATAAACAATTGGAGGAGACTATCATCAGCAAACTGTATTGCATGCGCACATTTTTAATTTAAAAAATGGCTTCAGAATAAAATACTTCCATAAATGATAAGCTGTATTTGATACCCAATAAAAAATTATTCAAATTTCTCAAAAAATAAAAATAAAATTTTAAAAAATTTCAAAAAATTTATTTTTAACAGTTTTAATTTTGGAAACGGTGGTAAACAAACTTTGGACAAGGAACACTATTGATTCTATAGATATTGAAACTGGACAAGTGTTTCTTTTACATTTGGAGGACATTTACAGGGTGGAACAAATTAGGTTTTAAGTTTTCAAATTGTTGGGGCACGGAAAAATTTGAATTGAATGCAAGTGTGAGTAGTTGTCACCTTCAAAGAATATTGAGAGTTTTTGATCAGTGGGGCTCAAATGTCCGGATTGACCTCCGCGTTTTACCTGTTTATCTATTAATCGCGTTTTCGAGGACAAAAAATTGGATAAAACGAGAAGTCACATTTAAAAAAGAATATCAGGACCAAAATAATTGCTATAAAGTTTGTTTGAGAGCAATTATTTACCTTAGAATATCTGACTGTATTCAATAGTGTTGATAGAAGCAGCAAATTTGTTTACAAAAGCTGTTTCAAAATCTTGTGAATTATTGTGGCGTAGTATAAAATAAATTGCAAAACTTCTTTCATTACCTTAAAAATTTATCGCCCGCAGCCTGCTCTTCAATTTTTGCAACATCAACAACTTCGCATCATAATCAAAGAGTAACCAAAAGTAGCACAGGGATTTAAAAGTTGAGCAAAAATTCTTTAAGGCGGCTACAAATTTTACCTCTGAAGCCTTACGAAAATTTTTTAAATTTGAAGTTCAACTTATATTTCAATTTTAGATAGAACAAGGATGTTCATTTATTTGCGTTAGCACATGATGTTCAAAACCGAGCTCATCTACAATGAGGAGATAATCAAAAATAGATGTTTGAATTGAAAAAAAATCGTAACGCAACCAAACTACTAATTGATTTACATAGTGGCATGCCTCATTACAGCGCTCAGGAGAACTGCCATTAAAAAGGCTATCAAAACAAACTGCAAACTAAACAAAAAGAAAAAAATTTCAGGGAAAAAATTCGATATCTAAATTTAAAAGCACCTATTATCAACAAAATGCAATTGGATAAACCCTAACTACACACCTTTACTTTTTCCTAACTACTCAGCAGATGGGAAAATTCCTTGGTGAGACTGGGTAACAAGTCACAGAAAGAACAAATATTGAGGCGGAATTCAAAAATCAATCAACTTTTTTGAAACCAAATAATTTCAAAAGTCTTAAAAATCATTAAATTTAATTAAAAAATTCTTGATAATTTTACAAAAAACTCATTATTGAACCATTAGAACATGTATTTGGTTAGACTAAGCCATAGAAACAGACTAAATATGCAGAAAAACTCGGAAAAATACAAACAATTTCCGAAAACTAAGCCATAAAAACAGACTAAATATGCAGAAAAACTCGGAAAATTACGAACAATTTGTAATTTGTGAAAACAATTACAAACCAACTACTGAAGACATTAAAAACCTTAGCCATGATCTGAATATTTATTTCATTTGTAATTTATACTAATTCAGCTAAAATAGCAATGAAAGATTAATTTAGGTAAATTGAGCCCAATTTGAAAATCTTTGGGTTTTATTACAATGCGAATGTGCAAAAAGAGAAAAAGAAATACCAATATTGACCACTCACAAAGATTTTATTAAAACGCTTATTGTTCAACAAACAAAATATCAGTTACAACATAATAAACTCGTGGCATCGAAGTCATAAAACCATTAGCTAGAAGATAAAACCACTAACAAGATTAATTTTGGATGCATTAGAAAGAAAGGGGTCTTTTCTTTACTGAGACTGACCTACAGTTCGAGAAAATGGGCTTAAGATCGGTTAAGGTTAAAATATTTTTGCAAAAAATTATTTTTAAAATCTTAACAGCCATTAAAATCAGTAGCTTTCAACGGAAGTCAATAAATACGCTAATTTACGCCTCGATAGGAAAACAAAGATGTTTGTCATTCAAAAGACATCAGTATGACTATGAAAATAACAACAACAAATACGGGCGAAAACTAAAAATCAGTAGAAAAGAGCGAGAAAAAAACGCCGAAGTCATTTAAACCATGAGCTTTTCTCTGAAAACTTTATCTGTTATACATTGAACGTCTTCTCCTAAACAATGAAAACCATGAATAATAGGATAATAGGATAACATTTCAAAGGAACTAAAATTAAGAAAAAAATACCCAAAAATAAAAAGAAAACTAAAAAAATTATGTAGCATTGAAGTCATATCACCATTAGTTAAAAGATAAAACCAATAACTAGATAACTTTTGGTTGGAGTAAAAAAAATCAAGGATTCCTGTCATTATTGAGGCTGACTTACAGATCACGAAAGTAAGTTTAAGATTGATTAATGTTCAAAAAAAATTTCTGATTTTTTTTTAAATTACCAGCCATTAAATTCAATAGCTTTCATCGGAAGTCAATGAATACGATAAGTAACGTCTCGATGATAGGAAACAGATGATTGTTATTCAAAATTCATCGATATAACATCAAAAAAATTTTATGACATTGAAAACAACAAGAAAGACAGTCAGTAGAAAAATTAAGGGGTTCCTGTCTTTACTGAGGCTGACTTAGAGATCACGAAAGTAAGTTTAAGAGTGGTTAATGTTCAAAAAAAATTTTCAGAATTTATTTTTAAAGAGTTAACAGCCATTAAATTCAATAGCATTCATCGGAAGTCAATGAATACGCTAAGTAACGTCTCGATGGTAGGAAACAGATGATTGTTATTCAAAAGTCATCGATACAAGATCACAAAAATTCTGATGACAATGAAAACAACAAGAAATACAGTCAAACACCCAAACTTCAGTAGAAAATTGCGAGAAGAAAAAGACGAAGTGATTTAAACCATAAGCTTTTCTCAGAAAACTTTATCTATGATCAATTAAACGTCTTCTCTAAGCCAATTGGAGCTATCGATATTAGGACAAAGTGATAAGATTTTAAAAAAAACCAAAATTACGAAGATTGTGAAAACTCGTGGCATCAAAGTCATAAAACCGCAAGATAGCTAGAAGATAACACCGCCGACCATTAATAGTGGTTTCAGTACAAAGGGAGGGGGTCCTGTCCTAAGTGACTTAAAGTTCACGAAAACAAGTTTAAGATCGGTTAATGTTCAAAAAAGTTTTTCAAAAAGTTATTTTCAAAGTCTTAACAGCCATTAGCTGTCCAATCAATGCACTAGATAGGTTCACTTAGTGTTCATTAGGAAATCGATTAAACTTTTACACAACGAGAATATGCCATAAGACTCCAAAAAATTAGTAAAATGCCAATAAGTAAATCGAAAATTAAAAATTACGAAAACTCAAAGTTGAAGCCACAAAAAACATGCGCGATTCCTTGAAAACGTATTTTTTGTTCATTGAGCATCTTTTGACTGTAAATGAGATTTGTAATTAACGGAACTCGATATGAAAAGTGACTAGCCTCTAGCTGACTAAAGAAACCAAAAAAATGATAAATTTTCTTAAAAAAAACTGAAAGAAACTCTCAAATTGAATTCGAATGTTTTTGATAGCAAATTTCCCTATGAGACCAGAAATAGCCTTTTTATCGCTTTTCGTCTATTGGCAACGCAAAATTGTTATATTTTGTAGCGTGAAATGTTATTTTGAATTAATATTTTTATAGAAAAAATCTTATTTTGAACAAAAATTACGCCAAAACTTTTGCCCTCGATAACTCTTCAAAAAATACGAAATTTAAAAAAAATCTTTAATTTCTACGCTGGAAGAGCTTTTTAATGATACCATGCACATTTCTCTAATGGTTTGCACGAAACTAAACAGATCAATTGTAAGATGTCCAGGAAAAGCCCCCCCCCCCCCCCCCCCAACATGTCTTACCTTCATAAATATCCCTTTCAGTTGGTATCCATATAACCAAAGCGCCATTCCTTTTCATAAGAGAGTAAATTGAGGAAGCCATTTGGAAAAACTCTGCGCCCAACGTCGGCTCTTCCGTCTTGAGAATCCTAAATTACAAACAAATAGAAGTAAACAATAACAAACAAAACAAAACACGCATTTTGTTTATTTTTCCATTGCTTTTACCACAAACAGCTGCCAAACCAGACAGAGGTAAACTGTTTTGCCCAAACAATAAAGGTGTGTTGTTGATTTCCAGACTTGAGAAAAGCAAACTTTAATTGTAATTCTTTGACAAACTCGCTCGCAACCCGCAGAAAGTGTGCGCTGAAAGTTGTGAAATCGCCCAGTGAGGTTATGATTTATTACTTGCATTAACTTTTTCTTATTACTTTGAGGTGTAATCAATATTGGATGTTTTGTGATTGTTTAGTAATTAAATCGACCGAACTTCACAAATGACTACTTTTAAAAAGACATCGCTAAACCGTCAATACGTGGCCGATGTCGGATTTCGCGATCTGTTCCTATTTTCCACGACCATGTTTTAAGATTAGGGTTACAAGCATGTGTGTTACTACCCTAGCTACAGTAAGCAAATTTAGTTCAAAGTTTGGGTTTATCCGAAACTAGTTTCTGTTGGCCATACGTAAAGGTTGTTTGTCCTGTAGGCCTCATTTCAGAACTCATTTCAGAATAGTTTAAAACAGTTGCGACCTTATATTATAAAAAAAAATGTATAAATAACTGTGACGTAATTGTTTCAGAACCCGTTGTTTACAAAAGGTATTTCACGTGACATTAAATGATCTAAATCTAAACCCACATTTATGATTACACCATTAGCACAACATCAACATTTAGTGTCATCATTGCCGTACAAAAATTCCGTTTAATTGACGATACAATGTTCTGAATCAGAAATTGATTATATTTCCATTTATTTTGCCGAATCAATTTTTGTTATATTGATTTCAGTTTAACCCAAAGACATTCCAGGATAGTCATCTCATTAGAATCGTACTAACTCGTACAAAAAGTACTCGCAAGATTATGTATATTTAGTAGGAAAGCTGGCAAGTTCTTGCAAAATTTAAGACAGAGTTTACACAAAACAGACATTCCAATAAAAATTTTCCTGCTGGAAAAAATATTCCCCTTACTAACTTGCTAAGATTTCATTTTGTATAGTACCGGAGGTAGCAGGTCAAAATTAGTACTAGAACATGTCTTTTTATCAGAAATCTAAGTTTCCTCTCAAAATTTTCAGAAATTGTTTCTTGACTTGAGAATGAACTTCCGGCTTTACTAAGAATTGATAAACTAGTTTGGCTTTTACTTAGACTTTATTTTACGACGACAATTTTTTTACGACGGTATCTGCTTTTAGAAGCGTAATTAAAAAGCGGTGTTTCCATTTTTACGTTTGCATTTAGAATTGGATCGACACAGAGCCGCCGTGGACGGACTGAGTTGCAGATTTAAAAAGCCAACTGGGTATCCATATTGTCTTCAAAAAGAAAACTAAATTTTACAGGAGCTTGAGAATCATAAAAGGCTTTGTAAAATTTGATTATTTCAATTTACAGTTATGCTTATGTTTTTTTTCAAAAAAATTAGGAATTATTAATATTTCTACAAACAGACAGGGTGATAGCAATTGAATCGCGTAGAAATTAGCCAAATTTTGAAACAGTTTTAGTGGAAAATAAAACGCTGTCTAAGGACGGGTTTTCCAAAATCCGAGAAAAAACTGCTCAAACACAATAGAAAGAAAGTTAGTTCCAAAGGTTTGCTTCTAATTTAATGATATGAAGCGAAAATTTACTGAGAATAAATTTACGGTTTAAGTATAAATGTTGTTTTGCTATATTTTTTAGCATTCAGTGAGTTTAAGCATCAATAAGCATGAAAAATACACAATTCTAATCACGCGTGCAAGCTCAACTATTAAAAGTTGAAGGCGTGATTATAATTGTTTATTATAATTTACAAGTGAATTAATTGAATTCTAATTTAGTTTCAAATTTAGTATCCCAACTAGGTGTCTAAGATACGAAAATGGAAACAAAGCTTTAATAAATTTCCCGCGTATAACTTCCTTGATTTTGCTGTCATTTTCATAATAGTGTGATAACGGGATTGTGAAATTTGTTTTCACATAAATATTGTCAAGATCAGTTGTATCTATTTTGTTCTCCCTTCCCTCACTGTTTTTATGGCCCCTCTCTGAAACTCTACTGGTAGCTTGATTATAAAATGCAGGTAAAATTACCTAGATTTTAGCAAGTTAATTGTTCTTTAATGAAACTCATCTGAAATCTGCCTACCACAATTTAAATTACTTGCAACTCTGGGTAAAACTACCAACCAGTTTCCTAGAGTTTGCATTCATACCCTCCTAGAATTTTACCTGCACAAAAAATTTTCTAGGTAATTTGCCCTGCAATTTGCAAACACATTTTTCAGGTAGAACTACCTAGATAAGTTTTCTCGCAGGTAAGTTTCCAGGTGCCTTTAGTTGCAAATTCTACCCGCAAGTTTTACATGCAAACTGCATTTAAAAAGAACTCACTAGAAATTTATTGTGCCGATAAAATTCTAGTAGGGTGTAACTGCAAATTTTAGGTAACTTGTAGTTCTACCAAAAAATGCAGGTAATGTAACACAGCAGGCAGATTCTAATTGTGACAGGCAGATTCCAATTGAGTTGCATTAAAGAACAAATTACTAGGTACAAAATCTAGGTATATTCACCTGCATTTTATTATCAATTTACCTGTTAGGCACGTATGGAAAAAACCATTTGTTTAAGCCCGCATCAGAATGAGCTAAGGGTTGTTTTACAGCACGTTACTATGTAAGTAAATAATTAACACGTGTCCTGGGTGGCAAAAAAGATATATGCCCACTAACCTAGGGGGGAGTGGGAGTGTTGAAAATATGTAGAATTAATGTGTTGAGAATTATTGTGTTGAAAAATGAGCATATTGGGCAGGTGATTAATGACAATTCATCCCCTGATATTTTTTGTCAGCGGATTTCAGTGCATTTATTACAAGTTTTTAGGGAAATTCCTCGACCCGACGCTTCTGTAATTTTCAACTCTTTCTTCCTCAACAGCCATGCTTTTGTTTCGTTTTCTCTTCGAACCTCTTTTTAGTTCTAGTCGCCATTACAGATAGGGAAAACACATTAAAATATAGATAGATGAGGGATTGTAACATTTTAACTTTAGCCTCGCAATAAAGCCGTCAGTGCTTCCTAAATTGAAAGGTGACTTTTATTTTAACATCTTTTCGCCTCATAATGTACATTTTTGCCTTATACGGAAAACTTTGCGGCTTTTGGGGGGAACAGTGTTAACAGTTTCAATAAGCCTAAAGTTAATAACTGCTTTGAAAAATTTCTCTCCAGAGCCATTTTATCGAAAAAATCTTGTCGATAAAATGGCTCTGAGAGATTTTTTTGAAAATTAGAGTTATCAATTTTAGGCGAATTGAAACTGTCAACACCGTTGTCCCCAAAAATTCCAAAGCTCGAGCTAACTCATTATATGCATTTTTGATTTGCAGTCATTAATGCGAGCGCTTTTTAACAAATTAATCTAACATTTAAGCTTTTTTCATTTGTTTCTACTTGACAAGTTGTTTCTAACAGCTTTTGTTTCAAAAGGGAAATGCGAAAATGCAAGTTTCGTGGACAAAAATGCACATTTGGCGATGTAATGATGATTGATGTTAGCATTCGGGATATGGCTTCCCACAAACGAACACAGCGTCAAGTCATGAAGAATTAGAAAAATTGTGTCACCCAAACTTATTCAATTATACATAGACCAAATAACGTCGCACAAATTGCTCTCGAACGACAGGCGGAGTAATTTAATTCAGCGGCTTCCGTTTAGATAACTTCTTTATGGGTGCAAAAAATCGCGAGGGCTTCGAGTCCTCGACCTCCGCCTTCCTGAGCAGAAGCTGTAACCAATCGGCTATCAGGCTCTTGTTTGTTCACATCTTACACTCGCTTTTATTTTGGCAAAAAACTTTATTTCGGAGTAGGAGAAATTGAGATTTCTTAAAAATGAAGATGACAAGCGCGAAAAAGTCACTTGAGAAGTCAAAGAATGTTCTAGAACAAAAGCACAAAAACGGGCAAGCAAAAATTTTGCATAAAAAAAGACACACGCTTACAATAGTTGTGTCAAACTTCGTTCGAGAGCAATTAAGTTAATAAACTGAGTTAATTTGAATAAATTTTGATAGATAAAACAACAATTGAATAATTCTAACATTTGGAAGAATTCTGTATGATCTGGTTTCTGAATTTCAACCATCATTAGTTGAATTTCCATTTTATTTGCTCTCGTAGCGGCGAGCGGAATTTATTATCCACCGCGGTGGAATGACAGTGGAACGAATATCAACCCACAACATGTAATTAATAATGTAATTGAGTTTCGGTTGGTTATTTAGTTACGGTACGTACAATTAAGTACAATAAAAGACAAACATGTATACGTTACGACGACAAAAATAACTCACCGATTCCAATTCCTAAAAATATCAAAACAGTACAGAATATGATAAAATGTTTTTTTATCGTGCTAGGAATTATGGGAGACACGGGCTCAGCCGACAGCTTAATTATGATTGGCCGATAAATCTGATTGGTCGAAATCCTCTTAGTTAGTACAACCATAACAATTTGTGTTTGGGGTCGGGTTATCGGCTTAAATTCACATTTTTTGGTTATCGGCTAAACGCCCTGTCGGCCAATACGGTGACCACCTGTTGATCTGGATCGATAGAAAGGTCTGTCATGGAAACATCGTAAACAATGGACAGTAGTAACTGGTAGATGACCATGTTAGGGTTACACAGATGGCAACCCAGGAAATTTCTGATGATTTCCGACCCATCAAATAAATTTAAGGCAAGTTAATTTACCATAATTGAGTTCATGTAAAATCGCATTAAGAAAAATTAAGATATGTATATGGTGCCCTAATTTTTTCTTCACTCAAGTTATGTAGAAACTTTATATTAACTCTGTAAAGGCAAATTATTCCATAATAAGAAGCTTTGATTGGAAATTTGAAATGAATAAAAAAAGTATAAAACTAACCAAATTTTGTAAGAAAAAAGTAGGGGCTAATTTATCTCACTAAGTTAATTTTTCCTTTGTTTATTATATACTTTAGCAGTTTGTTCAAAAACAAAAGATCTGCTAAATATTTTGATAGGTTTTTTATAAAAAAAAGTTTTAGCAAGTCAATAAGTATGATCTTATTAATGATTTAAAATACGTAGGTTGTGGCTTGTTAAGATTGTCGTCATACTTCCGAGCAAGCGTGATTTAAAAACCAAACAAGGAGGCTCGGTAATGTGCGTTTGAATATACTGTTCCGACCCTACTCATCCAGGTTTTGATTTAATTGTCCACCAAATGAGGAAGAGACCAAATTTTGAAAAATAAACATATCGTTCAACAAACAACTAAATAAAAAAACTAAAGCCCAATTAGAGCGCCTATGACTCCTGCCATTAATGGGAGTACTAGACATGACAAACATAAAATCAAATAATCACGAACAAAAAACTCGATATCGATATTAGAAAATAAAACTTAATAAAAAATGAGAATGGAATCAGAAAAAACCTGAACGAAACGATTAAACCAGTACATCTTTAGATAAGATATGATACCTGTCTGTTTATAATGCAAAGAGAAAAAAGTGGCACAGATCACAAATCCGTTTCTATTTTTGGAAACAACCAATTCCAAATTAATTAAAAACAGTATAAAATTAATAGGAAAACGATGTCCCAACCGATATAATCATACGCTATTCAAAGAGAACAATAAATATTTTCTCTGACGTATTCTGTCAACGCCAATTGGGACAAACAATTAGTGTGATAATGTGGCAAGGAAACAAAAAAGACAGATATGGACAAAAGTACAAAAATCACATTTTTCATATGAAATTGCGTAGCATCAAAGTCAAGGAAAAATTATTTGAAAGTAAAACAAACAGAATGATTGGGCTTTTAATCGCCAGAAGGAGGTCGCGACCTGCCGTTACAGAGACCAAGCTATGACGAAGCTCTAAAATCATTATTTTTTTTCAAAAATTTTATCAAAAAATCCAAAAAACCATGTTCCAACCAAGTTTTTAATTCAAAACAAAATAGATAAACATGGCTCTGGCCAGGAAGCCATTTGTGCTTGTTATTAGCGAGACTAAATCATGAGACCACGAAAATAACAAATATTGACAGAACTCAAAACTTAATAATAATTTTATCGAAAGGACAGCCGTTAAAACTATAAGACAATGAAAACCATTAAAATTATAAGACAATGAAAACCATTAAAACCATTAAAAACAATTAACCATTGACAATAAGGTTCTTGAATTGTTTGCTCTAAGTCTATTTTGAATAGGTGTCTTTTGTAGAGCGTTTTTGTGAAAAATACAACAAAAAGAACCACAAATATTGACCAGTATCAAGAACTTACGAAAGAATTATCAAAACACAATTCTAAGTCCTAAAGCCATAACCCAAAAAAGAAAAAAATTTTGCGTTGATGAGTTCTGTCCATAAAAAACTCGCTACTTGTTGAGGAAAGCAGACTCTTGACGACAAAAAAAATAGAAATTGAAAAGTTTAAATTTAATTCCTTGAAAACAATTCACTTGAAAGTTATTAAAATCGTTAGCTATAAAGTGAAACTAATTAATAGATTAATTTAGACATCTACAGGAAACAATGAGACATTTCATTCACACGATTATGTTATATGACAACAGCAAGAACGACAATTCGAAACAAGAAAAACAAATTTTGGGCGAGAAGCCTTTCTCAGCCGTTAAAAACATAAGGTATTTACTAAAACTTTCAGAAAAGTTCCTTTGCTCATTATTTGGGTGCCACTTAGACTTGTGATAACAATAAGGGGTTAAAAAGGGAACAAATAGCAATTTCAACTATAGGCTAAAAATTAAATATTTTATGAACCTTTTAGTAACAAAGTCAAAAACCATTAGTTAAATATTAAACCACTTAGACTATTTTCAATACAACGCTTGGCTTCGATTTTGCCCCGTACATATTGAGACTGAGCTATCCGTGGACAGAATAATAAAAGTATAAAACTAACCAATTTCTGAAAGAAAAAAGTAGGGGCTAATTTATCTCATTAAATTAATCTTTCCTTTTTTTATTTTACAATTTAAGATATCTCATTATACAACAAAAAAATTGGAAAAAACACTGCTCGCTGATAAACTGTTACAAAAAATGTACACTAAATTTTTCCAAACCGAGCAAGCAGGAAAATTAGGTGACAAAATTAGCAGTTTGTTCAAAATCAAGATCGGCAAAACATTTTGATAGGACTTTTGTAAAAAAAACTTTAGCAAGTCACTAGGTATGAACTTATTAAATAGTTAAAAATACATAGGTTGTGGCTTGTTAAGATTGCTGTCATACTTCCGAGCAGACGTGATTCAAAACCAAAAAGAGGAGGCTCGGTAAGGTAATGTGAGCCTGCATAAATTGTTTCGACCCTACTAATCCACGTTTTGATTTAATTCCCCACTATATTATGAAGAGATATTTTTCAACGCCAATTGGGCCAAACGGTCAGTGTGATAATGTGGCAAGGAAACAAAAAAGTCAGAAATGGGAAAAACTACAAAAATCACAGTTTTTCATTTGAAATTGCGTAGCATCAGAGCCAAGGAAAAATTATTTGAAAGTAAATATAACAGAAAAGTTTTATTTCTTTCGCTAGAAAGAGGTCGCGACCTGCCATTACAGAGACCAAGCTACAAGATTGACAGAATTAAAATAAAATTGACGAAGCGCCAAAATCTTGATTCTTTGCAAAATGATTTTATTCAAAAATTCCAATAAAACTATAAGTTATTAGTTTAAACAAAAATATAAACATGGCTCTGGCCAGGAAGCTATTAGTGCTTGTTATTATAGAGACTGAAGCCTGAGACCACGAAAATAACAAATACTGACAGAACTCAAAATTTAACAAAAAATATGTCAAAACGACAGCCATTAAAACCATAAGACAATGAAAAACCATTAAAACTTAATCATTGACAAAAGGGGCTTGAACTGTTCGCTTAGGTCTACTTTGACTTTGAACAGGTCTCTTCTGTAAAGGGTTTTTGTGAAAAACACCACAAAAAGAACCCCTGAAGATTGACCAGTATCAAATACTTACGAAAGAACTATCAAAAAACACAATTCAAAGTCCTAAAGCCATCGCCCAAAAAAAAAAATTGCGTTGATGAGTTCTGTCCATAAAGAAACTCACTACTTGTTGACGAAAACAGATACTTGTTGACGATAATGAAAATAGAAATTGAGAAGTTCAAAACTAATTTTTTGAAAACAATTTACTTGAAAAAAATTAAAATCGTTAGCTATAAAGTGAAACTATTTAGAATAATTTAGACATATATAGGAAGCAACAAGACAATTCATTGTCACGAGTATGTCGTATGACAACAACATGAACGACAATTAGAAGCAAAAACATTAAGTTTTGCGCAAGAACGATTTCGCAGCCGATAAATATATAAAGAATTCACTAAAAATTTTAGATACTATCCTTCGCGCATTCTTTCGGTGACACTCCGATCTGTGATTACATTAATGTGACAAAAAAGAACAAATAGCAAACTCAAATAAAAGCCAAATAGCAAATACTTTTATGGAACTTTTTAGAAACAAAGCCAAAAATCATTAGTTAAATATTAAACAACTAACGAGTACTTTTTAGAAAACAGATGGATTAGGTTTTGCCCTGTATAAATTGAGACTGAGCCGCACGTGCACAGGAATAAGATAAAAAAATGATCAAAATTCAAAACACCACTGACATTTTCTGAAAATATATTTGTTCAATGGCCCAATAGGCATTAGATAACAACTAAAAGCATTCACGGTCCACAGGTTCATAGAATCATAGGTTAACGTATAACTCTTAAAAAACGCAATTGAATCTTTCCTTGATTTTTTAACTAATGAGACGAAGTCAGCATGCTGCAATACGAATAACAAAAGAAGGCAATTTATATATCACCTAAAACTTACGATAAAAAAATAGTCAAATCCGTAAAAATTATGAACTTTTTTCTGAAGTCAAAATATACTTTCATTTGGCCTCATTTTGCTCTAAACAGGATTGGTCATTCATTGTGCTTTGATTTGAAATCGTTGTCATCAGTAATCAATATAAAAGAATATAATATATATATATATATATATATATATATATATATAAATATATATATTGAAAAGGGCGCCCCAGTATAATTGAATAAGTAATGATGGTAAGGATCCCTGATGGGTCCAAACCTAGACCTGATTTTGTTGCGCATCAATCAAAAACACCTAATTAATCCAAATGCTTGCCAATTAGAACAACCAGCAAATGAAATACTTCAATGAACCAAAAATAAGTAAGGCAATTTGTACAATTATTGCGTTAGTTTTTCTAAAACCGGCTAAATTTCAATTAGAGAAGACCACAGTAGGAAGCAAAGGTACAACTAGTCTTTTCTGGTGTTTTCAGAGATTGTGACAGCAGATGAAAAGAGTCGGATGAAACAAGTCAGCAAAACTTATCTATACTTAAAATTAAAACCAGAAAAAATGTTGTCAACAATATTAACAAATCTTAGCAAAACTGACAAAAATTTAATTTACAAAAACCTAAAATGTGAACAAAAAACAACGGAAAACATAAACCGACAAGTGTCGAAAGAATTGCTCTTGAACGAAAAGCGAGGCAATTTAATTCATAGTCTTTAGTGTAGATCAGTTTTTCTTTATGGGTGCAAAAAAACTCGACCCCGCCGGAATTCGCTCCAATGACTTCCCGATCCATGGCCAACCGCACTAACCACTGCACTACAAGTCACTCAACTTTCCTACGCTGCAACCGATTTTATATTAGCAACAAGCTTTACTTCGGAGCACTTGAGATCACTCAAAAATGATGAACGAAAGCGTGAAAAAGTCACTTGAGAAGTCAAAGAATGTTCTAGAAGAAAAGCGGAAAAAATTATCAAGCGAAAAATTTGCATAAAAAGGACACACACGTTTACAATAATTGCTGTGAACTGCGTTCAAGAGCAATTAATCACTCCAATATTCACAAAACTTTAAACCTCGATATTTCACTATTATCCTTCTAATTCCATATTCTAAGCTGGGCGGGCTTTCTAATGATGGCAGTGACAACTCTCTGCAATTAATATATCGATCAGCCAAAATTGACGGAACAAAAAAGTGGCTCTGAACAATAAAACGTTTTAAAAAGTGCACTAAGAGTGTTTAATAAAATATCGTTTTATTTTATTTTCATTTTCAAAGAAGCCAAAAAATCGCAGAAACAAATCTCAAAAAGCAAAACATTTACCAGAACTTCTGTAATCCACAAAACTTTATCAGATAAACTTCATTAAGTTTTGTGGTATTAGGATGACAATGGTGTCATCGGAGGCTAAAAACAGAACTGATAATATAAAAGCAAACAGGCAATAAAACAGAAGTTTGGTTTTTGCATTTAATCAAATTCCACAAAACACATATATTAAAAGAAGCGTGGTTGCGTGAAAACAAAAAATAGCTTAAAAGAGTTTATGGAAATGCTAAAACGCAACAGAAGCTCACTTGGGAATTTTCCACAAAAGAATGAAAGTTTTAATTCAACATTAAAAAAAACAGCAGCAACAGGAAAAAATTGTTAGTTCCAGAACATTTTCATAGGAACCAGAGGTACAAAAGGGGATCATATTTTTAAATGATGGTTAAACATGCAATTTTTTGTCTTCACTACCGGTAAATTGGGACAAATAGGACTAAAGGAGCATATTTGGTGCCATGTTTCATTAAAATTGAAAAAATGCTATCTTTTCAAAAATTTAGGCGATGGTTTAGCTAAAAGAGAATATTAGAACAATTCACAATCTCTCTTGTATTTCTAAATTTCAAAAAAAATTAGACTATCGCTAAGAATTTTTTCTTATTTTTAGCATAATAGATAGAAATTTTCAAGCAGATTGTGAAAATTACAAAAAAAATATGAAAAACAACGGAGGTGAGCTTAACCTCCTTAACTCCTCGTAAAAAGTGTAACTCCTTGTAAAAAAGTAAACCTGTATTTTGATAATTTACTCTTGACAAGCTTTCTAATGATATCATTCACGCATATAGTTCCTCTCCAAACAAATTGGGTCGGAACAGAGATATATCTTTTGCGAGAACAATTTAATGAAAAATTCTGGAAGTAATCGTTGTTAATCGTTAATAGCATGTTTTGAACCAAAATTACAGTAATCATTTTCCAGGTTATGCGATGTCAATTTCTGCAAACAGCGCGCGCTTATTATTGTTGATTTAATTAATTGTTGCTTTCAAATTCATCGGGAGCTCATTAAATTTAAAAGGATGAGATCATGAACAATGCAAAGAACAAGACTCTTACAAAATTTTTTTGTTTAATATTTTTTCCAGAACCGCACTCGGAATTGAACTACAAGAACACTTCTCAATTTTGTGATCTATGGTTGATTATCACAAAATTACTTTTTAAAACGTTTTGAGCAAGCGCTTTTACCAACAGATTTTAATTAATATCAAATTTGTGACATTTTGAAACGAAGGCATTGTAGAACATCAATTATTATTTTATTTTATTATATTACAGTATACTATATAATCCATTGGTTAATAGTAGAAAGTAATTGAAATATAATTTTTTGAAGCTTCTTACTTTTAATCATTGTTCTCAAAAATAATTCTCCATGCACTCATAATCTAAATTTCATGTCCTTTTGTACGGAATTTTTCTCACTGAAGTTTGAAAACAACAACTAAATATTTGAAGCTAACATGATTGGGAAAGGTGTTTGTATGATCTGATGTGTTATTGGATGATCAATATTTATTTCATGTTGATTTGATTTATTTTGTGATCAAGGTTATGGGCATTGTTATAGCTTACATTGCTTCAGTTGAATTCGAATTTCTATAAGTATAATATTTCATAATAACCCCTTAATCATAGCCAGCTGCCACCACAAATATATAATAAAACCCTATAAGCCTTATAGAATGATAATCTTATAATAGCCTGAAAAAGTATGACGTGTAATTGCAATAATTTACTCTGCGAAATTTGATCTCTCTAAATGTTGACAAATGTTTAATGTTTTTTGATTTTTCAGAACTAAATTTGTAATAGTTCAATGCGAAGAAAATAAAACTTAGCCAATTTATTTATCGAAATCAAAACAAGGAAACAATGAACGGAGTAAGCACTGGGGGGGGGGGGGGGGGGGAGGGGGAGGGGGAGGGGAGGGGGTGTCAAGGTCTGTCATGTCTTTTCTATTAAAAAGCTTTCACATCAACTCTTCATAGCCTTAATCACTCATTGTTCAGATTTCCCTTTACGTAATTAAAATAGATTGACTTCAGTTTCCTTATAAGGTAATAATAATTGCTCAGAAGTGGCAAAATTCATACTACAGTCAGTTCCGACTTGAAAATTGTTCTAACATTAATTATAGCTCCCAAACTGATTATACTTTGAGCTTTAATACAAATAAATTTACTCTGCTCTTAGAAACGACAATTAAGACCTCGATACGGTACGTTATGTCCAAAAAAAGAGCAATATCTAGCGAAGTATACTTACAATTCCTTGGTTCCCATCTGTTTGACTCTAATGAACCCGCTTCGAGTGCCCACGAACACCTCTTCCACTCCGGCGTTCCTGGAACAAGTGAACAAATTAGAACTTAAGACAAAAATGAGGTACTTTTTTAAAAGAAAATTCCTTCTTGTCATGTTAGCACATTGAAATGAAACTTGGAATTGAGATATCTTGATATAATCTTGATAGATTTCGTGACAGGAGAATGTCAAATATGCACAAATATGAAAGAAATTTCCACGTGTTTCCAGAAAGCTGGTTTTTTACCACCAGTTTATGAAGAAATGTCAAACTTTATTGATGATAAATTGTTCTTAACAATATAAATATATTGATAACACATCCCATGTTATATCGCGAAACTCAATATCTTTTATGTCTCGACAAAACTTATCAAGGTTTTCTTCGCTGGGAGCAATTACTGCAACTAATCTTGGGCGCACAAACATGTTCATTTCCTATAACACATTGTTCTGACCCCACATGTTGGGGGAGGAACTATATACTCAAATGGGTATTTTTTGTTCAGTCAATTTTGGCCGATCGATATGTGCATAGAGAAATATGAGTTGTATCAATAAAAGCTTGTCCAGCGTAGAGATCGAAACTAAAGAAGCTTTTTTAATTTCGTTTGTTCTCTGAGGAGATATTGAGGTTTACAGTTTTGTGTGAACACGAGATATATGGCATGATTTTGTTCAGTTTTTGAGTTTTTCTATATAAAATATTAATTCAAAATTACACTTCACGCTACAAAATGAATCAATTTTATGCTCTTAATAGATGATAAGCCACAAAAAAATTAGTTCTGTTCTCATAGAAAACTCTACTATAAAAAATCGGATTCTCTTTGAGAGCTGTCTTTTAAAAAACTTTTCGTATTTTTTATGTTTTTTCTAAAGTCACTTATAGACTAGCTACTTTTCATTTCGAATTTCCATTAAAGACAGACCTCAACTAGAAAGAAAAAGTTTCCACTGAATAAAAAACTTCAATTTCAAGGAAATGGTCATGTTTTTTTTGCTTCGATTCTGAGTAATCGTAATTTTTATTGAAATTTGAAATTTCAATTTTCTTCATAAGATTTTGTTAATAATTTGTAACCCTGTGGCATAAACTTGATGACTAAAAGAGCAATAGGCTTCAAAATGAGGATTGAGTAATCCTATTCAGTGCATTGAGTGGACAGCTAAAGGCTGTTAAGAATAAAATTTATTTTGAAATTATTTTTTTTAATAATAACCGATCTTAAACATATTTTTGTGGACTGTGAGTCAGTCTCAGTAAAGAACGGACCACCTTCATTTTTGATATAAGTCAAAATTGTTCTGGTTGAAGTTCTGATTTTCTATCCATTGGTATTATGACTTTGATGCCCCGAGTTTTCATAATTTTGCTAATCTCAGAAAAATTTTTTGAATTTTTTAAAAACAATTTTCATAATTTTGGTTCCATTTGAAATCTTATCGCATTATACTAATTTTGATAGCACGCATTGGCTTAGAGAAGAAGTTCAATGGATCGTAGATAAAGTTTTCAGAGAAAAACTTATAGTGTAAATGGCTTCAACACTTTCTTATCGCAATTTTCTACTGGATTTTTAGTCTTTGTCTGTATTTGTTGTTTTTTTTTCATAGTCATAAGACTTATTTTGGTGTTCTGTAAATGACGTTTGGATGACAAACAATATTGTTCTCATATCGAGGAATAACTTGCTTTTTTTATACTTCCGTTAAAAGCTGTTGAAATTAATGGCTTTGGCGTTACGGGTTATCTCAAAAACTTCGTTGTTTTGTTAAATTTGTTCATATTTTGGACTTTTCTCTCTCAATTTGTTTTTGAATTTTCTGTTTTTGCCTGCTTTTATTCTTTATGTAGTCTTAAAACACTAAGAGGTCTGATAAGCTTCTGATTGAGGATTGAATGCTTGATGTTACTCAATGCAGTCAGTTTACAGCGAATAGTCTGAAACTTTATATTATGAATTGTTTTCAAAATTTTTTAATAGACTTTTTAGTTTTTTGTTTGTCTTGTGAACTCCCTACTTATTCTCACCATTGAGAGGTCCCATCAAATTCCTTGCAATTCAAAATTAACTTGTTTATTGATATTATATCTTAACTGATGGTTTTGTTGTTGTAATACAGTTTCCGTTTTCATAAAGTTTTGTAAGTGATCATAATTTGTTTCTTTTCTTCTTTTTTTACCTCGTTCACGTAATAACAGATCCCAATGATTGTCAAATGAGGCCCAAGTGAACTTATTCAATCTTTCAGTATAATTTTAGCTGACTTAGTATAAATAACAAATGGAATGAAAAAAAAAAACAATATTCATATAATAGCCAATGATCTTAAAAGCGCAAGCAGTTTGTGTTTCCGCAGATTGTTTGTGATTTTTTTGTTTTTCGGCATCTGTCGTCCGTTTCCGTTGCTCAGTCTAACACAAAACAGGTACTATCGGTTTCGTAATGAGTTTTTAGTAAACTCGTCACGAATTATTTCCTTACAAGCAATTGATTAACAAGACTTTTGAAATTATTTAATTTAGAAAACGTTGATTGATTTTTCAAAATTGCTTGATTATTTCTTCTTGTTGTCGAATTGTTTCCTAGTCTCATTAAGAAAAAGTCCCATCTGCTGTTTAGTAAAGAAAAGGTAAACTTGTGTTTAATCTGATTGAATTTCGACGTTGTTACTAGGTGCTTTGATATTTAGATATTGATATTTTGCCGAACATTTTGTTTGTTTTTGCTCATTTTGTTGTTTGTTTCTTTTTCTCGTAGACCTTTTATTGGCAGATCTCGTGAGCGCTGTAATTTAAGTATAACGTAAACGTTGAACAAGTAGAACTTCCGCTCTACCTGTGTCAAGCTTGTCTTGGGCACAAAACAGATTTGTCATTCTCTAAATTTTCTAGCGTTACCTTTTTCATGAGAATTTGGAAAAATGAAAAAACAATTTAGAGCAGAAGGATTAAACCAATTCAGGCGTTTTACGCTCAATTTCACTTCGTTTCGAAATCCAAAAAAAATCTTTTGCAACGATTATTGAAAATGTCTAATGTCGTAATAACTTATTAACCAAAATTACACTAAAAAATCAGATACTATGAAATTACTTTGAATAATTTCTTGGGTTTTGATCTGTTTGAAATTTTATTGGTCCAGCAATGAATTAATCAATATATATGTATAACGTTGATTCATTGAAAAAAATACCAATAAAACCTCAACCTTCAGCCGTTCGATCTACTCAAAAAGAACTGCTCAATAAAAATAAGATTGGTTATGATGGATCTGACCGAAGTTTGGCTTCGTTGACGTCCCAAAATTCGTCTGAGAATTCTTTGCTGACAACTGCGTCTTCCAGCACTGCTCGCACTGCATCTTTGTTGCCTGCAAAGGAAAAGACACCCCAATAGCTGATTCGAGAATTGTTGGCATGTAAGATCTTTCAAACTTACACAGTTGTTTTTATAAGATACACGTGATGGAATGCATCTTATTCTTAGCAGACATATCTCATAACAACAATAATTAATCTTCCACGCTAGAAGTTCTGTCTTATCAGATCCTACCAGATAATAAATCTTCTTTTCAAATTATTTGATTGACACAACTTTGGTCGCCAATACTTGCGCATATTTGCAACGCTATCATCCAGTGTCACAGCAGAGCAATAGATTATGGTGGTCGCTGACCGCAGAAAATCTTTGTGAGTTAAACGTACAAGATTTAATAATAATTGTAATTCGACACTCGAGGCATAGCGCACTCGCTTTCTTTATAGGCCAGTTTTCTGTTCCGACCCATTTTAGTGGGGGGGGGGGGGAGAGGAAGGAACTATATACTCAAATGGTTTTTTTGTTCAGTCAATTTTGGCCGACCGATATAATCATTGTAGAGAGTTATGAGTGGTATCATTGCAAAGCCCGTACAGCGTAGAATATGGTATTAAAAAGGTTTTTATTTTTTTCGCGGTTTAAAAATTTTTGTGAATAGTAGACGATATTCCGTTGTTTTTATTCACAGTTTCCGTATTTTCGACCAAATTTCCAGAGAATTTGCAAAATATGTTAAAATTGTTAACGGTTATTGATTTTATCTTTAGAGACAGAAAAGGGTTGCTGAATTGTTCGGTTCAAGTTTTATGACTAGAATTTACGCTAAATTTGTCAAAATTCAGACTTTTTATCGTCAAAAATGGGAACAAATATACATTTTTAGCCCGCTTTCCTTAATTTTGCTGGGGATAGTCTTATTCTTCGTAAGCTCAGAAAGAGAACTATTTGTACATCCGCTGGTTTTTATAGTCTTCTGGAATTATAGCTCTGCCAGTTTTTCGCGAATTTAAACTTAAAAGTTATACAAAATGCTTTATTTATTTTTGATATACTGAAAAATTTTGATTAAAAATTGATCTGTTTCTAAAAAATTTGAACAATTGAGTGTTTTCCAAGCCGAGCAGCAATATCGAGGCTGATCTTGATATCACCGTGGATCCTTAAGGTAACAAATTTTTAGATTTTGATTGGACGCGTTCTTTTTTAAAAAATATTTCCGCATTTATAGTTTATTATGTAAATTACTGACAAGAATTTTAAATCAGGGCTCAGTTATTGATAGATATTATTTGCAAAAAATGAGACATAATGACCACGTATTATGGTTTCAAAGTTAATCTCATTGATTTTTTGGCTTTCACCAATTGTTGTCGTAAAACTTTAGGGACTTCGTTCGTTTTTGCTTTCATTTGTTACACTTTTTGTAGTAAAATGACTTGTCTCCCCAATCAAAGATACAATTTGCTTTTTAGGTGGTTTAATTGAACCTAAATAAAGTCATATGAGACATTAGTTGTTATCTAATGTCTCATATGACTTTGAATTGATTTGTTTTGAGAAAATGTCAGTGAACTTTTGAACTTTTCTACTATATTATCTTATTTCTCTCAACTTCTGGCGTATTCTCAGTAAAAACAAGCGGAAACCCATTTCCTGTGAGGTATTACTAATGTCTCTAACCGTTTTAAGTTTAACTAATGGTTTCGGGGTTTTGAGACTATGAGTTCTCACATTCTTTTTAATTTTCAGCATAATTGCACATTTTTAAGTTCATTTTGTTTCTTTGTCAAATTAACACATCATTTACAAGCCCAGTTGATGGAAATCATATTTGGGAAAATGCGAAACGTTGAAAAATGGCGCATCTGAATATATTAAAAGTTTTGTTGAGTAGTTTATGCTTTAGGGCAGAGACACAGTTCTCTCACAAAATTTAGTGGATTTTGCTTTTGTTTTTACCCATGTATTTTTTTTTCTTTCGTTTTGTTGTTGTACGACATATACTTGATAATGATTGATCCTTTTTGCTCTTTTTTGTTGACATAGTAGCCAGTTTTTGAGGACAAGTCCCATATCTCTAATGAAGTATAGGTTAAATTAAGCCAATTAAGTTAAGAATGTGAATGAGCGGGGTCGGAACATTATGTGCGTACGCATTACCGAGCCTCCTTGTTGTTTATGAAATAAGCAAAAAGCGCTACCAGATTAAAGATACAGGTCCTGAGCACTGATTAATGCTATAGAAAATGTTTGAAATGTACAAAAACTGCTGTAATGAGAGTGTTTGTTGCATTTTTTCGCTAATTTTGAATGTTGCTTTTTCCAAGCATCTGACATATATTATTTAGCCACATTAACCTGTAGTTTAAAAGCAGACATCTCATATCAGATCTTAAGAATAAATGTTCTGGTTGAAGGAGAGCTACTTATCTTGGTATATTGGCTTCCTGGCTTACTATGAAAACTCCAGTTAGATGATGTTTATCTTATAAGCTGTCCTATCACACCTGACAATATAAAATTTCCGCCTACATGAATTTTCTGTCGTGTAAGATATAACACGCAGAATCCCCCCTCCACCCTTACCGATACTCCATTATTTTATGAACCCGTTCAGAGCAGATATCATTACATAGTAAAATATTATGTAAAAATATTGCACGTGTCGCTTGCGGGCTGCAAGTAAGATGCACCCAAGGGGGGGGGGGGGGCTCTTTTGAGATCTTTTTGCACTAAATTAGCGCTGAGAAGTGCAAAGGTTTTTTAACCGTTGTAAACTCCCAGCTTAGTTCGCACTTACAAACAACGTGCAATTGTTCATTCTTTCGAGAGTTCTCGATCTCGTTTGCAACTGCTTCGATCTGCTCCAAATGCTTGCTCGTACTTTCGTTCATCATGCAATACACCCTGAAACGCACCAGTCAATCAGAATCCAAAATCCAACCAGCCAATAGGAGCAGAGCTTAGCTGCATGGAATCAGTTTTTAACAAAATTAACCGAAAACTTTCAAAAGCATAAAAAACAAATATCAGTTTCAGACTTTTTAAAAATTAAGTTCGTACCTGTAACAATCAGAACATAAAATTTCATCACTTTGAGATACTTTTTTCATGACCGGGAACTCAACTTTGAAATTTAGTATGTAAAATGTGCGGTCAAAACAATTTTTTGTTCGAAATATATAATCAAATTTTCCTAAAACTGAGCTTACTGTGTGACTACTTTTCTTTTCTATATAAGGGGAAGTCAATTCGTGAGTACAATAGCCAATCTTTCTAATTTAGTGATTCTAGTTTATAAAGTAGTTATATACGAAGTTAATTATAAAATTAGTTAATAGCAGCCTGCCATGTTTTAATTACTGTGATTTCTGTGCAAAAGTTGTGATGTATTATCTTTTATGTAAGGTTATATTAACTAGTTGACCCGAATTAGGCCGGGTGATATTTCTGTTAAATGAAGGTCATTAATTTAGTGCAGCGATCAAGAATTTGAAGCGATCAATGTCAAATGATTTCAAATTCGCTTAGTGACATGTAAGTTCAAAATAAAAGTTTCGAAGCTGTTTCTCCAGTTTTTGCGACGCATTTTCTAACATATAAAAGATAATAAATAGAGAATATCTTCCATCAAGAAATTGCGTAATACTGTTAAACTCGATATTAATTTTGGGTAGAATAAGTTGATAGGGTAGAATATCTTTGGTTTGGTACACTTACGCACAAACTGAGAGAGTATTGCTGAAATTATTAAGAATTGGGTTAGGTTAAATCCAAGTTATAATCCAAGACAACTACAAACAGTTATATTGTAACAACTTACGACATTCCGACCAAATTTTACAACAGTGTACATCGACATTGCGGTTCAAAACGTACATTTTTCGAGAAAATTTCGTAAAAATACTCGATTTGGTCACAGTTTTCCATCATTGCTCTTAACAGCGAGTCTATTAGACTGAAATGAAAGAAAGCCCAGTGAAACCAAACTTGATACACCTTGATAAGACATGCATGATCTTGACATCTCTTGCATCTTATTTGATCGAGCTGAATGTTCGGACAAGTCTTGATAAATCGCGATAGTTCGTGCTTAATCTTGTTTAAAGACACTTTTAATTTTGACAATTTAATACGTGTCTGCCATGTCATGGTTAATCGCTTTTGGCTATCTTGCCGAGATCCTGTTTCATGGTACTCATGAAAAGATCTTGCAAATTCGTACAAATCTTGATCTTTTCATGGCAAGTCACAATTTTGGCCAGATTTACCATTTTTTAGCATGTTTTTTATCAAGGTGCATTAGGTTTTGGTTCACTGGGAACATAAACAGAAAATAATCGCATAAAAGGCACTCTCACTACTAATTACGAATTTTAAAAAACTAGTACAAATTAACACTTATTGATAAAATTGACTTTTGCGATAAATTGAATTCTAAACTTGATCAAGCAGCACTGAAGAAATTCGGAAAAAATTTTATTCTAATTGAAACTGATGTCACTGTTGTTCACAAACCAACAAAATGTGAGTTCGGCGGCCAAATGGTCCTTTCAAAATTTTCCGAAACAACTTAAAACGCTGACCAAGACCTTACAAGACAACCATTAGACTTGACAGAATTTTAAAAGTTACCCCTTACAGGTCAAATAAACAAAAAGAGAAAATTTATATAACAAAAAAAGTTGCTTTTTGCAAAAAAGTTAAAGAAAACTGACAGAACTTTATTTCGGATAATATAACAACGAGTCCCACGATTTGACGCTAGTCCCAAATACATGCTTTGTGAAAAGTGTGTGTAAAAATATTTTGATGCAAATTTGAATTTTCAACCTAAAAATTTGAATTTTCAACCAAAATGTTTCAACCTACTTTCCGACGGCAACAAAAAAAAACAAACTACCAAAAAAAGTATTGCAATTTTTATCTTCTTTCTCCCTAAATGTTGAAGAAAAAGAAGTTTTTCAATCAAGAAAATTTGCGTTTTTAGGGGTGGATTTTTCTGGGCGAAAGAAATTTCAAAATGCCTTCTAGATATATATAAGCATTGCTCGTTCTAAAATGGTGGCCTTATTTCTCTTCAGAAGGTCAAAGTTAGCATAACATCAACATGTTGTTTCGTGAGATTGGCGGAGCTACTATCTGTCCATGCCAAGATATGGCAAGACCGAAAAGTTCTTGAAATTTTTTCAGTCTGTTTTGCGCTGTTGCTAAACTGATGACGTCAAATTTCGGTAATAAAAGGGTTTCATTAGCAAGAAAAACAAATTTATCCAAAAATCTTAGGTAACGATTGAAAAAAAGTTTCACTCATAATATAGTGGACACTTTTTTCAGCTTCTACATGAAAACTACAAGCGTTCATTGGTACTTGTAAAGGCGGCGTACAATCAAAATAAGTGCCTGTCACTTACAAATCAAGGAAAACGAATAAGTCAGAACAGTCCGCTTTTACAATGAGTTAGGACACAAAGATGTAAACCAATTTAAACATAACGACTAACGTGTGAAAAATTGCTCTAGCGGGAGCTCTAATCAATTGCAACCTGCTTAAGAAGGGGGTGGGATGGTACTAAAAAAATTACTAGGGGGGCTTCAAACAAGTATACCTCAAAACTCCTGCACAGACCTTGAAAGAATTTTACTGGCAAATAAGGGTAGAAAAAATCGAGGAATATGACAAATACTTAAAAAAAATTTAAAATAGCAAAACTTAAAAATTCTTAATTTCGCAATGTTAAAATGTTCAAATCCCCGTTGTCTCTGAAATCTATCCAGTAACACATCTAAAAGACCTAAAAAACATTTATTGGCCCCCAGAGAACAAAGGCGTGGATAATATGTAAAAACATCTGTGAAAAATTTGATGGGCACGTGAAAATCGATAAATTACAAAAAATATCAAAACAATTGCAAATTTTAATGAAATGTTGACAAAATTTGTGATATCATTTTCTTCAAAACTATTTCATTGTTTCCAGAGATTATCCAGTAATCAAATTTCACGCCATAGGAAATTTTATTGGCTCACAGAGATCGATAAACTAGGAACATGACAACAATTTTCACACAATTTGATGAAAAAAATTCAAATTTTATCATTGCAAACTTTCGCAATACTAAACTAATAAAAACCATTTCATAACCACTAGCAAATAAACAGTAACATACTATCAACACCTAGAGGTTATTTGGCCCCTGAGGCAAGAAAAGAGAACAGAAGACAATTATTGTCAAAAAAAACTTCAAAAATCAAATTTTATCAAGAAAGTGCTAGATTTCGTGACAATAAAATGCTGGAAAATGTTCCACTGCCAAGACAAACTTTGCAGACAACTATTTTCAAACACTAAAGGGAGGTTTTAAGGCTCCTGAGGCTGAAAAATCCCAGAAATTGACAAAAATTGCTAAAATTATTATTTTTTTTTCGTGTTTATTATCGCAGTACCAACCCATATGGCTCAGAAAAAAAAGTCAACAAAAGCAATTAATTATTTTTTTCCAAAAGTACCTTATCAACATCGGCAAACTTAAATTGAAGACTAATCAATGACAAAAATGACAAAAAACGTGAAAAATTGCATCGTTTTGAGAATGAAAACTGCTAAAATGTTATCTTGAATTAAGGCCCTCTCAGCAGCTCTAACACTCTAAGCACTTAAAAAGGGCTGCTGTAGCCAGCTTTAAACCTTTAATGAAAATTATTGCCCGATGAGCTTCACCTAAATATCTCGTTTTGAAACATCAGTCACAAAATGATAGAGCCTCAATACTATCCAATTATTGGATCTTAAAAAACCTGTAAAACATCAATACTACTCTTCGCTTGTAAAAAAACTATACACTCTCAATACTCCTCTTTGAGTCGTTAAAGACACACGTGTTTACAATAATTGCTTCTCTTCGAGAGCATTTAAAAAAACAGGTTAATTTACTAAACAATTAGGAACCAGTAGACGCTTGGAATGATCTTGCAACTCTCAACTGCTAGGGAAAACCTAACTTGATATAATTAGTTCTCTGAAACGTACATAGAAAAATGTTTGAATTAGTGAGCGGTACTTTAATATACAAAGATTTTATCTAACCAGCTGTCCAGACGAATCTTATCATGTTTTTCATCCATTGCTTCTCTCTGTTCTCGTTTATCATCTAAAACCAATATTTACGACAATTCACAAGATATATATATATATATATATATATATATATATATATATAATTATATTTATAATATATATATATATATATATATATATATTCATATTTATAAATGTATGTATGTATATATGTTTGTATGTATGTATGTATGTATGTATGTATGTATGTATGTATGTATGTATGAAAGTATGTATGTTTGTAGGTGTGTATTTAAGTATGTATGCAGTTATTTGTAGTTCACAACTTAAATGAGGTGGAAACTATAAGCTTAAATTGGTTTTCTTTTTTTGTTTAAGTTTTTTTTTCTATGCGGGGGGGTCTATTTTCATAACCTAAAGAAGAATCCTTTAATTACGAAGTGTTTCTAGCCGTGAATTATTAAATTGAAATCCACTTTTGAATACTGTTTATTTTGAGGTGTTATAGAGATTTTTAGTTTTATGAAAAATATTTGTTTTTTATTGTATTTTTCAGAATTTTGTTCACATCACTAAGTTATGGAATCACATCCTTGAAAAATCATCCTATATCATTATTGACTATCTTTTTAATGCCAAATTACTTAAACTGCGGTGCTTGACTATAATTTTTATTTGAATTCGAAATTTTTCAAAATTTATGTACTAATTTCAGCTGACAAATTTGATATAACTAGAGCAAGTGCTATCTCCGGACTGATTATTAGGTTTCGCTCTTTTGCTCATTCAATTTTGGTTTTAATTTTTTTTAGAAATTCAGTATTATTGTACTAATTTTTTTTCGATGAAAAACTTTCGTCAGTTGTGGTCCATTGGCTGTTTGAATTTCAATTGCACCCGTTATACTTTTCCTTGTATGGTTTGTCAAAAAATTCGAAATTTATCCAAAAATTCGAAATATCAAAAGAGTGAAAAATTCTAATTGTTTCCTCCTTTTTGTGTTGTAATTAAATCATATGTTTTGAGCACAAGAGCAGACTTAAGAATTTTCGTCGACTCAACAATTTTTATAATTTTATTTAAACGTCAGGTTATTTTCTCTCTTTCTTTTTAAATGAAAAGTTCTTTCCCATATCTCAACAATCAGGAATTAAGGAAAAACTATTTGAGCTATTTTTTTTACAAATCCATAGGTTCGTGATTTAATTGAAGATTATGCGACAATTTAATTTTTCAAGTATAATTCAAAAGATTCACCTTGGGGCATACCTAAGGTTTATAAACAAATCATGAAATTTGGTGCAATCAGAAAAATCATAAGGAGACTTTTCAAAATTATTGAAAAAAATTAATCAGATTTGCTCATGCAACACTGACTAATTAGGGTCCATCTTATCCGCAATCTTTTGAAGGCGAATAGTTTTATTGAACGCTTTGCTTAAACTGAAAACTTATAATCTTTTCAAACTGCCATAAAGACCAGGAGAGCTTTAAATTTTCGTCTTCGAGAAATATTAATGATCAAGACTAATTCTATAAGATGATTATTCAGAGAGTAACAAAAAATTATGCGAGTTCGGAAAGATTATCATTATAAAAACGTTCAATAAAACTCTTTGGTTTCAAAAAATTGTGAGTGAGATGGTCCCTTATGGGTTGGTGCTGTATGACCTTTTTTTCTCAAAAAAGTTAATTTCTATTATATTTTTAGTACATTTTTGAGTATATTCACTTCCAATTAAAGTAACGAAAGAAGAATTATCATCCAAAAGCTTTGTTGATCTAAGCATTCGATCTAAGTTTAACAGTTCATCATTTTTATTCAACCAAGATTGAACCAAACTAAGATTATCTGAATATGAAAATGTTGAATTAAATAAAAAAACGCTCACTCATTCCGGACTGTAGTGAGAAGTTGTACATTCCGAACTCCCGTTGAATTGCAATAGCCAACCTGAAATACAAACATGCAAATATTGTCAATTAGTTAAATTATACGTATACCAACTAGTTATTTAAACTGCATTTGTCAAATATGTATTAGTGTTATAAACGATGAGTATTATGACATTAACTATTATTATATCTAATGCGGTATCATTCTAATATTATCTCTAATGCGGAATTCAGGTAATTTTAAGTCAATAAATCATTATCTTCTATTTTAGCGGATTTTTAATTTTACATCTAAAAAAAGAGAACGTGTAGAAAAATGCATGTACGTCAATTAATAATTTATTGATTATTGAAGTTCACAAGTAACCCTACTTAGTTCCCAGAAAAAAACAAAATTCCGCTGAATTCTGTCAGCATCCATGTGAGAGCTATAATCACAATATTCTACATATAAAAATCCACGATAAAACCCACCAAACGTTTGAGCGAGTAGGGGGATCGTTTGAGCTTGCAATTTCTCAAAATGTTTACAACAAACTTTTATAGTTTCTTTGGTCATAGAACTAACAAAGCGAAGTGCAATTGTTAAGAGCATTGTACAGTTTTCTTAGGATCATTTATGTTCATGATGGTTTTTACAAGTCAAAGAATTTGAATTGTATTGGGGCGCTGTCATTTTTTCAAAAAAATCTGTTCACACATTTTCATGATTTTTGAAGTCAAATTGGAGTAGTGATTTTGGTCATGCCGAAACAGGAAGTGGAGCAAAAAAGCGAGCGGTTTTGCGGCGTAAAAGTTTTTTTCGCTCTAATTTTAAAGTAGAGTGAGAAAACGGTGTTTGAACAAAAATTCGCTTTCTCGCTAGTGGTTTTTTATTCACATGCGGCTGTTTCACTTTGATTTTTACTGTTTTTCAATTTTTTGGATCAGATTTTTTTTTGAATTGGTGTACCCAAACCATTCATAGTTCATTTTAGGCCTACTTTTTTGTTTGATACAAATTTCGATTTTCGCTAGTGGTTTTTTGTTCGCATGCGGCATTTTGACATTGTTGTTCTGTTTTTTTTTTAATTTTCTTGATCTGAGTTTTTTGAGATTTTTTAGAAATGGTTTTCCAATTCTCTCATAGTCCGTTCTAGGTCTAGTTTTTTGTTTAGTGAATGAAAAATGTTTGAATTGTACGTCAAGACTTGTCCTGCTATGTTTTTTAATTCGTCGTCTCCGCATCGATAATTCTTCCGACCGTTAATTTTTTCAGTTTCGTTGACTTCAAGTGCTTTTCATTCTTGACGTCATGTTTTCAGCTTTTAGGTCAATTGTGTGACTAATCTCTCTCAAAAAATGACTTCTGAACTCACTTAATGAACTTTAATTTTTATGAAAATTGACTCGTTGAAGACCAATAGTGCGCATCTAGGTAGTGCCAAACGTATATGCTTCAATTCTTGAGTATTTGAGACTTGAGTTTTGCTAGAGCTATTTAAGATTATGTTAGAAGATTTGATAGGAAAGTTTTGCAACAAAAAACCTATAATCACATTTTTATCTTTGGTCTGAGAGTGTTTCTAGAAGAACAATCAAATCTTAAGAATTTTCTTACGGTAAATTTTCCATAAACGATTTTGATTCAGCATTTGGCCAACGTTTCAGCTAAGAGTGCACATCAACAATGAGATCCTAGAGAATTTTTTTGGCAAAATTTAGAGCTCGTTGGTGGACTTACTTCGTTCTACTTTTTTGTTTAGTCAATGATTATTCTTTGAATTGTACGTCAGGACTTGTCCTGCTATGTTACTTTTTAAAGATCTGTTCACACATTTTCATGATTTTTGAAGTCAAATTGGAGTAGTGATTTTGGTCACACCCAAACAGGAAGTGGAGCGAAAAAGCGAGCGATTTTGCGGCTTGAAATTCTTCACTCTAATTTTGAAGTAGAGTGAGCAAACGGCGTTTGAAGAAAAATTCGCTTTCTTGCTAGTGGTTTTTTGTTCACATGCAGCGATTTAACTTTGATGTTCACTGTTTTTCGATTTTTTAGATTGTATTTTTTTCTAAATGGTTTTCCCAATCCATTCATAGTCCCATCTTGGTCTAGTTTTCTGTTTAGTCAACGAAAATTCTTTGAATTGTACGTCAGGACATGCCTTGCTATGTTTTTTTTCACTCAATGATCAAGACAGACTCTTTCGGTTTTCAAATGTATAACTTTTTTAAGGTCAGCGCTTAAAATTAAAACGTTTTTAAATTTTTGCGTTATCAAATACGATATTTGTGAGATTCGTAGCTGACCTGCCGTAACGACAAACTGACCTTGCAAATCGTGGATTTTCAAGTCTGAGTTTGAAAAATGGTTTAAAAAGAGACTTAGATCTTATTCAAACAACTTATGAAGAGATTTGATTAATAGTTCATGAATCCACAAATGATAAAACAAGGACGCAAATACACGATCAAATGCATTGAAAAAAACATTAATGACTAGTGCATACAATAGAAGTTGAAAAATTGTAGCTCTGATAAGAAATGGAAAACTGTTTTTTTGAGAAACAAGTGTTAAGTGAATAGAAAAATTCAAGTGTAAAATTTTTCTCTGGGAACGAGCGTTGAGAATTGCGTACTCAGTCCACAAAAAATAAATTGGAGATCAATAACTGCTGGGTTTTCAAAAACTTGTGTTTTGGAGTGCATTTTTTCTTGTTTGCAAAAAAGGGATGCAAAATGAAATCAACACAAAGTGGGTAAGAAATTGAACGTAGAGAAATTACAAAAAAGATTCAATTGACTGCGTATCTGTTGGAATCCCAGTTTTCGGGCAATTTTTGTATATTTATTCATTTCAGTTGCTCCACGTCTTAATAAACCTTCAAATTCTTTCATTACTCTCAGGTCAAAAAAGTAGTTTAAGTATCAGATTTGAATTTATGTTCATTGGTAGCGGATAAAACAAAGTAAATTGAGCTTCAGGTCTAATTATATGATCACAAGTTTCCATTCTGGTTTGTTATGGGTTCTCCGCTATGAAAGATCACTTGTTGAGGCCTTTCCGAAGTCCAAATACAAAAAGTTGGTTGTGGGTCTCCTTTAGCATGCATCCTTGTTTCAAATAGAGAATCATTTTTTTAAACAAGCAGTCAATTAAATCTGTGTCTAGCACAAAGCTAACATACGCTCAAAGTTCGTTCTTCTGAAGTATTTTTAACATCCACCGACGTAAGAATAAGTTTTTCTGTAAATCCAGAACTCAATTTAATAGTGCAGTACGGAACCATAACCTACGGAATTTTACTACCAAAAAAGAGAATAGATTTCATTCAATTAACGACAACGACTGCAGCATAATTTATTGATTAGATAAGTCGTTGGTACCCATTGAATACGACAAAAACATGAAAAGACTAAATTTTCTTTGGGAATTGACAAATTTTTTCACATTCCTCTGTTTTCTTGCCACTGTAGTTATAAAAAATAGAGAGAAGTGTAAACATCTAATCAACAGCAGTGTGGCGTAATATATTCAATTACAATTAGAACTATATGTTCAAAAACTCTTTTGCATTCAAGACAGCTATTGGTTGCAACTTTTTGGTAAAAACGTATTTAATTCCAGATACAATTGCAGCACTATTAAACAAACAGTTTTACGTTATTGATTCTTTTTCTGGTTGATAAAAAAACTTTTTTTACTGAATTCTTTCAAAATTGTATATTTCTTGGAATGAAATTTGCTGAAATTTTGCTTATTATCATATTTATGTTCATTTCCATGTTTGGCCGCTCGAATACAATTACGGTTCATCAGTAACTTCCAACAGACAACCGATTGTAAATATAAAGTGCTAACGCTGTTTATTCAATCTTTTGTAAATGTTTGGAATATAAAATCAAATCCAAGATGTGTGGAAATCACAACGAGAATTGATTGAAAAACATTACCACTCAATTTTAAATGCCCTCTCAAAGATATTCAGCAATTCTACTCTGCCCGGGCGTTTGTTAATATATACATCATTATCATGTTTCTGAGTTTTCATTTTGAAAATATAAAAATTTCTGGTATGGAAATCCAAATCTAATTACAGACAATTTTTACACATTTTATTTGAACACTTTATCATATTAAAAGCATGTAAGCAGATTTCTCAAAGATATCAACTTTTTTTTCTGACACGTGACTAATGGGGCAATTTCAACAAAAGTCAACTCGTGGATCAATTTTTCTTCAGTTCACAAAATCAAACGACCCTGTCGTTTTCTGAATTGTGGCTAGGTTTATCAGTTAGGGTCTCTGTCGCCCAGAAGGTCGATCAAAAAAAGTATTCCAAAAGTTTTTAATAGGTAAAGCAAGCGCTACTTTGTTACTCAGCTATTTTCCCTCTTCCATTCTTGTACGCTGTTCAAAATTAGATTATCTCAAAACAGTTAATTTTTAGCGAGGCTCACAGTATCAATTATTCTCAGATAAATAATAGACGTAAAAAATCTACCTGAAATTCAATAGAAAAAATACAATATCAAGACAATTTATAAAAATAATTAAGTTAAAAATGGCATATTTGTTGTGATTAACTTCCCAAATGACCCTCAAAGTATCGGAACTGGACTTGCATTGGCAAATTTCAAAGTTTAGTCTCACTAAACTATGAGTTTTGTTGGTATCTCTAAGAATAAACTTCACAAGTTGCTTCACTACGAAACTCTTTCGCACCACAAAACAATTCTCTCTCCCTTGTGTGAAAATCTCCTGTTTACTTAATTCTACCTGTCTCACATCTAGCTATACTCAACCAACACATTCTTGTCCTTAGCGAACAAACCTTAATCTCTTAAGTAAACATTTCATATTACATTCGATATCTGTCACATTCTGTAGGAGGCCTCTCTTACTGTGCAAAGAAATCCTTGCAAAAATATGCTCAGTCATTCGGCTGCTATCAACCATTGATCAGCTTTGACCTTATCTTAAGTACACGACCTTTGGACTCTCATGCAATCAAACGAACCCCGTTTAGTGACACGTGAACATTTCATATCAATTGCTGTTTGCTTAATAAACAATTCACGTTGCTTAGAAAAGCTCAAATTGCCTCATTTCTGCTCTCAAAACTAATTAGCTGTAATCAATCTATGTCAAACGCCATGTGTTACTTTGTCAATTTTATGTAACGGAAAACTAAAAAAATCTCTTTCACAAAAGTTCAGGCATCTCATTAAATTTTCCCGGTTATAAACTGTCGAAAAGGCAAGCATTTCTGAACTTCTAAAATTCGACCTAAGTACAAAGCTCAAACCATATCACCAACTTCCCGTTGCACCATTAGAAAAACCGCATTAGAAAGCCTCATTTTAAAAATAGCCCCCATTAGAAAGCCCTTGAAAAGTTACACTAACCCTCAAAATATAAGGCTACCACCAATACTTCATGAGAAATTCAAATGTTAATTCCGGCAGTACCGACATACAAAAATTCCATGGGCGCTAGGCTGGGCTTAAATCAGACTTCAAAGTTGGTTTCCCCGCATCAATATTAGTTTATGTACTTGTTTTCAGCTCAATCCGACATCAACTTTTTGACAAATTACTTTTTCAATAACAAGAACTAATAACCCTCAAATGAAAACACCTAAATTTTATCTGCTTTAAACCAACCAAAAAACATGTAAACCCTTTTCTCTTCGTAATACAATCAATAGAATAGCATGTTTATTAGTTTCGAACTCAATTCCGCCCATATTTTTTTTCAAATCACGCTACTTCCTCTGTTAATAACCCGATGGTGGATGATTAGATTGGCCCGAAACCTGCCCCAGAAAACCATTGGGTTTACGTGCCAGTAAAATTCGATTAACTTCCGCTCAATATATCTACCTAAGGTGGGGAGTGATCGGCCCCGGTGGTATTTTCATAAAAGTTTTAGATCAGTTTATCTCTCTGGTAAAACCAAATTCCTTCACGTCAAATCCAATTCAGTTTCTCTTTAAAATATCTAGTTCATTTCAAAGTTTAAGTTTGTTCTCTAGTTAATTTCTAAGGTTAACCCACTAATTGGGATTTTGGCATATACACAACTTAGTAATAGTTAGTTTACTGCTAATTAATCGAAATAATTTGACAATTGAATATCCTTTTGTTCAGTAATTTGTTTATTTAAGAAATATTACTAAACTCTTCTCAGTGGCGCCTTAGGAAAAAAAATTCTTTATCATATAAAGGTAAACTCAAATAACTAACTTAACTTAAATAAGAGAAAGACCTGTAAATTTACTTTGCTTGATTCACTTATGCCAATTATAACCTACCTAAAATCGTATATTTTTTTAGATTAGTTCTGCTACTATTTTGTTTATTATCAAATTTATTGTCATTTCCACGTGTTGCTGCTCGAAAAGTATTGAGGTTCATCGGTATATCTCACCAAACAATAAATGATAAATATGAAGTGCTAACGCCTTTAATTTAATCATGTAAATGTTTGTAAAATCAATTCAAAATCAAATCCAAAAAAGGTGGAAATCACAGCGAGAGTTGACTGAAAAAAATTACCACTCGACTTTAAATGCCCTCTCAAAGATTTTCAGCAACTCGGCTCTGCCTGGGCGTTTGTTAACATATACATCAATATTTTTTTTTCTGAGTTTTCATTTTGAAAATCTAAAGATTTCTGGTATGAAAAGCAAAATCTGATTACAGACCTTTTATTTGCAATTTTTATTTGAACCCTGTATTAAAGGAAAAGCATGTAAGCAGATTTCTCAAAAATATCGACTTTTTTTCTGACAGGTAACTAATGGCGCATTTTCACTTCATTGATCAATTCTCCTTCTGTTCACAAAATCAAACGCCTCGACCAATTTGCCCATAAATTTGCTCACACCCATTGCAGTAATATGGATGAAAGGCGGTAATGAATTGTGGGCAAACAAGACAGACGGGGGAAATTGGGCGGATATTTGACATTTACAGCGTCTGTTAGAAATTCAAGGCAATACATCAATAAACTTGTGACGGGTAAAGAAAAAAGCCTTATGGCTTTGAATCAAAAACAGCCCCTGTATGCACATCCAGAGTAGATTGATGGCATTTTACTCAGTTTACCACTTTCCGAAGCTTGGAAAACTCAGGGATCATTCAACATATTGCATATTTTATAAGATCTTATAAGACAGAAAATTTTTTATTAGGTTTAATAGGACTGATTCTATAAGATCTTATATGTTATGAACCACTGGAAAGCACCTTAGTTATGACAATTGCTTGCTAAACGATCATGAAATTAGTCGATGTCATTTCATCACCCAATAATGAGAAAAAGTTTTTTTTGTTTTGCACCATTGTGTCAAAAACAATAACTTTAGAATATGCGTTACACAGAGTTGATATCCATAACTTAAAAATTGATATTATCATTGCTATATCAGTGAGTAATTATCATACTCAGAAAAGAGCGAAATTCCAATTTTCAGCCTCTAGCTTTTGTTGCATGTTTGTGCGTTTCAGGACCTGCAACGCACAAATATTTCAAAAAATTTTCCGATGTGTTGTATTTTTTGAAAGAATATGCTCAACAAAAAGTTGTTTAAAAAGAAGCAGTTCGATTCAAATAGAACAGCTCAGGAAGAGACTTTTAGTCCATCCATTGTTTTCTGGAGTTGTAGTCAACCATGTTTGTCTATCTACCAGAGAGTCTATTTTCCATGTTTGCTATCAGCCATAATATCTTTATTAACACGGTAGTGTGTTAAGAAGTCTACTTTCTTCATTTAGGCTTTTTTGTTCTTGAACGGGTGTTGATACAATTCACCCGCGTTTCATTATGCATTGATTTTTAAAATCAGTTTTTGAACTGAATATGTGAGTCAAATAAATTTGAGATACTTTTCTTTTTTTTAACAAACCCGAGAAAATATCTCAATACTTTGAGTTTTATGGGAAGTTTTAAGCCAATAACTGTTTGTTTTTCCTGCAGTGGCTTGATTACCACTTTTGTTTATATCTTAGTCAGCCAGCTTTGGTTTTCAAAATCTGAATTTTCTACAGTAAAATTATATTTTTGTTCAATATTTCGCTAACCCAAGCGTACTGTTCTCTATCGGTTCCTCTTGTAAAAATTAAATCGTCATCTCGCAAAGCGGGTGTTGAGGCCAAGAGTGGAATAATCCTCCTGAAAAATTACTTTTCTCGTCAAATTGATACGCCAGCGTGAAAATATGCAGGAAAACTTCCCAATAATCTCAAAAATATTCTTCTGGCACTTTGCCGTCAGCCTTTTGATATTTATAGTAATTTTAGTTCCCGCTTACTTCTAGTTATAAAAATGTGGTTAAAAGAGCGGTTGAATTCGATAGTTGCACGGAGCCAAATGGTTAGACATATTGACAGCTTAAGTGAAGTATAAATCTGAAGATCATTACTGAGAAGACAGGCTCAAGGTCATATTATAAACACACTGAGAGATCATGTTGAGCTGAAATAGTTTTCACTTCATCAGACTGAATGAATTTATGTCATTTTCGCATTTAGACATAATTTTTACACTCTCATTTGATTAATGATTTTAAACGTGAACTGAAAAAAAAAACGTTCGCTGCATTGACACATAAACCAACTAATGTCGGATGAATTGTTCTCGAACGACGGGTTTCTAGATTAAAAATATTTGTTTTATATGTGCAAAAAAAAACGCCGAACCCACAGGGGTCCGAACCCAGGAACTCCAGTATTCCAGTCCGTTTTAACCAGTAAGCGACAATGGAGTCTCCATCTTTTAGCTCAAAATCGTTTTTTTTTTATTAGCACCAAAATTTATTTCAGAAAGAGAGTACTTTAGATCACTAAAATGGAAAAACAAAAGCGTGCAAAAGTCAATCAAGAAGTAAAAATTTGTTCTCGAACAAAATTACAAAAACAGTCAAGCGAATTGTACATAAAAGAAGACAAAGAAGAAGAAAAGAGGCTTTAATTTGACAAAATGTATAATATATAGAAGCACTTGCATAGTTAGTCAAATGACGTAAAAACAAACAAACTCTCAAATTAAAAATTAAAAACGAAAATAAAAGATTACTGGGATGTGTCAAATTTTTACCACTGAAACCATAGCTTTTCAAAACTGAATGGTTAGATTCCGATAATTTCTAAAAAATTACTGTCAAGAAAGTATCTTTTTAAACAAACTTTCACCTTTGTTGCTTTGATGCTTAGTATTCGCAGAGATTGAGGTAGACTAATACATTTACCAGCTGTTGTATGCAAAAACGTTGTTGAGATAGTTTGTCGACCTGTGTTCTTGGAATAAGATTTTTTTGTTCGGCTTTGTTTGTGATAATTTGCTTTTGGAATGCTAGCGTCTGATTGGTGATGTAGCCATAAAAACACAAATTTGATTGTTTGTCAATTCGTTGTTGAATACTTAAAACGTTTTTGATGATTCTCAAATCTATTGAACTTTTATATTTAGATCTGAAAAAAGTTTTCTTCAATCACGAGTTTAATTGCCGTTCAGGTTGAGATTAATTTTTCGGAACATTGATTATTAATAGAGACGAGTAATCTTAATGGGATAGCACAATCGAATTGAAAAAATTTCTAAAGTTTTAGTTAGGCGTTGAATCCTCATTGACGTCATGGTGTTAACTCCTATAGCAATTATCTGTAGAATTTTTTCGAACTGAGATTCAAACTGAAGTTTATTGCCAAATATTGTGCCAAGGTACTGGCTTTCGCTTTTTTCAATAGTCAACAACAGTTTTATTGTCAACTATTAAAGTTTCGAAATCTTTGATTATAAATCTACAGCTTTGCTTAAATTTGATATACGCTGTTTTCTCTGCGCTCAAAATTAGCTCATGATTTTTAAAGTATGAATTAGCTTTGTTAACACTTTTCGATAAATCTTCTTTAGCTAAGTTGCTGCCTTCATCTGAAGAAAATAACACGCATTCGTCTGCATAATTTTTGTATTAGGACTTATTGAGTTTTTGAGGTCGTTAACATATAAGTTAAAAAGTAATGGACCAAGCACAGTTCCCTGGGGCACGCCTTTTTTTTAGTAAACATCTTTGACGCGTACTCGTTTATACCTATTGGTTAGACAATTTTCAATTAAACTTTTTGCCAAAAGATTAAACCCCACTTGTTTCAGTTTTTGTAGATGCTTTGAATGAGAAAAAGAATGAAATGTTTTGGATAAGTCCAATGTATTGTCTTTTTTTATTAATTTTTTTTCGAATTGACTCGGTCAATAAAAGTAAGGCATCTTTAGTTGATTTTTTTTCTAAACCCAAACTGTTCACTACTCATTATGTTGTGCTTCAGACGATAATACGATATTTGTTTTTGCATTACTTTCTCAAAAATTTTGAAGAATACGTTAGTGACTGATATATGTCTGTTAATAAAATTTATCGGACATAAAAATAATAATTTTTTTACAATAATTGCTTCAAACTTCGTTCGAGAGGAATTAGAAGGCATGCAGAAATGTAGAACACACCTCTATCCTTGAGTTGCAATGTAGCAAAAATTATTAAATTTTATTTTTGACTAGTAAACTTAAAAAAGTTATTTAAATAAGTTGCTGGTTATAAAAATGATTCGCTTGTTCAAAAAATTGGGCTTTCTAATAAAAGTAGACGTAATTGACCTGAAGGGGGTTTTCTCGAGAGGTGTGAAATAGTAGTTCATATCTCTGATGTCAATTCTGTCCCAGGCGGACATCCTGTAGATGACGTCATCAAGAGTGTATCCTCCTATATGACCATCGACCATTCGACTCCGCAGCTGAAAAAGTAACCAAGTTTCTTAAAGTTCACACAATCCGATATTCAGTACAATTTAGAGTTTAGTCTCTCATTTCCTATGATAGACCGCATAAAACTCTCACGAACGTCTGGACCCACATTTTAGGTGTCTTTTCCATTATACCTCCCTCCCGCCTTACCCCCCCCCCATTATGGCGCTTCTATGGTTGCTATATACGCGGCCTAGACTTTAATCCGAACGTTAGAATATAAGCCCCCCAAAGGGTCACAGATCCTATAATTGGAAAGAGATTCAATAGTGAAAAACAAATTAGCGCTAGTGAAAAATATTAAAAGTCTTCGGAGTAACATAAAGTATTAAAAAATCTTGTCTCTCTCTCTCTCTCTCTCTCTCTCTCTCTCTCTCTCTCTCTCTCTCTCTCTCTCTCTCTCTCTCTCTCTCTCTCTTTCTTAGCTTTGTTGCATCACATTATGTTCTTTGTAAGATTTATTGTACACAGAAGGTTCGTTAAGTTTATGAAATTCGTTATGTTTCTAATTTTTAAACCAGACCAAACGCAGCTCATAATTTTTACTCAGACGGAACGCAGGACCCAATTTTTACCCACGTCGAGGTCCCAGATCAAAGTGATCTATACATGATAAGACAGACTACCCAGGTCGAGGTGGCCAGACCGAATTGAGCTCTGATCAAACCATCTTCGAGCGCACACATGTTCTCGGCGCGCTCGAATTACATGGTCTGGAAAAGGCTTCGAGCGCATTTTTGTCTGGACAATGGTCTGGAACTTACCTGATCAGAGGTCACTTTGGTCTGGGACGGTCTGATCAGAGGCCGATTCGAGCGCACACTAGTCTGACCAGAGACCAAGTCGAGCAATTTTCTTTCAAGTTTTTTTGTTTTTTTTACTGGCATTTGTTGTCTCTGGTAAGAGCCAACAATAAAGCAGTATTCTGATCAGAACTCCATCTGAAAATCTGATAGTTTTGAGATCGAGCTTCGAGCGCACGTTAGTCTAATCAGAGGACACTTCAGTCTGAGTCGGTCTGATCAGAGGTAGCTTTTGTCTGGGACGGTCTGATCAGAAGCCATTTTGGTCTGAACCTCAACTTGGGTATCCTCGAGTGCATATTGGACTCTGCAAAAATTGTCAACTGCGAAAAAGTCTGGACATAAGCGCCTGGAACTTGTCTAATCAGAGGTCATTTTGGTCTAATTCCTGTGGGGCCTCAACCTCGTTTATATTGGAGGCCTTGTTTATTATTGAATTTCGCGGATAATTGATAATTGAGAAATTGACAATATGATGAGGTTCAAAATTCAGTGAATTCAATTGCATATTACGGTGACTGTCGGAAGTTATTATAGGTAACTATTATAATTATAGGTTTCACTAGCGCTAATTTCAGCCATTTATAGTTTAGGGACAACAGATCAGTCATAAGGAGCGGTTGGAAATGTCAAAAATCATCATCACTTCAGTTAAGTTTGTGAATAGTAAAGGATATGTGAAAATAGCAAAAGGTACGAACATTTGGTTTGCATTTGATAATTTTGGTCGAATTGACCAAAGGCGGACGTAATCGACAATCGAGGCAAAAATAAAACCACTGTTTCGAATTTGATTTTATAATCAAAACTATTGTCTACAGTTGACATAACTATCTTGTGTAACGAATTTGATTAATTCCTACACATCCCTGTTCCGACCACTGTTCTGACCAAGATCATTAGTGGGGGAGGAACTCTATGCTCAACTGGTTTTTTTTGCGTAGTCAATTTTCGCCGATCTATATGTGCATAGTAGAGTTTTGAATGGAATCAGTAGCAAGCTTGTCAAACGTATAATATCAAATTCAAAAGATTTCTTTTGATTCCTACTTTTTCCAAGGAGTTACGGAGAGGTTTAAAATTTTGTCAACGATGGCCTCACTTCCTTCGTTTTGTTCATATTTTCCGGAATCCTTTTGAAATTTTGATGAATTCTATTAAAGTTATGATACAATTGCTAAAGATCGCCTTATTGGCTTTACGCTTCAAAATAACAGTGTTGCTAATTAATTGAACAGACTCTTTTGGCAAAAAATTTGGCTAAGGTTTAGAAAATTCGGATTTTTTTCTTTTTTTTTCTATAAAAATATCTTCTAATATGCTTCATTACCCAACTTTCATCGAATTGGCTGTAATGTAGAAATGAATAATACAGGCCCGATGAATTACTATTATGCTTTGTAAGTAAAGCTATGGTTTTTATGGCTCCCACAAAGTGTATTCGTAAATTTTTATTCTTTTAGTTCTTACGACAGTGTGTAATTAATCAAAGGTCTAATCCGCTATCTATGGAATCGTTGAAGAACCTGTATAATGCTTTCACTTGAGAGCAATTTTTTATTCGATTTAACTCAATATTTATTCGACATTCGTCATTTATTTTCGATATATTGACCTTATTGGCGAAATGTTTGCAATCAGTTTTGTTTTATCAACGAGCAGCAAAAGCACGACTAATGTTTGTTTAATAATGCAAGTTTTTAATCTAAAAAATACTTCGATTTTAAAGGGGCGCTGTCATTCTTTTTTTTAAAAAAAAATTCCGAATGTTTTGTTTTTTATCTTTTTGACATTAATTAAACAACCAAATGATTGCAAATACAAACCCAATTACTAAAGGTTAATTGTACGACAAATAAAGTCCATTTAACAAAATTTTGATTAGCGAAAAAACTAGTGTTTTTTCGCTTCCGCAAGTAAAACTTGTTTTTTTTTGCTTGTTTGAAACTTTGAGTTTTGCCTCTATTCGTAGTTATTTTGTAGTGTTTTGAATTATTCTCACTCATGAAGGCCAAAATAGATTCATGCGCTTTTAAGACTCAATCTATTTTATAATTTTATTTTAAAGGTCTTTGGTTTTCATGACTGCTCAATAAGTTCTTTTCAAAAAATTTAATAGTTTGTGAGCTTTGCCACTTTTTAGGTTATTACTTTCACCTTAGTATCAGCTAAAAGGGACGTAATATCCTTTTTTAAGGTCATTAGATTGTAGAGTTTTCGTAAGTTTATTGGTTTTTGAATATTTTCCTAAGTTTGAAGTTTTTTGCAGACCCGTTCGATAACCGTTTTAATGACACATCAATGAAAATCCACATATCATTTTTGGGGAAAAACACGCAAATGACTTTAAACATGGTTTTCATTGAACAGATTACGATTTTTTGACACCATTTTCTAGCAACATTTAGTTGATTTTTTGCTTTTTAGATGTATTATTTTTTTGTAGTCGTATGATATTATGGACAGTGACAGGTTCCAATGGATTCCCACGGATGAGCAATTGAAATTCTTCATTGATTTCAGTTGACAGCTAAAGGTGTTCTTGACTTCGACATTAAATATTTTCCAAAAGTATAAACGTATTTTCTAGCTTAGCTCGAAATTTGAATTATTTGTTAAGGTTTTACCTGATGCTATTTTAAAATTGCTTCTAAGTTGTTTTTAAATAGATAGAGATTGAGTTTTGGCCATAATTAAAGATTGTTATTTTGTTTGATTTTGTTATTTGTGTTGATTTTGAGTCTCGTTAATTGCAGGTATCATCGAATTTCTAATGCTGTATTATTTAATTTGCTAAGTGGTCTGTGTTTAAAGCATTTTAAAATGGATACATCAATTATTTTTAATCATTATATGAATTTTTGCAAAATTTCTATCTCTTCCTAATTTGGTAGAAATTTAAGTAAACACGTGGTTAGCTGGGTTTGCAATAATATATTCCAGCGCATACGAGCAAACCTTCTTGATATCACTTAATAGCAGATTTCAACTGTCAAAGCATTGCTATATAAACAACTTTACCCTGGTCGAGTTGTCAACGTTGAAATCGCTGAAAACTGTAAGAGTTGTTTTGAATGCGGTGAATGGATGTAAGAAATGCGGTTTTTAGCGCTGAATGGGGTTAAAGTGCTGATGATAAAAATTTCACCACTAATTGACCTGTAAAAATCACCGCATTTTTTTTTCAGTATATTTTTTGCACAATAATGTACCGCGGTTTTCACCGCAATCATCGCGAAGAGATGCGGGAGCATTGCGGTGATTTTTTTTCACCGCTATTCATCACAATTCTTCCATTTTTCCGTCAAAACCTTGACCCGGGAACTTGTGCAAAAATATGCTTGTTAAATTTATCATGGGAACAGATAATTAGAAGAACAGTAAATATATGCCAGTATATAGGAAATTTGGGAATATAGATTTGGTAGAAATTCAGGTTGAAATAAAGATAAGATATATAGAAAGATAGAAAGTACTAGTACCGTTTCTACAACATGGACCAATTTCTGCTGAGAAATAAAACGGACTTCATTAGACCAGCTGAATTGAATCTGCTTTGTGATTCAATTGATGAGAAAAGTTTAATACAGCACAAAATCTCAACATAAAATCCAGCTTAGATAAACACTAGCATAATTTTCGAAAAATTAACCCAAACTGGGAAGCTCCCAGCATTTCATATCAATGAACTTCAGCCACATGTAACCTATTAAATAGCCCGTTTGATTGCGACAAAGCTCAGAATTCCATAAATACTTTAATAATTTTTAGTGAATGTATTTTTGTTGCTTGTCTGAACTGGGAAACTGTCGGCTAAAAACAATTACTCATTACGACAAAAATTTCCAAACTACTGTTTTCAAATAAACTTGGCGTTTCGTGGATATGAGTTGGCAGAACTTTTATGATTTGACGGAAGAGCATTTTAATGACACATTTCTTTTCTCAGCTTTCAATTTTATTTAGAAAAACGCAAACCTTACGTGAACGAAAGTAGGAACCAATTTACCTTCATAAGTAGACTTATTATTAGGTTATTTAGACTGCGTCTCTATAATTTTTCCGCATTATCCACCAACATGCTCTAAATTTTGCAGAAAATTTCTCTAGAATCCTATTGTTGACGCACTCTAAGCTGAAACGTTGGCGAAATGCTGAATCAAAATAGTTGATGGAAATTTCACCTTAAAAAATTTCTTAAGATTTGATTTTTCTTCTAGAAACATTCTCCGACCATAGATAAAGAATGTTAATATAGGTTTTATTTTGCAAAAATTTCCTATAAAATCTTCTGCAATAATCTTAAACAACTCTTGCATAACTTTTTAGGAAAAATTAAATAGTTTACGAGTACTTGCACTTAAAGATTAAAATCTTTAGCTATTGTTCATTTAAAACTAAGTCATCATATTTATTATGGATCATCAACCGGCAAAACCCTATAAAAATGAAAAACAAGTGGCAAGGGCATTGTAATCGGTGCTGGAAAATTAAGAAAAATATTTGCAGCTTCATTCATTGCTCCAAATTCTTTCTTTGGAGTTCTAAAAGATGTAATTCAGCAAAGAAACCTTGATTATTTTTTTTTGGATTTTGTAAAAAGGGCGATGGAATTAGGCAAAAACTAGATTAGGCGAAGCAAATTTTCACAGCCATTGAGCAAAAATTTCCAGCTGTCTTTTCGTCGAAATGAGGCAAAGACCCATTAACACAATTAAAGATGTATTCGCTTGACACTATAAAATACTCAAGTCTCCCTGCCAATCGCCTTAACAAGAGATTAGCAGACAAAAACAAAAAGCAGGTTTTTGAATATTGTAAATTTGCAAGATTTAGTTTAAATCTACTCCACATTTTTTCTCAAAGTTGCCCGCGCTATATAGCAAACACGGTTTTTGCAAAAAACTTTGCGAGGTCTTATGTGTGAAAAGTTTTCCGAAAAAGTGATTCCAATTATCTTGATAATCTTTTGAAGCATTTCGTTTTAAATATTTTGAGCTGAGGAGAATTGATAACACGTTGCACGGATCAACATAAGGCCAGCAAAAACTGTCTTGTCTTTCATGCTCTCTCGCTCTTTTGCTCTCTCTCTCTCTCTCTCTCTCTCTCTCTCTCTCTCTCTCTTTCTTTATCAATCCCTCACTCTTAATCTCACCATCTCTCTCTCTCTATCTCTCTCTCTCTCTCTCTCTCTCTCGCCAAGAGCTCTTGACATGATATAAATATACGGACAAGAAAACATCATAGGGGATTCATTCTTCTTTGAATCGTCTCCCCCGACTTAGTGGGAATAGAACTGTTACGCTACCAAGTGCACGTGCTCACTTTTACATAGAAAAGTACTATATAACACCACATAAAATTTAATTGCGCTGGCGAAAAAACACGGTGGTCGAAACAGAAAAGATCTCTCATTACACTCGATGCTAATAATCCACATGTATCAAAAAGGATCTTTTCCGTTAAAGTCCATACATATTTTTTTGCGACCCCCCAGACGCACATGCAATTTTTCTAACATAAGGATTTACTACGTATTGGCAAGTGTCCTGTAACGGGGGAAGGAGCAAAACGAACTGAGTGACACAAATTGAAAAATCTGCCAAGAACAAAACTTGCAAAATACGCAATGCCACAGTACCCATTCGATACCTGTTGATAATTAACGTCACGAAAAACGAATTTCGAAATAGCCGTTTCTATTACAAGCGTCTTTAATTAACTAATTTTCAGCAGATAATTGTCTTTGGAAAAAAGCACGTTTAAATTTAAAATTGGCGCATATCTGGGCCGCCAGAAACAAAAAACGACTATTAGTTCCTAAATAAACGTCGTTCATACTTTTTGAAAATGTTTTGAAACAAAATTTTTGAGATTTTGAGATGAGGAGAATTGACAACACATTCTCAAACTCTCTCTCTCTCTCTCTCTCTCTCTCTCTCTCTCTCTGTCCGTCTCTCTCAAACATCAACTCTCTCTCTCTCTCTCTCTCTCTCTCTCTCTCTCTGTCCATCTCTCTGTCGCTCTCAATCTTCATCTCTCGCTTTTTCTCTCTCTCTCTCTCACACACATTTTTTCTCTCTCTCTCTCTGTCCGTCTCTCTGTCTCAATCAATATTTATATATATATATATATATATATATATATATATATATATATATATATATATATATATATATATATATATATCGCTCTCTCTCTATGACTCCGTCTCTCTGTCTCTCTCATTCTTCATATATATCTCTCTCTCTCTCTCTCTCTCTCTCTCGAAACCTTTCATAATGGCCAAAGATACGATGTCGGTAAGTTGTGGGCTGCCAAACTTCCAGTTCCCAAACAACTACTTTTCGTCACTGGTACAGCTTAAATCTCTCGAAAAGCGGCTCATGAGAGACAACATTGAAGGAAAATTACGCTAATACCATCGGCGAAGATGTAGAAAAAGGTTACGCAGTTATAGTCCCTGATGCTCAAATGGTCAAACAGTGGTCGGATAAAGGATGGTACCTACCACATCAACCCGTAATCAACCCGAACAAACCGGGGAAAGTGCGTAGGGTACTAAATGGTGCACCGAAGTTTCACGGTACTTCCTTGAAAAAATCTTTGCTCACTGGCCCCGATTTGCACCAGAACTTAATCCATGTACTACTCAGGTTCCGTCAACATCAATTTGCCGCGTCCGCAGATATTGAGGGTATGTTCCTCCAGGTTGGTGTCCAAGACCGTGATCACCCATCACTACGTTTTTTGTGGCGGGAGGACCCCACAAGAAATGTTGTAGTGTATCAATACACGCGCCATATTTTTGGAGCTAAAGACTCACCCACTTGCGCTAACTATGCATTGCAACGCACGGCCCGAGACAACATAGGTGAGCAACCAGAAGTAACCAAAGCCATCCTGGAACACTATTACATGGACGATTACCTAGGCTCGGTGGAGCCCCTGAGAAAGCTCTCAATAGATCGAAGGAATTTGTGCATCTTCTCCATCTATGTGGGTTCAAGCTTACTAAGTTGTAAGCAATGAATCAAATCTGGCTGATTAAATTGATGGGTCACCTCAGTCAACCGAACCAAAAGTATTCGCGTCATCTAAGGAGGAATCATCAGATGTGCTTGGGTTGAAATGGGGTCACAACAATGATACCCTAGTTGTGCTTCGAGGTACCTCCAGTACAGTAACTAAGTCTTTAACATAACACTTGTACTGAGCTTAGTGTCTAAGGTATTTGATACCATTGGTCTAGTGGCACCACTTACCGTTGTTGCTCGATTGTTACTAAATGACATCTGGCGTGTCCACGGGCAGCATTGGGATGAAAAGCTATCGAAAGACACTGTAGAAAAGTTCCTCGAATGAAGTGCAGAACTACCCAAGCTTGCGGAAATCACTATAACGAGGAGATACTTTTCGGGAAACTTTGAACAGCTGGAACTACACATGTTTGTGGATAGTTTGCAAGAAGCTTTCAGTGCTGTTGCATTTCTCCGAGCTCGACTAAATATTTCGAGTGGGCCCCAAACGGAGCTTGCGTTTGTCCTGGGTAAAGCTCGTGTAGCACCTATGAAGGTGATGACAATTCCGAAGCTGGAACTACAGGCAGCGCTACTGACTGCTCGATTGAAACATGTTACCTGTCGAGCTCTCACAGTGAAAGTCAACAGTGTTTTCATGTGGACGAGAGCACTACTGTCTTGCAATGGCTTAACTCTACAACCAAGCACCCAAAATTTACTAAAGACCGTGGTTGCGCGATCTTAGAACACACTAGCGTTGACGAATGGAACCACGCTGCCTCAAGTGATAACCCAGCAGACGCCAGTACACGTGGTATTTCCGCTGAAGGTTTGCAATGAAATAGCTGGGTGATGGGCCCAGATTTCCTAAGAACCAAGCAATTCCCGTACGAACCAAGCACTGAAGTAGTTAATGACATCAAACTCGGTTTAGCAACCAAATAAACGGCTGATACTAACTCATCATTGCCCGCAACCGCAACTAGCTCAACTAACGAACCGCCCCCGCAACTAATCCCCTTCGATAAGTTCAGTTCTTATCAAAAGTTGCTAGGAATAACAGTAAACATACTCCAGCTGTTGTCCTCGAATGAACGCTACCGTAATTTCGATGGTAGTATATTGGCTCCCAGTGAGCTTGAAGCCGAGCGTCATCTTCAGTATCTCGTTTAATGAGAATCTTTTAGTTCCGAAAGAAAAGATCTCCTGGAAAAAAAAACCCGTTAAACAGAGTAGCCGTATTGCCCCGTTTTCGCCCTTTGTCAGTCCAAATGGTCTAATTCGTTTGGCTGGCAGTATCAAACGGTTGGTCGAAGTTGATTTTGATGTAAAACATGCTATCATTCTCGACGCACGCCATGCATTTGAATGTTGGTCCTTAGACACACCCACGTTAAACATCATAATCAAGGTATTGACTACCTGCGGGCTAAAGTACAGGAACGTTATACCATCCTTAAATTACAATCCTTACTGCGTTCTATTAAATCCAACTGCGTCACGTGCAGAATGTTCCGCGCTGCCACTATTCCACCCATCATGGCTGACCTCCCAGTAGAAAGACTCGCACACCCATCTCCTCCCTTCACGAACACCGGGGCCGACTACTTCGGCCGGTTTAATTTAACTGTGCGTAGGACTACCGGGAAGAGGTGGGAATTCCTCTTCACATGCTTAACTAGTCGTGCCGTTCATGTTGAAATTGCTCCGTCCATGAACGCCAGTTCCTGCGTAATGGGAGTGGACCGGTTTGTCTACCGTCGTGGTACACCTCCAATTATTTGGTCAGGCAGTGGTACCAACTTCGTTGGCGCGGAAAAAGAACTACGCGAGAATTTCGAAAAGTGGAATACTATAAATATTGCAGTGGAAATTGCCCAAAAAAAACGTTAAGTGGAGGTTCAACCCACCCAGCGTGCCACACCAATGTGGCATCTGGGAGAAGCTAGTAAGTAGTTTCAAGCAAATGCTTTACACCATCCTTGCTACTCGTTGCCTCACTGATGAGGTCTTGAACACTACTTTTTGTCTCGTGGAATACGCACTAAACGTACGCCCGAAAACGCCCGTAAGCGCCAACCCGTCCGACCTAGGCGCAATAACGCCTAACCATTTACTACTTAGAAACCAAGCAAGCACAAATCCGTTGGCGTTGACGAGTTTGATCACCGTATGCGTTACTCCCGCGTACGGTCTTACGCTAACGCTATTTGGTCTCGTTGGATCCAAGAGTACGTCACGACACTGAACCGACGTTCTAAGTGACAAACACCCGCCGAGCAACATCTAAAGACTGGCGACTCGGTTTGGGTAGTTGAAGAGAACAACCCAGTGGGTTACTGCCCTACAGCTCGGATTACAGAACTCTGTTACGGATCAGACAGCGTCGAACGCTCCGCCGTATTGCGCACGTCTACCGGATCGCTCGTCCGCCCGCTTGTAAAATTAGTGCCCATACTCCCAACATCTTCTGGGTCGGAGAATATTACCGAGTAAATAAATCTAAGCGAGAGAATATTAGCCAATCAGAATCGAGTTTTTCAAATACGCATAGAAATCATTCCAATTGAATAAAATACGTTCTAATATTTGTAGAAAAATAGCAAAAGGTCAAATAACATAATTTCATTAATTCTAATCATAAAACCTATCAAATCAGACAAGATTCGGCTACATAATTTTCGGTTTTTTGGATTCATATGTGTAGAATGGTGACCGGTCTAAATCTCAAGTATCAAAAATAGACTGATACCAGTCAAATGAACAAAAAGACGTTGCCGTCTAAATTCTCACTTGTTGCTATGATCGTACCAATACTAATACGTTGTGGTAAAGCCTATACGTTGTCTTATGTGTTACCATATAAAAACGAATTGAAATCGATCTGCCTATTATAGTATTGTTTTATCGTAGATAGCTAGAAACACTGGGGGGGGGCAGAATAGATCGAACATTTCATTTAATGCTAAAATTCCCAATGTGTCAAAAATACCCATTTTGTCAATATATGCGATGCCATAATACTCAATTAACTTGCTTTGATTTTTACCATCACTGACTCTATTTCAAAATAGCCATTCTTAATACAAGCTTGTTTTATCAGTTAGTTATCAACAGTGTCAATTGTGATTAAAACACATATGTGGAAATTTTAAGATGGCGAAATCTGCGGTGCAGAAACTATAGTGCAAGAATTTTTATTATATGCATAGCCAGAAACGTAAACATTCGGTATTTTGAAACTTGCAAGTTGAGTTTTAAGCAAGACTGCGTGACTCTGCAGAAGGCATTTTGAAATTCTGGCCCAACTTATCGAATCGATGCGAGGTGCTCGATACAAATTGTGGCAGGATTCAAATACAATTTTTATTAGATTATTTTAACAAAAGGGAACCTTAAGATGTTCTTATATGAAAAAATGTTTCACTTTTAAAATTTAAGCATGTAACTTTAAACCAAGTGGTTATATTTATTTTAATTTACATGTTTCTCAGAGGATCTAATCTGATACCCCCTCCCCCAAACCCCACCAGCTTAGTGGACATATATCTTTTACGCCCCCAGGCGCACGTTGTAATTCTTTACTTAGTAACATGCTATATAACAATACATAGTTCGTAACTGGGAGTGTTGGAGTGTAAAAAACACTGGGGGGGGGGGGGGGGAGAATAAATCCGTTTCAGATTTAAAAATTAAACGCCAATGTTTCTCAGTGATCTCAAGCAGAGTCAAGTGACGTATATTTTTTATATTTTCATTTTGTTCCACTGGCTTTTTTTATAACCGACTCACCCCGTCCTCAATCCAGACTGCAGTTCCATTGTCGTAAGTGTAGTTATGTCTTCTGTCCTGAAGTTCCACCTCTGACATGTCCACACTGTTGTAATTCGGCTTATCTGTCTCCTCCCCTTTGTGGTTCACGTACTAAATACGACACAACGCGTCAAATGAAGGGTACTGGAAGCTAGCCCCCCCCACCTGCCAAATAAAGTGGAACATTTGGTCCATTTTACGTCTTTAATTCCACTTAACGTATATTGATGTAAAAAGGGCCTTACAGTGTGCCTTAACTTATCTTGATGTGTGCACTCTTGAACTCTCTCGAGTGAAATCACATGTTTTTTTCTCGTGTGATGAAAAATCAGACTATTTTTCGTGTAAAAAATGCGTCTCGTGTGATTTCACGCGAGAAAATTTTCCTCGTGTGATGAAAAATTACACGATTTTTCATGTGAATGAATGTATGAGGAAAAATTGCAAATTTTATAGAAATTATAGAAAGTTTTTCTCGTCCCAGTTTCCTTTAGAACACAAACCTGTTCTGTGAATGATAATTTCATGCAGCATTGGACTTTTTTTCAGTGATTTGAACCAAAGAATTTACGTAAAAACAAAAAAAGAGTGCGCCACCCAAATTAGTGTTGCATAAAACTTATTTGCAACGATCATTTTACGGATAATTTTACGGATAATGTGTACAAAGTATATGTAGCGCACTCAAAAGTTGTAGGCTCAAAATGCTTTCCCAGAACCGTTGCTATACTTAAACACATGATTCACAGAAAACACAACATTTATCGATAATTGGCCCATAAAAAAGATTTTCTGTTCCCACTTGTTTGGTTTCGAATACAACTAATTGTTAGGTGAAAGACGTATCACAAAAAGTCAATGAACGTGAAAAATTGGGCCATAATTTTAAACAATTTTTCACCGACATTGAAATGTTAATGGCGAGCAGAATGTCTGTAATTTTTTTTGTGATGGCTTCCAATCCTTGTCTGAACCGTTTTCAGCATTACCCCAATTCCATCCTTATTGGGCCATTATTTGACCAATATTTTCAATCAAAATTTCATGGAAAATTCTTTTTATTGCCGATCACATCGATAGTTTTGAATCATATGCAGTGTTTCAGTGGATGAGTAACAAATATAACAAGAAGATCTGTATTGGAATATGATGCGTCATTGTATCTGAAATATTTGCGCCTTCATTTTGACGCAACCTTTTCTGTCTCATAACCGTTTGCTTCTCTGGAAACGGATGATGGTTTGACCTCCCAGTTCCAGGAACCGTGATTGAATTCCGTCAAAAAAGCAAAAAAGCAACTGGCTGTCTCCTAAAGAGACGTCTTTCACTGCAAGCTAATAAAACCAAAACTAAAGATTTTGGTTGCTACTTCATTGTTTAACATAAAAATCGTGTGTCGGCACGTGATTTTCCGAAAAGAAAGTGACACACGATAAATGTGGCTTTTACATGACTATTCATGTTATTTTAACTGGACTTCTCGGGTTTGGCATCACATTTTTTTGTGTGATTAACATGATTTTCCATGTGATTTTTCATTTAAAATCACAAGAAATTTTGTTTGTTTGCACACGAATTTTCTACTTCACATGAGTTTTCATGTGATTAACACATGAGATGTCGTGTGTTTCTACTTAAGCAATCACGTAAAATTTCATGTAAATCACACAAAAAATCGTGATGCCCAATCCGATAAATTCATATAAATTTACATGAAAAATCATGTAAAAGCCTGATTTATCGTGTGTCACTTTTTTCCCAATAAATCGCGTGCCGACACATGATTTTTTATGTGATCTCACACGAGTGGGTTTAAGAGTGTAAAAAGGGACTTACAGTTTGGCACAAAGCAGCAAAGAAACGATTATAATAATTGGTATGCATCATTATCAAATAGATTTTTGCTTTAAAAAAATTTTTTTTGTTGTAACTTAATGAATTCTTGGTTCACAATGGATCGTTGTTATTATTATCAATTTAGTTCGAATCACCAATGGAATCACTCTTGCTAGTTTCAATGAAAAATTTTTCCCTGACCTATTTAGCCTTTTCTTTCTCCCAAATTTTTTCAGCCAATGATTATTGCCCAAACGATGAGACATAAAATTTTGGTGTAGAATAGTCGATAACTCATCTTATAAAATTTGATCCGTAAAAATAAAAGAAAACATAATGTTGCAACACAGAATGCTTGCAACATACTTCTCACTATTTTTCTAAAATCTTCCCAATTCTCCTAAAGATGGTTTCTTTGAGAATATTCAAACACAACTGGAAGCAGTTTTTTTGGGGAATATTTGAGTACTTTGTTCGTGTGTCATATTGTTTGTTTTGTTACATAAAAGCAAGCTATCAAAATATAATTACTAAACGGTTAAACCCGACAAAATTTATTTGCTAAACTTTTTTTTAAAATACATACTTGTTTAATAAAAACCAATTAAACTTAACTAAATAACTAACTGTTCCTTAAGTTGAAAACCAGATGGCTTTCAACTTAAGGTCCGCAAAACAAGCTGCATCTAATCTTCAACATATAAAAATAGACAACTTCAGAAATCGGCATAACATTGCATTTTCGATTGATGACAGGGTCGAACTGTATCGAGGAAACCAATTAACTGGAGAAATATAGCAGCAAAATCTACGTAAATTCAAAACGGAAAAAAGTCGATTACAAATTTTTTCTGACTTTAAGTGTATCTCTTATTTTACTTCCGTCTAATGTTAACTGCTACAAAAAATTTCTTTGTTTTTCACCTTCAGGAAAGACTTGTTTGGTTATATTTCAGACACGCAAAGGGAAAAAATGCAGAGTAAAATCTGATGAAAATTTCAAGCTCGGGAGGAAAAGTAAATTTTCTCCTATTATTGAATAATTAGCAGCATCACTATAACAACTGCTTAACTGAACTTGCATCAACAAAATCTACAAAACGGCTAGATGCATCGGTATTTTGTATATCTTAAAACCAACATTAATTTCTTCAGAAGAAAACTCATCTAAGACTTGTTAAAAGCCAATTCAAACTAGCCCCCACAAAATTCGATGCTCAGACTAGATTAGAGGGGTGTTCAAATCGACAGGTGGAGGAGGATAGACAATGAGAGTAATGGGGGTGGGGGTAATGAGGGGGGGGGGGGGGGGGGGGGGGGGGTTGGAGGGGGGAGTGAGGTGAACGAGGGGGTCAAACTTTTAAGAATAAGAACCGCCCTCTAAGACGCGGCTCTAATAGAACTTAATGCCCTCCAAGCGCTAACTGTTTATCCCGTCCTTGAAGACGAAAAGTCAAATGGGTGAAACGAAAAGTCGGTCAAGCAAAAAAGTGCATAAAATTGACGCCAGGACTTTGTTTGAGAGAATTTAAACATACCCGGCAGATTGCCGGAAAATAGCCGCCGTTGATTCCAATAAGCATGATTGGGATTGAAATAACAGAAGATATTGAAAAAAAAGATTTTTGTACAAAAACATTTTTTTAAGTCCGATTTATTTTGATGGCATTTCTTAGTTGAACATATTTCTGTTTCTTAGAAAGAGGCTACAGGGGCTCCTATCAATAACAACAAGCATTAGAGATGGTAAATAAGACTTATAGGAACGACCTTCAAATAGCGGGCATCTAAAATTGGGCTTTATGGGTTTATCCCGTTTCTATTTCTGACATCCATTTTTGTACTAACTCTGTTCATTTTGAATTGCTTTGCTGAGCAACTGATGTTCAAAATCACTTTTAGCAGAATGAGAGAAGAGAGAAACTAGCCTAGAGAAGTCAAAAAGATTTCACGCAAAATGTTGAAAAGGCGGCAAAATGAGGTAAAGCGAAACATTTTTTTTTATTCGACGAAGTAAAAAACATAGCAGGACAAGTCCTGACGTACAATTCAAAGAATTTTCATTAACTAAACAGAAAACTAGAGAAAAACGGACTATGAATGGATTGGGAAAACCATTTAGAAAAAAATCCGATCCAAAAAATCGAAAAAACTGTAAAAATCGAAGTGAAATTGCCGCATGTGAACAAAAAACCACTACCGATAAAGCGAATTTTTGTTCAAACACCGTATTCTCACTCTACTTTAAATTTAGAGCGAAAAAATTTCACGCCGCAGAACCACTCGCTTTTTCGCTCCACTTCCTGTTTCGGCGTGACCAAAATCACTACTCCAATTTGACTTCAGAAATCATGAAAATGTGTGAACAGATCTTAAAAAAAAACATACCCGGAAGAATTCCGGAAACGACTCGAAGTGAAAATCCATTTAAACGCCATCCAACTACTCATCAAACAAAACGTGCCTTCACTAATTTATGATTGTCTTGAAACAAAGTCATGAAACAAAAAAGTAAAAACAATAAAACCAAATCTGTTAAAATATGATAAAATTTCTGATCAAATTTTGTTATAGATTGAGATCCCGAAAAAACTATCTCTGCCAAAATAACTTCATCCAAACAACTAGTACTTACAAAAACCACTTATGTGAATATTGAGAAGAATACTTTAGGCTAAAATTATGAAAAAAAAATAGCTATTAAAAACAACTTTCACTGAAAAACTGGAAAAAGTTACTAAATTTTTTAATATTTCAAAAACATATAAATCCAAAGAAAAATTCCCTTCGGCCAAGAGGGTAGACAGATGCTCGCAAAATAACTGGCAAGTCATAATAGGCAAAGAAACTTAGCAAAAAACAGAAAAAAAACGAAAACCTGCAAAAAATTAAGAAAAATAGTTCCAATTATCGATATTTTTTGTCAAATTTCTCAACAAAAAATGATTCTCACCCACAAAACTGCAACCAATTGCTATCATGAAATTGCTCAAGTAGAAGGGGTTTCTTCAATACCCATTTGAACCAGTCAAACAAAATAATCGTCAAGAAAACGCAAAAATTAGCCCGAAAATCAGCAAAATACATAAAAAACCTCCGAATTATCATAAAATTCATATGAATTTACAGAAACCTTCAAACCACTACCGAAACGAGCCTAAAATTAAAACAAAATCATAATCAAACCTCTTAACCAAAATAAATGATAAAAACTGCTTCAAAATGCCGCACGTGAACAAAAAAATTTCGCTCGCTTAGAGAAAATTTTTTCACACATCAATTTCTCGCTCTCTCAAAAACAGCGGTATGAACAAAAACCACTCTCTTTTTGCTCCACTCTTCAATTTTGTTCAGCACAAAAACCACTCCAAATTTTTTCACGCGTTTCATTTCCCGCTTCAAAAATCACTCCAATAAAATTGATTAAAAAAAAAAGGACTTCTCCAATACTCCTCTTCGAGTCGTAAAAAAGACAGCGCCCCAATACAATTCTTTGAATTGTTAAAAAAAAAATAGGAGCGCTATAATAGCCGGCTGAGAAGATGAGGGCGGCTATTAATCAAATATGAAATAAAACACGAAATCAGAAAAATTGTTTTGCTTTTCCGAAGAACTGTGAGTTTGTGTCATCTGATCGTTTTTATTAATCCCTCGCCCACTGAAACAGATCTTCTACATTTCATATAAATTTTCAATACCGAAGAGAAATTGTTTGATTGCTAAATCTGTCAAAAACGCATATCAATGAATTACGAACTCACCTTAGGCCTCAGTTCGGGATGATTCATTATGTAGCCGTTGTTTGTGATCGAAAAGGTGTAGCCATTCAGTCCCAGCTGAAAACAAAAACAACCTCGTTTTTTATGATACCGTTGTATGACCGTCATAACTGATGGTAGATACGAGCATGACACGAAATTAGCGAAAATCGTTCGGCTGTTTGAGATTTAGGTCGAGTGGACTAACTCTGTACGATGGGGTATATGTGTTCATTTCATTGATAGGTACGTCCACGCCTGCCACTCCTAGCAGAATGCCCTCATTGGCCTAAAAAGATGAAATCCCTCTTTATTGAAGCAAACAAAAACAGAATAATAGGAAATTTGACAATCTGAATCAAAATTTAACACTTATTTAGCACCAATTGTTTTATGACTATCTTGTGAATATTTCCCGGAATATATCTCCAAAAGCTTACAACGAAATTTTGGTCATGGCGGGGGATTCCCTTTCCCTTTTCGCCATTACCCCCATTTCATCATTTTACTCCCTTTAGATATATTGACACAAACCCCCCCCCCCCCCCCCCCTCACGCCAGACACTACTATATCGAAATGTGGAGAATCAAAACGGGAGCAATGCCGGGTCCAGGGCATTTGACCCGGGCCATTGAAAAGTTTAAATATAATGAAACTAGAACAAATATAACTGCGAAATAGCAAGGAATTAAAAATCACCGAATGAATTGTTCTTACCCTTTCAACGACATTGTCGAAAGCTGGTGTCGATACAGTAGTCATCAACCTCAAGCCCTAAACAGATGAATAATACAAGTCATAACAAGATAACTGGCTAGTTATAACTAGTTATAAAAAAGGTCGAGACTATCAAAAGCAGCAGCTGCAGCCGATTTAGATGTGAGATACCATTCAACTATAACGACAACAACAACAACAATAGGGTGAGTGAAGCAATAGAGGATATGAACAAACACCAAATCCAAAATAAATATAAATTCTTGCCATTGTAAATTTTAAGTTGAGCATTAGAAACTAGAGCAGCTCTCAGAAATTTGATGATTTCGAGCAATGAATTTTTGTCTTTATCGAAAATTTTAACTCTGAAGTTAGAGGATTGATCAGGCACCACAAATTTAGCAATTTCAAAAACTTGTTTGATTGGGCAAGAAGATATTTAGATTTTTTCCGATTTAGAATCGCAACAAGTTATTGAACTACAAGATATTGCAACTTGTGAAATTTGCTAATTTTTGAAACGATTCTTTAGCTGGCGATTTGAAGACGGACGAAAATGATACCGGTCCACGCAATCACAATGTTGAAAGTCTTACCAATTTCTGACATAATTTTTAATGTGATTTTTGATTGCTTATAATGAACAAACGCTCAAAAATGTCGTAGAATGTTAAACGTAATTAGACCGCCTATATACAAGGTTTATCAGTATTCTAACCAAAACAGTATTCTGACGACTTTGCTGGCTTCGAAGAGAAGTACTCTACGAAAAATACAAAAAAAGAAAGAAAATTTTAACATCGAATCTTGGTAATTTTAGTTAAAAGTAAAGTTATTGACCATGTCGACTTTGACATTTTCAAGACTGCTATTGTTAGCTTGAGTTGTTTTAGTTTGGGTTCTCTTGTATTTTTTCAACCCAATTCTTCTTACTGGCAAAATCAGTAGGATATTAAATCTGTATAACTCAGTGGCAAATAAACATTTTAGTAAAATTTGATAACATTCTCGTTTTCATATCGAAGTTGATAAAAGTTTTCAAATCTAAGAAAAATGTCAGCGGCCCAATCGTATTCATAGTATTTTTTGTCGTAGTACAGTCTTAAAAAACAAATCCAATAAACCTTTTTTTTCAATCGCATGTGGCCTTTAATGTAGTAGTGATTCTAGATCTGATCTTTTCAAATCAATATCGAGATTTGGTTTGTAAAGAGGTAGAAGTTTTTCCAGGAAAAATTGGGTTTCCTTCGATTTTGTATTGACGTAGATTCTAAACAATTTTTCACAGATGAAGATGTTCGTCTTCTCACCATCATTTTCTTAATTTCTTGCAATTTTTTCACCCTTTTTTCTTTTGATGAAAAGTAGAGATTTTGAAATCACTTCTCGTTTTAAGAGAGCTGTTAAAAACTCGTGGTTTTTAAAAATTCTTGCTTTCGTATAGCATTTTTTTTAACTGATTACCTCAGAAGTTAGACAAAACGGTCATTTTAGTCACTCCGCTTCGCCTCCAAGGTTGAGGTCCAGACCCAAATTGAGTTATGATCAGACCCAGTCGAGCGCACACCCGTGTGTTCCCAGACCTAAATTACAGGGTCTTTTCGGAAGTTCGAGCGCACTACGGTCTGGACCATGGTCTGGAGATGGTCTGATCAGAGGTCATTTTGGTCTGTAAAGTCTGATCATAGGCGGATTCGAGCGCACTTGGGTCTGATCAGAGGCGACTTCGAGCGCAATTGGGTCTGATCATAACCTCTTCGAGCGCACTTTTGTCTGATCAGAGGCGACTTCGAGCGCAATTGGGTCTGATCATAACCTCTTCGAGCGCACATTTGTCTGATCAGAGGCGACTTCGAGCGCAATTGGGTCTGATCATAACCTCATCGAGCGCACTTGGGTCTGATCAGAAATGCTTTTGAACGCAATTGGGTCTAATCAGGGACCATTTCGAGCGCATTTTTTTCCATTTTTGTTTTTTTTTAATGAGAGATGTTGGCTCTGCCAGGAGGCAGCCATAAAGCAGCGTTCTGATCAGAGACTCATCTAAAGTCCGATAGCTCTGATCAGAAAACAGGAGTCCAGCTGATAACAGAGGCCCGTCCCCTTCAGAGAAAACTTTGATCAACTGGAGACCACGATGTTTCTTATGGAAAGCTGTCTAAACTCATCCATTGAGTCAGAAATATACACTAAAAGGTACACTAAATAAAATTTGTTCTCAACAGTTGGGTTTCGTTTTCTTTAGCAATACTTTTATAATTGATTTTTCCTTAGATGAATTAAATACTGCAAACATCAGTTTTTTTGAAATGAATATATTATAGCAAATTTAGAAGATTTTTTCATGAGTAAAATCTTTCTCTGATCAGACTATTTCGAGCGCACTTGGGTCTGATCAGAGGCAATTTCGAGCGCAATTGGGTCTGATCATAGGCGGATTCGAGCGCAATTGGGTCTGATCATAACCTCTTCGAGCGCACTTGGGTCTGATCAGAGGCAACTTCGAGCGCAATTGTGTCTGATCATACTCTTTTCGAGCGCACTTGGGTCTGATCAGAGGAGACTTCGAGCGCAATCGGGTCTGATCAGAGGCGACTTCGAGCGCACTTGGGTCTGATCAGAGGTCTAATATTTTTATTCAAATTCATCTCAAATCTTTTATTCTATAGCTAATTTTGCAGTAAAATCTCAACCAACGTGTGTGTAAGTTTTGTATGGGCGTTTATGGGGTAACCGGTTTGTCTTTGTCTGTTTGTCTTTGTCTGTGTGTGTGTGTGTGTGTGTGTGTTGTGGGTGGGGGTCAAGCGATGGGGTTAGGGTTGAGAAGAAGGCTGATGAGAGGGGAGTTCAACTCGATAGGGGGAGGAGAGTGGAAAATTTAAGTGTTGTGGTTTAAGGACGGGAGGGCTGACGATGGCGATTTTGAGTGTTTTTGATCAGAGTGGTCAGCTGGGGAGATGGTCTCGACTGAGTCTGATCAGAGGCTACTTGGGTCTGAAATTGGGTCTGATCATAGTCTGATTAAGGTCTGGGCAATGGTCTGAATTTGAGTCTGGACCATGGTCTGGAGATGGTCTGATCAGAACTCCTTTGGTCTGGAAAGTCTGATCAGAACTCAATCAGTCTAGAAAGTCTGATCAGAGATAATTTTGGTCTGGAAAGTCTGATCAGAGATAATTTCGGTCTGCAAAGTCTGATCAGAGATAATTTGGGTCTGGAAAGTCTGATCAGAAGCAAATTTGGGTCTGGACCTCAACCTGGGCTATTCGGATTGATAATCTTTTATACATTTAGAGTACTACTTTAGATGCCTTATTGATTAGTGCGTGGCTTCGTTTCAAGTGGGCTTCGCCTCGTCGTCTCAACTCTAGTAGTTCTCGACTAGTTTCGTCAGAGGTCAGCTGTTTTTCAGGTAGCGAGAATTTAATTTTTGAAATCGCCTGTTGTTTGTGACTTCGTTAATCGATAATTGTAGCGCTGGTGGCAGCTGTAGTCACTGCTGTGTCTGGTTAGTTAGTTGTCTGGCTCTCGTCTCTCTCGTTCGTGACTTTGGAGCTTGCTTGCTTGGTTCGGTTGCCAACTCGGACTGGACTAATCTTCGAGGGGTAGAAACGGTTGGGCGAGCTGTTGACTTCATTGATTGTGGTATCCAGGCCAGCAACTAACATGAATCTATGGTTTTTTGGCGGGAGATTGAATTCTCTTTTGGGAGATGAAATAACTTTCCTGACCGACGCTTCAGATATAGGAGAGAACCCTTGGCTTTGGTCTGTTGTTTGTTGTTTTGTCTTCATTTGAGTACTTTGAAGTTGTTGATGTTGCGTTTGAAGAGAAACTTTTACAGTGAAAGATTTGTTTGCTTTAAAGATAGCAGGTTGTAATATTTTCTCAAAATTTTGCACGGCTTTGAAAAACAGTTTTTAAATGATAGAAAGTTGATAAAAAATTTTTTTTGGACCAGAACTTTCAGTCTATTGTTTCAGTCAGAATATTTATATCGAACAGTTTTTCTATAGTTATGCAGAACCGAATATATACGTGAAGTTTCTCACCAGCGAGAAGTCTCAGAAAAGAGAGATGATGAAACCTTGTTTAAGATTCTTGGCAAGAAAATGTCAAGATATTTAGAAACTTGAAACATCTTTGCGTGCTTTTCTAGAATATTATGCTAGGATTAAGTCCGGGGCTTAAAACAAATATGGGCCAGTCGGACTTGGGTTGTGGACAGGGGGGGGGGGGGTGTCCGATGCACCCGAGATCGTAGTCTAGATATCAATTGGCGTCGAAGATATATGAAGCTTCATTTTACTGGGATGCGTTATTATATCATATTAGCATATCTATCCATGTATTACAACATACAAATGGGAACCAAGTTCATATTGTTTATTGACCGTGATGACAACATTGAAGATGACGCTGTATTTACAAACAGACATTCGAAGTATTTATAATGAGGTGGTCCCAACTGCTCACTTTCCCTTCCCAATTTACTCAAAAAGATGAGGCGTTTTCAGTATCCGTATACAGGAATAGAGTTGGGAGAGGAGGAAACGATGAAGGGTACCCTTAAACTGAACCCCAAAAAATGTGAGAATATGGCTGATTTTTGTCGCATTCACTCTTATATAACTTTTGCTACAAAATTTTCCAACAATGGAGTTTTTGAAAGAATGGCGGCGAATGGTTGAAATTCGGGTAGTGGTGGGGGTGGGGTTCATGGGGGGAGTTCATGGGGGGGGGGGAGTTCCTGGAGGGGGGGGGGGGGAGGAGTTCACGGAGGGGGTGGGGGTGGTGAGCAGTTGCTGCACAGTTGGACTTGAGAAAACAGACATTAATTTTGAACTAACTATTCGGATTTTTCTGAACTAACAACACACAAATCTATCATGACGTCATTTTATCAGCCGACTAGCATTGGATCTCGGCTAAACCCTAACTATGACATTGACTCGTTTCCCTTGGAGGGCACCTGGTGGCAATAAGTGGCCACAAAACTAGAGGGGAAAATAGACTTCGTTTCGGTGTGAGAATAACGTACATTATTCTTTACAACCACAGATCACAAAAAAAACACAAATTTTTAAACCCAGTTATACTTATGTTTTAAATTATATTGGTTAGAGAAGATTTAGGATCTTTTCCGTTTGCCCTCCGCGGTTTAGAGGGTAATTAACCTCAAAAGACTGTCAATATTATTACACGGTTTACAATGTAATGGCACATGTTCCTCATCAGGGAGGGGGCAGGAAATAACAGAAGGGCCCGAATAATACCTAGACAAAGAAACGCGTTCTTTTTTAACATATCTGGACATTTTTCAACTTCGTTTTTCTCGAAACGAACTGTTTCAAACCAAAACTGATGTCAATTAAGAAAACAAAAAATCAAGGTGAACAACTGGAAAGAAAAACTTGGAAAAACTGAAGTCTATTTAAGAGAATTCTGTGTTTTACATCAATGGCGCATCTCGTTCCGTTAACTAGAGTCGGTATCATCAATTAGTCAGTCAGGCATTAACCCATTTTTAAGAGACTTGAAACGCGCTTGAGAACAAGTAATAACTATAGATTAAAAGATTATAATAACACCAATACTGAGCTAAAAACATTTATTAATTGCAGACACCCCGCCAGTCTTTCTATCCAAAAAAATCAGGATTGAGTAATAAAAAAATGGTTTGTCAACGACCACTGATAATTTGACGCAGATCATTTTTTCTGGGAAAACGTTCTTATTTTCATTACTGAAAATTACATAGTTACTGCTGGGACAAAATCCGAACACTCGTGAAATATGGATGCGGTATCATCTCGCCAAATAGAGTACAAAAAAAAGCAAAAATTGTCATTGATTTAATTGGTCGAGAAAAAAAAAACACTGTAGCTTTTTGCGGTTAATTAACCTACAGTTGGCATAGCATAAAACTAGAAGCTATAAGTTACCCCGTTTGGAGATGTCTCGCGGTCATTGGGTCACTTGATATGCATCCAGCATAATGGAACCTGAGATTAATTTACCGAAAAAAAGATATTCTTTATTTTTGTCTCAACACAATTCTATAGCGTATTTATTTCAAAACTTCAAAAAATAACATCTTAACATAAAGATCTTAACATAAAGATGGATTTTTGTACTGTGCTGGATTGAACAGTAAGCCAGTCATAAAATAATGTTCACATATTCTTGAATGGCTAGCAATAAAAACTCTATAATCTTGGTACGCCTGCCATTTTCAATACTGCCATAGGACACAACAAGAACTTCAATTCCCAAAATGGCATGATATTTGAAATGTCATGCTTCTCGTTCAAAATATTACGTGGGAAAGTACACGGGATACAGAAAAACAATAAATTTTTCATATTAACACAAATGAAAACTATATAAATCCCTCGAATATTGCTACCAAATGCAATATCAAAACTATTCAAAAGACATAAACAGTTTCTTCAACGAGGAGTTAAAAGTGTACTAATTTCTGGTACATATGCAACTAATCTAAACACAAAAACACAAAAAGATCAGATTATCAGAACACTAGATACGGTATAATTTCCATTTGCTCATTTATCAGGATTATGTCAAAGAAATTCGTTCATGTTTGAGAATCGTACGAGATGCTAAACTGTTAGAATGTAAAAATAAATTTTTTTCTAAAAGTAAAACTTCAGTAAATCCATGGAGCTGATCTGATTTTAAAAAATTGATAAAAAATGGGAAACCTAAATTTACAAAATTTAAAAAAGCAAATGTACAAAATAAGACAAAATAACTTGGCGAAAATTAGACAAAATGAATCAATAGAGAATTGACAACTTTTGAGAAGCTACTTGAGTAATGAGTGACAAATTTTCAGTTATTTACCGTTCTTCAAAGATTTATTAATGATAATTACAATTTTTGTTTTTTTTTAAAAAAAATCGATATTGAGGTTAATGCATTTCTAGGGGATAGGAATCCTAATGAGTTTTTATGAATGCCTTAAATTAGTGCCTTTTATAAACCATCATAACTTAAATGATCCAAAAAAGAACATTACTACAAAAAAAATCGGCTTGGGCTGCAGAAGAATTAAGAAAATTGGGGTGACAAGGGATAGGGGGGTTAATAGCAGTACATATGAGATTCAAAAACATTTTAAGAGATGAAAATAGTTGTGAAATTTTAGCTTATACAGTGTTGAATGAGTCTCTGGGGGGGGGGGGGGGGTAAATAGAAGTACATATGAAAATAAGATTTCAATAAAGACTACTTCTTTTGAACTGTTTTATTGCAGCTGAAACAATTTCGAATCGCGACCGTGAAGGTGCTTTTTAATCAAGTAAGGTGAAGATACAATAGCAAAACAGGTGTTAATAACAATCTCTATTCTACACAATATCTAGCTTCCCTTAATACTAATAGAACAGTTTCAATATAAAACAGACAATGATACCAAGCAGCTGATCAACAGTGGAATAGATCTGGTGTGGATATATATATATATATATATATATATATATATAATATATATATATATATAATATAGCATTTATGGTCAGCTATTTGGATCAGGATGTTCGTATTATATATTCTACACTCCACTCCTATGGGCACAACGTCAACAAGGGTTATGGCAATGAACGACTAATCAAAACGATGTTGATGGAAAATGATGAAGTAAAGGACACGGTGCATCAGTTAACCGCACTCTCAGACAAAGCCAAAAGTTGAGACAACTCATTGATCGTCCAAATACTTTTTATCTAAATGCATAAAGAAAAAATAGTGCAATTTTTATGAGATCTCAAGTTTAAATCTCATTCAAAAATATTTCAAAAACCAAACTTTGAAAGAATCAAACAGCGCAGATGCTGCGGTTAATGGATTTCAGAGCTGGCGGTCAAAAAACAAACGTTTTTGAGAGATGAAATAGTTGTGAACTTTTTACCTTATTCAGTGTTGAACTAGTCTTTGTTCAGCGGATGATGCTATATTCGAGATCCGAATTCAACATTTTTTTATGAAAACGAGTTTGTTAAGAAACAGTTATGTGACTCCGCTTGAAGTCACTGAGAACTTCTGGCGTTCATCAAGAACCGCGAAGCGAAACAGTTATGTGACTCCGCTTGAAGTCACTGAGAACTTCTGGCGTTCATCAAGAACCGCGAAGCGGTATGCTTAAAACACGAAACGCGCACGTTTTAAAATGACGAAAGTCAACGAAAGTCAACTTACTTCTCGCACTGCAGGCATTTGTTCTTGATTTTCGATTGCAAATTATTGTGAGAGAAAATGAACAATAAATATTTTTCTTTCATTGAGTTTAAATACTTCAAAACATAACCGACTAAAGTCGGGCAAATTGCTCTCAAACTACCGGTGAGCGGTTGGCTTTGGTGCTAGCCAGCTAAGGCTTAGAGAAGCTTGCATTAGGGGTATTTGTGCCCAGTGGGGGATATCACTGATAGGGTTGGGAATGCCCGAGGGGATCAAACTTTTAACCTTTTAAACGAACCGCCCTCCGCAACCTGAAATTTTCTCCTCAAAACACTTTCGGTGAATCGCATAGTTAGCGACTAGTAAGCCGTAAGGTTTTACGAGAACTTACTGCCCTCCTCTTTATCCTGCTTATGAGGAGGAAAAGTCGAATTGGTCAGACGAAAATTTAGTCAAGCGAAAAATGGCATACAAATGATCATATGACCAATATACTTGCTGCAAAATTCGATTGAGAGCAATTGAAAAGCTTATTATTGAGGTTACTTTTTAGAGGTAAAAATTAGAAAACTGGGAATGAAACCTTAGCTCAGAAGTTTAATGTTTTTTTTTCTGGTTGATTTTATTTACACAGGGGGCAAAAAGGCGGTTCTTGAATAAATTCAAATTCTAACAAACTTTTTAAAGAAAAAAATGAATTTCTTGCGTATAGTAAATAAAAAAAGATAGCGCCGAAGTCTGTTCGAATCGGTTAAGATACTTACGGCAGACAAAATGCCTCCTAACTTTCCGTTCAGTGGGTTGTTACTGAAAACATTATTATTGTAATTTTGAGCTTTTGATAGGATAACTTCAACCAAAAAGTCTGCATTAGAAATTTTTCAGCAAAGATGTCAGCAAAGATCTATCGCGATTTTGCAAAAAATGACTCTTCGCAAAAAAAATCTAATATGCATTCTCAAAATCTATATTTAAATTTTAGCA